>NW_006263303.1:8893020-8899020 GCF_000493195.1 Citrus x clementina | reverse complement strand
TCCCTAAAAATTTTTTATTACTTCTTTAGTATCTTCCTATTCTATATGGGAATTCTAATATCCTTTCTAATTATGGGGGGGTGGTAAATCCTATATTTTCTTTTTGTCCTATTATTAAGTCTTAAAAAATTTTATTTTTAATTTTTATTAATTCAATCCTTTTCCTTGGAAAATTATAATATTTTTTCTTAAACCAATGTAAAATTTTAGGTAAAATGAATTATATACATAAAATCTTTTTTACCTAAAAACCAAGAATATTAGTTATTATAAACTATCCAAAAATTTTGAAAATTGGGTTTTAATATTTTATCAATTATAGCTTGAAAACTTGTGGCCCATTTTTTAATCTAAATGGCATTACTAATCATTCGAAGTTTCTTTCTTAACAACTAAAAGTTGTTCATTGAACAGATTCTTCGTGGAGTCGTATTGTCAAAATCCACTTTTACAATCAAATTTAGAAAATATTAAAACCATTTTACTAATTCATCTTTATTAGGTATTTTATAACTATTGTTCAAAGAATTATCGTTTAATCTTTTATAATTAATTACCATTCTACTCTTACATCATTTTTGTTCACTATGGTTATTTACTATAAATGTTGGACTTCTATGTCGAATTGTGCTATTTCTGATGCTTGAATACAAAACAACCCTTATATAGAAATATTAGAACATGCTTTAAATATTGTAGAAACTAAAAAAGATTAGAAAATATAAAGCTTCCAGTAGATTATACATCTCCTTTAACTCTTAAAATAGAAAGAAATATAAGTATTAGCATTACACTCTTTCTAAATTATCTATTATTGATGGTATATACATTAGAGAGATAAAATTATTAGAAAAGTATGAGAACATAGCTTTAAGAATTAGAATAGACTAAAATATTTACAAAATTAGTTATGAATTTTCAGAGATTAGATTATTTAGATTTAGAAATTAGTAATCACAGAAAAACAAAATTAAATTTGACAGAAAAAATTAAAATTAGTTGTAATATAGAACATTTAGAAAATAAATTTATAACATATTCCACACACTATCAATATTCAACAAAACTTCATAGTTGATTTATTAACTAATTTAAGACAACACTTAGAAACCAATTTACAGAAGCTAAAAGAGCTAGCACTAGGATTAGAAAATTCTTTGAAACTAGTAATATTAATACATTAAGAAGAAACTTAGGTTATATTAAAGAATTATTAGCTTATTTCAATAGCCGGATTAAAAGATTCCCTAACAAGAAAGAAATTGTAGAATTAGTCCAATTATTAGACATGGAAACACCTAAACCAATAGAATTAGAAATTTAAAGTCTTGTAGAAACTTTAAAAGTTGAAATATAAAAGATTAAATTTACATAGAGAGACTTATAAATTCAGTTAGACTCAATAAAATTAATAGTAAGTGAATGAGTTTAGAAAAGCAACTAATAGAATCTTTAGCAGAGTTAAAAGGAGAACCTCCAAATATTACTTCAGTAGGTTATAACTTTAAAGAATTTAGCCAAAAAAGTAATAATATACAGCAAGCTCAAGCAAACATTATTATTAAATTATTAGTCAAAGTTAGTAATAAATAAGAAAACTCAGAAGATAGACTCATTAAATTAGAAAGTAGCTTTAAACCCTTAGAAAAAGTAAAGAAACAGCATACCACATTTAGAGTTTAGTAACTCATTAGATAATTTAGATAAGGAATTAGACATATTAACAAATAGAGTTGAAAAATAAAATTTGAATGGACCAAGTTTAGTATTTAGAAAAGTAGATATAAAAGATATTTTAGGACTGAAAGTAACATAAAAAGTATAGACTTAGTAAGAAATACCAATATTGATGTTACTATGGTAGAAAAAATTAGAAGATCACTATCATTTTCTAGTAGAAGAAAAGAAATTATATAAAGAACTGAAGATATAATAGATGAACAAGACCCAAATAAATTATTAGAAAGAGGCTTTGAACAAATTAGAAAGAAAATATTATATAATGGAGGATTAATATAAAAATGAATAACAATTTATATATCTACACATATGAAACTAAACCATCAGTAGTAAATAGAAAGGAAGAATTAATATTAACCAATCCAGTAGGTAGGATTATATTATAAAAAAATTATACAAATATACATATGCGAATAATAGTAATAGTAATTTTGGTCAAGCAAAAAACATTTGGATACTAAAGCACATTTATATTTATATGATAGTAAATTTTATGACCATGAGCAAGCTCAAATAGTCAGTGCAGAAGTAGATTTAAAAAATAAAATAGCAGTAGTAAGTTGTATGCCTAATGTAGACATAGATATAAATGAATTTTGTAAACATAGTAAATTAAGTGTACATACAAAAGGATACAAAATGAATGCAGAATACAAAACTATTAGAAATAAAATGTTTTTTCAAGGAAATTTATATAATAAATATCATGACAAATTTAGATATTATGTACCTGTAGTTGCTGTACTGTTCCTTGCCTTGATATTTTGATATTGTTACATAGGATCAATCTGAAAAACAAAGTTTATGACTTTTGAGACCATCACAAAGTAATTAACTATCTCATTCCATTTAAAGGAAATTATTTTTCTAAAGACAAATTCTTGTTTGTCCTTTATATGTAATTCTCTCTAACAATAAAGTTATGATTACAAAAATGGTGTTTTATAAGGATATTATTATATAAACGGCTAGTTTGGAATTGCAGTAGCTGATAAATAAGCTACTTGTGTTGTATAGATGAAATAGGCTGCTGATTAAAAAAGCAGCTTAGTGTTTATTGTTACTAAACTGTATTTTCGCTGTTGCTGTGAGTTTAAAAAGCAATGTACATATATTTGGTAAATTTTATGACAAAAGTGTTATTTTATTATATAATGACCAATATATATAAATTTAAATTTTCATTAATTTTAAAGTATATTTAATAATTTTTGGACACGCCTTTTAGTTTTTAAAACACATAAAATTACATGAAGTGAAAAAAAATTCAATTAAATAAAATATAACATACTTCATTATCTGTAACATAAAATATGATAAAAAATTTATACTAATGCATAATCCAAATAAAATAAAGAATAATATGTGTTACATTTACATTAAGCTTGTTGCAATAAACACCATGACTATATAAAAAATATAAATAAATTGAACGTTAAAAGCGATGGTTATGAAACTGATTTTAAAAATCATGGTTAACTTTCATGTGAAATTGTTCTTAGTTCAAACAAATTTTATATAATCATATGCAAGTCTTATTGGATCTTAAAATAAAAAATATAAGTAAAATACACGTAATATGAACTTATTTGATCAAAATTTTGTTATTGTAGAGAACATACAGTAATTGTGGGGCAATTTGATCATAGTGGTGATATGATATCCAATTGCTTATATATTAGGGTTTATGAAAAAATGACATAATAATCTTTTGTTAAAATATTAATGTTAATAAGAATTTTAAAAAAGTGTGGTAATTTATTTAATAAGCTGCTTATGAAAAACAACTTCTTATCTGCTTTTAAAAGGTGTTGTCAAAATGAAAAGAAAATTATGAAATAAACAGATTTTACAAAATTAACCAAACACTATTTTGATAAAAAATTATGAAATAAATAACTTATTCAATTTTAACCTCAATCCTGAATAGGACATAAATTAAAGGAATGTCAATAGCATAACTCTTGTCATTTTAATAAAGTTGCAAGATCTTCTTGGAACCTCAATGGTCAAAAGAGGTGGATGTGGTAAACGACAAAATAGCCCTTTGGGGCTACTTAGAATATGTGGATGCGATGTACGTATGCCAAACATTACTCAAGTCCACAATATTTTCTCCATATTATATCAAATCTAGTAGGTATGCATGTTGATGAAATCACTCGATGTGAATAAATTCAATGTTCGAGCGAAATTGAAAAAATAACTAAAACAAATACATTAAATCCTATTAGGATTAACATTAGTTAAAAAATAGTAAAAAGTTTAAATTAGTCTTTCATAAATTAACTATTTTTAAAGAATGGAGCTATCTGAACTCAAAAAAAAAAAATTTCTACACCCTGTTACTCAAAAAACCTATTTTCTAAATTTCAAAATTAAAATTTCACTTTTTGCACCTCCAATAATACCGAAAGTAACCTCAATCTTGTATCTTTTAATATGTTAAAAACCCACCAAAATCATGTATAAACTTCTTCAATTTTGTTTTTGCAAGAACTAAATTTTCCATGGTCTAGACAATTTTTAAAACATAGACAATTGAAACAACACTATAAGGAAATTGTGTTTTGATGACTATAAATTTAGTCTCTAAAACTTATCCAAACAGTTGCAAAATGGTTCTGTAACTATTTATTTTTAGTCGCACAATAGACACGAAATGTCGGTCGAGGAAAGCTTTTACGACTAAACTACTTTAGTCACTCAATATACTTTTAGATGACTATTATATTAGTCATAGATGATCATTAAATGAGTCACCTTTGGTTGATTAGAAGGATGCGAAGTTACCATAGAACCTTCGAATATGTGACTAATTATAAAAGTTACCAAAAAGTAGTTTTTTACGACTATTGCAATAGTCATTCAAGTCGATGAAATTATTCCGCTTTGGTCTTCTGGAAAGGCATAAATTGGCCACCAAAGGTATTATTTCATAGCCATCAGTTCTAATCACGAATGAATTGTTTGTATGACTATTTTATATAGTTGAAAATCATGTTCTTATGTAGCTAATTGATGTGGTCGACAAATATATTTTTCAGTGTCTAACGTTCGCAGTCGATGAATATATATATGGGTGGTTGTTTCTCTTGGTTGACAAATATTTTTTTCAGTGACTAATTATCTTAGTCGCTAATGATATTATTTAATAACTATATGGTTAGTGCATAAAAATACTTATGTGGTTATTTAAATTGAGACCAATTGTATTGGTCACTGAAATGATGCATCGTTGTTCAAAATGTAATTAAAAGAGCATCAGCCAACATAAGATCACTAATTATTTGTAGTCACATAATGTTGCACAATTGCTTGAGCACTTAATCGAACACCAAAATAAATATATAGAGACCATTTAGTTTAGTCAATAATGACAAGAACTAAATCATATAGTAAATAAAAAATCGACAAATCTCCAAGATTTATAACATAATAAAAAGTTCAACATAATAAATTTGAATACGATATCTCCTTTTTGAACATGATCTTTCAAGAAATGATGTCTAATTTCTATATGCTTAGTTTTAGAGTGCTAAATGGGATTCTTTGATAGATTTATAGCACTAGTGTTATCACACTTGATAGGAATTTATTCAAGATTAATATCTTGTTTCATCCAAAGAGCTTATACACATCAATTACCTGAGGCAATGTATTCAGCCTCGGTGGTTGAGAGTGCAACCGAATTTTGTTTCTTACTAAACCATGAAACAAGTGAATGACCTAGTAAATGGCAAGTTTCACTAGTACTTTTCCTATCGACTTTGTAACCGACAAAATCCGCATCCAAATAACAAGTTAAATCTATATGAGTTCCTCTAGGATACTAAAGGCCAAGATCTATGGTTCCACTCAAATAATAGAAAATTCTTTTTACAGCAAGTAAATGAAATTCCTTGAGACATGATTGAAATCTTGCACACAAACGTACACTAAACATGATATCAGGTCCACTTGTTGTTAAGTAAAGTAAAGAACTTATCACACCTTGGTACATTTTGATATCAACTTCTTTGCCTTTTTCATCTTTGTCAAGCTTGGTTATTGTGCTCATTGGAGTGCTCTTATTCTTTGAGTCATCAATGCCAAATCTCTTGAGTAGCTCTTTCACATATTTGGGTTGATTTATGAAAATTCATTCCTCATTTTATTTTATTTGTAGCCCAAGGAAGTACTTCAACTCTCTCATCATACTCATCTCAAATTCTTTACTCATATAAGATGAAATTTTTTTACACAACAATTCTTTAGTAG
>NW_006263303.1:8775133-8892704 GCF_000493195.1 Citrus x clementina | reverse complement strand
ATCGTCCTTGTTTTATCCATACAATACTTTTGGCAACTTATAAACATGATCTGAAAATTTTTCATTTTCAAAACCAAGGGATTGTTTTACAAACACTTCTTCCACAATATAATCATTTAAGAAAGCACTTTTTACATTCATTTGAAATAAAATGAAATTTTTTTATGACATGCAAATGGTAAGAGTATCCTAATTGATTTTAGTCTAGCTCTTGGTGCAAATGTTTCATCAAAATTAATTCTCTCTTCTAATGTTCACAAGTGTTTCTAAATGATAATCTAGTTGTTACACCTCGTGAGGGATCTCCTAAAATTAAATCTTTAAGATGAGAAGAAACATTCTTAATAATACATCTAGTCTTATCAAAAACAACTTTATAACCCTTATCACACAATTGACTAATGCTAAGCAAATTGTGTTTCAAGTTTTCAACCAAGTATACATTTTCAATAAGAGTAGAGGATACATTACTGACATTGCCAGTACCAATGATCTTTCCTTTTGAATTATCTCTAAAGGAAACGTTTCCACCATTCTCGATCTTGGTAAAACTTGAAAACCAAAAGTAATTCCCTGTCATTTGTCTTGAACATCCACTGTCCAAGTACCACTTATATTTTCTTTTCTTTGATCCCTACAGAAAAAGTTTCTAAGTTTTAGGTACCCAAAACTTCTTGAGTCCTTGAGTGTTAGCAATAGTTCCTTTTTGGAACCTAAACACATTTCACACCATAATATACATTTCTTTTCACTAAACATCTATTTTTCATGCAACCATCTTAATTACAATAATAACATACAATATGATTGTTAATGGAGGTACTCTTTATAAAGTAATTCTTATAATACTTTTGTTTCAAATTTGGCTTATAAGCCAATACCTCCTTTGTTAAACACACATTTTTGTGAATTAAGCAAGTTATCCAACATCTTTTGCTTATTTTTTAATTTTAACACAATTTCATTTATCTCATTATTCTTCTTCTTAAGCACTTCATTCTCTTTTACCAATTCATCTACATGTGATTTTTCATGCTTATATGAAGTACTTTGTTTACCTTTAAAAGATGCAATCTTATCATGCAACATTTTATTCTCTAATTTTAATTCTTTTATCTTCTCATTCAAAGAATTATTGTATTTTCCAAGGCATCACTTTCATTTGTAAGTTCTAGTATTTTCTTTTTAAGGCATGCATTCTTTTTACTAATTTTTATCCACTCATCATGCAATTCTTTAAAAATATTATGTAACTCATCATATATTGGAAGATCACTTACCTCATCAAGTTCATCAAATGATTCTTCCCCAATTGCTATGAGAGCTAGATTTATCATTTCTTAATGCTCTTCATCGTCACTCGTTTCCTCATCGCTGTCATCTCATGTGGCTACCATTACTTTTTTTTTTAGCTTGTTGAGAAGAGGGCTATGCGATTGCTGTGTCAGGCTTTGCATTATAACAAGTGATGACACTTCTTCTCCTTTGATCCTAAGTTTCTGAACGTCTCCACTCCACTAGTTTTCTGTCGAATTTTATGAATCTTCTAGTTAGCATAGCCATCTTCTCATCATCCAGCTCACTTTGTCATCACTCTCATGTTTTGAAGCTTTAAGAGCAATACTTTTCTTCTTCTCCTCATGCCCTTTTTCTGCTGCCAAGTCTTCTTCATACGAAATTCGAGAGTCAATTAAATCATCAATGGGTAAAGTATTAAAATTTTTGACTTCTTCAATGGCAGACGTTTTAGGTATTCATTTTTTTGAAGCGACCTAATGATTTTCTTGACTTTCTCGCTATTCAAAAAAAAATTTCCATGACTCCTAGGGTGTTGACTGTGTCTGTAAATCATGTATACATAGAATACAAACTATTATTTTATTCCATTTGGAACAATTCATATTGACGAGCGTATCTACTGATTTTAGACACTATAACTTAATTTGTCCCTTTATAGACAACCTCAATTTTATTCCATATTTCTTGAGCACTCTCACAGCTAGATACTCTATGAAATTCTTTCTTATTAAGAGCACAAAACAAAGCATTCATTGCCTTGAGTTTAAAGACATCTTTTTCTTTTCTAACTCACTCCATTGACTTGAAGGTTTTGGAATATCATCCCCTACTTCATTTTTAGTCAGAGACATGAATGAACTATTACAAACAACTTCCCAAATTTCATAATCTGAGACTTGCAAATAAATTTTCATCCTAATTTTTCAATATGAGTAGTCATTACCATTAAAGAATGGTGACCTAGTTATAGATTGTCCTTCTCTAAAGGTAGAGTCATTTTAGGTTGTCATAGATCATTTACTTTAGACGGTTAAGTCCTACCAAGAAAACCTCTCTCTAATACCAAATAAAATACTATCTCAGCAACCCAAGATGGAGGTGAATTGGGTTTCTAAAAATTATGCAATGCTTCAACAAAACTTAATCCAAATCTTAAATGAATTTAAAACAATAATAAATAAATCAAATAAAATGTAAAAGATAAGGGAAGAGGGATTCAAACACATATATTTTTAGGTGGTTCGGCCAACCTTGCTTACATCCACACCTCCAAGCTCACCGAACTTCAGGATTCCACCATTCAAGCCTCCAAAACTTCAAGAACACTTACAATTGACTTTACATGTGTCAATCAACCTTTACACCAAAATATTATCCCCAATCTCTTTACTCAAGTGTATCACAACACTTACAATCACTCAAAAATATTTTTCTCTCATACAAAATATATGATTACAAACTATACTCAATGTGTGAATAAATGAAATAAAAACGAATTTAAAGCTCAGTGAATGTTGTATTCTCGATTACAAGCTATTTGATAACGTTGTGATCAACCCTTATTTGAATTTGATTGAGTTTATTTATATTTGGAGTTGAAAAATAGTTGTTTTTGACTTTCTGCCCAAAATCAGATCACCGTTAATAGTTATCGATTAACCGTTTTGACTGGTACAAGTGACCGTTGAGCTGAAATTTAAATAAACAGTTCACTGTTTGCCACTATCGGTTCGCCATTAATTTTCAGAAACCCACAAAAAAAATTTCAGCTATCCATTCTTGCTAAATGGTTCAAGATTAACATGTAATGACATTATGGAAATTATCGGTTAGCCGTTTAAAGTTAACGGTTCCCTGATTATTTCCAGTAACCTGTAAAACAAAATAAGCTTATTCGTTTTTGTTAAACGGTTCAAGGTTAGCATAAAATTTCATTCTGAAAATTATCGGTTAACCGTTTGATATAAACGGTTCGCTGTTTACTTCCAACAACCTGCAAAACACACTAGCCTTATCCGTTTTTACTAACCAATTCAAGCTTAAAGATTTATTCCTCTTTGGAAATTATTGGTTAACTGTTTCAAAGCTAATGGTTTACTACTTATTTCTAGAATCATAATTTTAACAAAATTTCGCAGGGAATGATTTTCTGATTAAAGTTAACAATTATTCATATTTCATGAACATATTTAGAAATAATATACGACTTTTAAGAAATTGTTTATCAATGGAAACTCTAACATTGTAATAAAAAACAATAGCATAAACATATACATGTTAACAGAAACATAACAAACACTCATAGAGTTGGAATAGAAAGGGATGAAAAGTTCACACCAGCTAGTGACAGCTTCTTTAAAATCTCTATGATTTGCATATTTTGTTATTGCAGTCGTTTAATTTCTTCACTCTAAGGATTTTTTCATTTTGACTTTGAAGTTGTGTGCTCTGACTCTCGATCTCTTCATTTTTAGGTTTAAGCCTCTGTTGCAGCTCAGTAGTAGTTCGTTTGAATGAAGCATGTGTCTGAGGAAGTGGACCAAATCCAAGCCATTTAACGTATCCTGAACTCCTACCAAGAACTTCTTCACAAATTTCTGCCTAGGATCTTGATTCAGATCCTTTAGCCAATAACTGTTCTTTCAGCTCTAACATTTTCTCTTGCAAATTATACATTTATTATAATTATAAGTGTTGTAGATATATACAAATCCCCATTCACTGGCCAACCTTCATCATTTTTTTTCACCAATATAGAAAATAAAATGAAAAATTTTAACCACATTAATATAATACCAAGCATTGGAATAATAGGCGTGGGTCAACAAAGGATTGATCTTTCAGCTCCGAAATACTCTAATACATATACATATTTCTTATAATTATAGCTACTATAGCTATATTTAAATCACTGTATTCATTGGCTAACCAAAATCCATCATTTTTTGCTAACCTAAATCCATCATTTTTTTCCAACATTATAAACAACAATTCCAAGCATTGTAATAATAGCTACGGTCAAATATAATAAGAAAAATCCAATACATTAAGCAAAGACATATAAAATAATCCCAAATTGCTCAAAGAAGATTAACAATAAAAAAAATTTAATTCATTTCTTCAACAAGAAGCTGACATAAATTTTTCATGAAGTGATTAAATATAGAAATCACATCTAAATTGAGATTATTTATTAATCTATACTGGATAAGTACAACGAATAAAATTACATATCTTTCTCTAGCTTCATCATTGCTCCAATCTTTACTTGCACTCCAATGGGTGTCATGAAACAAAGAAATTGGTCCTAGAGTGTGTCCAAGTCTTTTAGCCTATAATATGCAATATCAAAAAGAAATTATTAAATTCAATTATAAATCATTTGAAAATAAAATTTATAAAATATTTAATATACAATTTCCTTTTGATGTTGTACAAAAGGCTTGGATCCACCTTGATGGCCATATTTTAGTTTCTTGTGATTTTCAACATAAATTTTGGATCGTTGCTAGGGGTGTTCAGAATCTGATCTGATCCGTTCAATCCGTCCGATCCGTATAAATCCGATCCGTGGATTGATGGATTGGATTGGATTGAAATTTTAAAAATCCGCAGTCGGTGGATTGGATATGGATTTACTTCTGTGAATCTGCAAAAATCCGTGAATCCGTAAAAAAAATATTTATTTATTTATTTTAAAAAATATTATAAATATGACATTACATAATTACATAAGTATCATAATATAATTTAGCTATTATCTAATAAAAATAAAAAATAAAAAATGGTTAAATTAGTGGTAAAAAAATTAAAGTAAAATAAAGTCATCCAAAACCAAAAGTAAACCATTATCTAATAAAAATATAAAATAAAAAATGATCAAATCGGCTGTCAAAAACTATTGAAGTAAAGTCATCCAAAAGTAAAAGTAAAGTAACATAAAGCTTTTATCAAAAAAAAAAAAAAAGGTAACAATAACATAAAGCCAAAAGTAAACTAGATAACGCCAAAAGCCCAAAAGTAAACTAGCACTATAACGCAAATCAGAGGTGACGATCAACAATCTGCAAACTAGGGGTGGGCATTTTACCCGACCCGACCCGATAAATTTCGGGTTCGGGTCGGATCGGGTCGGGATCGAAACCCGATCGGTTTGAAATTTACAAACCCAATCGGGTTGTGATCGGTTCGGGTCAAACTCGACCCGATCCGAATACCCGATCGGGTTCTTAAAAAAAAAAAAAAACGTACTGACCCGAATTGACCTGATTTCAACCGACCCGAACTGACCCGAACTGACCCTATTTCAACCGACCCGAATTGACCCGAACTGACCCGAATTGACCCGAACTAACCCAAATTGACCCGAACTCAATTCTACCCATTTTAAATCCAACCCGATCCAACCCGAACATAACTCGAATTAATGACCCGACCCGAATATAGTTCGGGTCGGTTCGGGTCGGGTCATTAATTCGGGTTATGTTCGGATTGTTCCTTGTCTAACCCAAACAACCCGAAACCCGATCGGGTTGACCCGAACCCGACCCGAACCCGATTTTGCCCACCCCTACTGCAAACGAAAAAGAAAACCCTAAGCTTCCTGCTGCCCTACCGTCACAGTCACACGCACGATTCTGACGAGTACTATTAAACCTTACCACGATGTTTCTATCTCATTCTCCAGGTACAGTACTCATAAACCTTCTCCTGATTTATTATTTTGATTTTATCTTCGATAACATTTGTTCTGATTTTTTTTTAATTATTATTATGTATCTTCTTTTTTGTCAATGGTGACTTGGGATAATGATTTTGATATCCTTTTGTTAATAATAAGGTTGTTGGGGATCGAGGGAGAGAATTATTTGTTGATTGCATGTCTTAATTCGGTTGCTTTTGCTTTTTGTTCTGTGGTAAAACTGAGAGAAATTGCACAGTACCTGGCCGTTGTGAAATATTAAAGGCATTTTGATTAGTCTAAATTATTGGTCAGTGTAGCCAAATATATAGATATATTGGAACACTCAAAATCCTGATTATGCAACCACAAGGAGCAAATTAATTCAAATTGTAGCTGGTTGAGTGTACAGTTGTAATCATGCGGCTGAATCTATTAATTTCTTGTTTGATGGGCTATTTTTTTAAAAAAATGAAGATTAAAGAGTTGTTATGGGGGGTGGTTGAATCATGTTGCTTCTGTGGATCTAACAATCATATTGCCTTTTCTAGATGTAACACATGAATTTCGTGAATTTTCTTTTTGAGTTGGCTTATTTTACTTTTCCTAACTGAACTCTTTTAAGCTTAATTTGTTCCTGTCATTTTTCGTAATTAATTTTAATGATTTTTCATATTGGTGGTGTAGATGACTTCTCAACTTGATAAAGGAAAATGCGTAGCTGTAGATTCAGCTCCCCCAAGTTCTAAATCATCCAGTAATGCTGAAGGTACGCCCAATAAATCCACTACTTCAGAAGCTTGGGAGCATTTTATCCAATTAAGTTCTGATCCATTGCATCCTAGATCCAAATGTCGATATTGTGGAAAAGAATATAAATGTGGTTTTAATAAAGGAACATCTAATCTATTGGGTCATATAAAAGAGAGATGTCTAAAATATCCTGGTCGAGCTCGAGTAGACGAAAAATAAAAAACTTTGTCTTACCAACCAGTGAAAATTGGAGAGCCATGTAGCCTTGTATCAGCGACCTATAGTGTTGAGGCTTGTAGGGAAGTAATTGCTAAGTTTATTATAAAAGATGAGATGTCATTTAGAGTTGTAGAGGGTGAAGGGTTTAGGGAAATGTTGGGAGTTTTTGAAAATAGATTTAAAGTACCATCTCGCACTACTATTGCTCGTGATATTTTGTAACTTTACAAAAAAACAAAGAAAGATTTGACTAATTTTTTTGTTAGTAGCCATCAAAGAGTTTGCCTCACTACAGACACATGGACTTCAGCTCAAAATCTTTGTTATATGTGCCTTACAGCTCACTTTATTGATGATAATTGGACATTGCACAAAAAAATATTGAATTTTTGTCAAGTTGCTGACCATAAAGGTGAAACAATTGGTAGGCAAATTGAAACATGCCTATTAGATTGGGGTATTGAGAGAGTTTTTATAGTAACGGTTGATAATGCTTCTTCTAATGATGGTGTTGTTTTTTATTTGTCAAAAGTTGTGAACAATTGGAATGGTGGAATCTGAGGGGGTCAAAATATGCATTTGAGGTGTAGTGCACATATATTAAATCTCATTGTTGCAGAGGGGTTAAAAGCGTATCATTAGTCGATTTCTAAAATTCGCAATGTTGTAAGATTTGTTAGATCTTCACCTTCTAGGACACAAAAGTTTAAGGCATATGCAAAGCGAGAGAAAATTTCTTCAAATAAGTTGTTGTGTCTAGATGTCGTAACTAGATGGAATTCCACTTTTTTCATGTCAGAGGCTGCTAAAAAGTATGAAAAAGTATTTGATCGGTTAGAGCTTCATGATGCACAATACATTCGTGAGTTTTGTTTGAGCGAGCCAAAAACGTGTCCTTCGTCAATTGATTGGGAATATGCTCGTTATTTCATTAAATTCTTGAAGGTTTTTCATGATGCCACTTTGACATTTTCGGGTTCTTTATATGTGACATCCATTACTTTTTTGCGCTAATTATGTTTGATTCATACACAATTGCAAGCTTGGAGGGATAGTAAGGATTTATTTTTGAAGATAATGGCTGAAAATATGAAAAAGAAGTATGATAAGTATTGGGGAAATTATGAAACAATCAACCCTTATTTGTTTGTTTCTATTTTGCTTGAGCCTCGACATAAAGAACGGTTTTTGAGATATTGTTTGTAGTGTTGTTTGGTGAATTTAAAGCTAATGAGTTGGTTGTTAAAGTGCGGAATAATTTACATAGTTTATATGAGGAATACAAATTGCTTTATGGTGATGATGTGGAAGTAATGGATGCTGTCAATGATGAAAAAGAGTTGGAGGTTGATACTGAGGTTGATGCTAGGCAAGTGTTTGATTCGGGTTATATGAGGATTTTAAAAGATAATAATTTTGTAGAGTGCAAAACATAAGTGGATCTTTACTTGTTAGAATCATGTGAGAACCCAAAAAATGAGAGTTTTGATGTTTTGGATTGGTGGAAGATTAATTCTTCCAAATATCCAATTTTGTCTTATATTGCTTGAGATATTTTAGCCATGCTTGTTTCCACTGTGGCATCTGAGTCAGCATTTAGCACTGGTGGGCGTGTTCTTGATCCACATCGGTGCTCACTATCTACAAGGACGGTGGAGGCATTAATTTGCACACAAAATTGGCTACGTTCAAGTCCGATAAATCTTGATGAAGCAATAGATGAGATTGAACATATTGAGACAGGTAAAATGTAACAATTTAACTTTTATTTTATTTTTTAATTATTATTTGACTTTATATTGTTATTCTATTTTAAAAATTGACATTTTTCTTATCTCATACGTACAGAGAT
Source organism: Citrus x clementina (assembly GCF_000493195.1). Taxonomy (NCBI): domain Eukaryota; kingdom Viridiplantae; phylum Streptophyta; class Magnoliopsida; order Sapindales; family Rutaceae; genus Citrus; species Citrus x clementina. The sequence goes on along the minus strand of NW_006263303.1, from coordinate 8,883,900 downwards.
TTTGGGAGCTAACAAGAACATATTTGATGAAGCTTGATGGCATTTGATGGGATATAAGGGTAAATATTTATTAATTTGTTTATTAAATAAATTTTTTTATTTGTTATTTATATCAATTATGTTTATTTTGTTTAGGTTAAAGTACGAAACACAAGTTGGAGATGGACATTTTTCCTTTTGGTGTGTTTTATTTTGAGACTTTCAATGTATTATTGTGGCTTTATTTGAACAATTAATTTTGATATTATATTAATGTATTATTGTAACTTTATTTGAACAATTAATTTTGGTGTGTTATATTTTAAAACTTTGAACGTATTATTGTAGTTTTATTTGAACAATTAATCTCGATGTGTTATATTTTAAAATTTTGAATGTATTATTAAAACAAACAATTAATTTGTTTAAATTTTATTCAATTTTAAATTTAATTGGTAGTAAAATTATTTTATATGAGATTTTTTTAAATTTCATTAGTTTATAGATTGGAGAGAACTAAAATTTTTAATTCGCAAATCAATTTGTAAAATGATGGATTTGGATATGGATTGAGTTAAATCCGCATCCAATCCGCAGACGTATGAATTGGATATGGATTGAGTCAAATCCGTATCCGATCCGCAGATGTATGGATTGGATTTGGATTGAATTTAATCAATCCGTGGATTGGATTGGATTAAAAAATTATAATCTGCAAAATCATGGATCGGATATGGATTGATGTCCAATCCGTAAAATCCAATCCGCAAACACCCCTAATCGTTGCTACAAGTAGAATAGAAAACATATATTAGAAATTACCAAAAATTATGAAATATATGACATATTTTTCTTTTAACCTTGAATAGATCATTGTCAAAGCGTGTACAAGGGTAATCCCAATCTTCTTAATTAACAACTTCTTCAGGGCAATTTTGTAGTGCTTCGGCTAAATTAGAATATTCCGTGAACTTTTTCTTCAAGAAGTACTTGAAACCTTTGAATCTACGTGCCATTGCACCATTAAGGAATCTTATAACATGTGGTTAGTCGGTCTCGATGTCAAATTTGATCTATGATCATCATAAGGAATTAAAATAATAAATCAGCTACTAAAATAAATTTTTTATTGAGTTTAAAAGTTAGAAGAGATTTACCTCCACTCGACCAAACATCTCCTTCTTTTTCTCAAGAGGTACTTGTCTCAATTGATCAACTTTTAACGGTGCAAAAGTCCTCACAACAATGCCTATTTCAGTGGATAACCTAGATGAATAAGTGCTAGTGGGTCTTCTATCCTCAACTTCAAAGTCCACATTCAACTTGTTTTTAGACAAATCTAAACTGCATTCACAACCAACTCCTTGGATTTTCCATGAATATTCTTCTTCAGCATTGGCTCTATAAACCCAAACTAACTAAATTAAAATATATTTTTTCAAACAAGTATCAAAATATCAATAATTCCATGATAAAAAGTCCAGACAAAATAAATAAGATAACAAAACTAATATAAAAGGAACAAGAAATGAACTCCAAAAAGTGTATTAAGCACTAGAAAGTATACCATCTCCATTCTTATATTAATTCAAAATTTTTGTCTTCTATTTTTGTAGATGGGTGCCAAATATAATTACGGTGCAAAGAGGAGGCACCAAAATATGCTTCTTCTTAAGTAACTAATTTAACATTAGTCACCAAATTTATTTCACATTGTGACTAAGAATAATAGTCGCACTATGTTTTCTCAACCTAATTGAAAATACTTTGATATAGTGACGACTAAAATTAGCCACCGAACTGAACAATACAGAAACACTATGTTTTTTCTTTTGTAACATATTTAAATTGGTGACTGTAAGCTATAGTTGCTCCATAATCTTTATTGCGATAATGTCATTTAGACAAGGAAAGCAAATAAGTAAATATCATCTTAAGGTGAATAACTCTTAGTATAGTCTCCCATTATATTCCAATATGTAACTAACAATATTAGTCACCACATTTTCTAGACTTGATTTGATTATATTCAGTGATTGTTTGTTTTAGTTGTTTAAGCACCCCGATTGCAACTAAATATGTTGATCTCTAAACCAAATTCCCATAATAAATGTATACCATCTGTGACTAAATATAAATTTGTCACTTAAAAGCGCATTGGATGACTAAACCATTTAGTCATACAAAGTTAACGATGATAGAAAAAAAAAAAATCATTCGTTTGAAAAATGTTTCAGCCATATATGGTGATTGTATTATTTAGTGGCAAAAACATATGTTTTAGTGACTAATATGTCAGTCGTTGATGACATTTATTCAGTACGGAAATGTGATGTCGCTTGGAGTGTCAATAGATAAGCTTCTTACTAAGACTAATTGACAATTTGTCACGTAATGTGGCCTTGAAGGATTAAGTAAAGAGTCATAGAATATGGATGATAGTTGGAAAAAATTCAAAGCATTAGGCAGCAAATAGTGCGACTAAATATTTATGTTAGTCAAAGAATAATCTATTACATGACTAAAAATTTAATAGTCATAAAATAGTTGGTCAGAAAAACACAATTTTGTTGTAGTTAACATTCATTCTTTGTTAAAAGAATGTCTTTGGAAAAGGAAAAAGATCAAAGAATTTTCTGTGCGATATCCCAATCTACTGCAACTAATAAATGAAAATTAGTTTGACTAAAAAATGGAGAGATTGGTGGTAACAAGAGCTCAATTTTCTTGCATTCTTTGTTTTTACTGATTGACACTAAAAATTGAATATTTAATAAGGATAAAATTATTAGTTTTGTATTTATTGTATCAATTAATGCGCTCATCATTTCTAAATTATCTTAATACTCCCCAAATATATTTTTATGTTAAATTAATTCGTAAAATATTAATTTTTATATTGTAAATATTTTTCAGGAATAAAGATGGAATTGGAATTGAAAGCAAGAATAAAAAAAAACTACTGGAGCACAATTGAGAAGATGTAATAATAAAAAAATTTAAAAAAAAACAAAAAACAAAAGGACAAAAGATCAAAAGAGCAACCATGCTTTGGTTGCTCGTGATGGTCAGGAGGCCATCACGCCTCCTGGCCATCACACTTCTCAACATTCATTTAATTTATAAAAAAATATAATAATAAATTAAATAAGAATAAAATGAATGAAAAGGAGGCAATTGTTGCCTATAAAAGCCGATGAATTGAGAAGCTAAAGAGGGGGGGGGGGGGAGAGAGAGAAGTTTAAGCCGAGTTTTTGTTGTAGCCAAAAGGGGACGGAAGAATTTCTTTCTTTCTTTGTTTCTTTTATTTTCTTGTTCTGTCTATATCAATTTTCTTTATAATATATTTCAGAACGTTTACCAAACAAAAAGAGTGTTGTGTTTTCTTTCAATATGAGTGGCTAATTTTATTAAGTTAAGGTGAAGGGTGAAGCTCAATGTTTCAAATTATTAATTATTATTATTATTTTCTCAAATGAGTTTTTAAGTTTATTTTATTCTCTTCTAGTTATTTTTATATCATGTTAATTTATAAATTTCTTTGGATCTGTATGGTATTTTGACATAATATCGACATATTAATATAGTATGGCACATTAAGTACTTTATTTCATATTTATCTACACGCATAAAATTAAATGATATAATAATTAACTGGTAAAAGTGAGACAAAATATTTGTTTTAGTTAGACAAATCTTTGGCCCTTAAAAGTCAACACACTCATGGCCATTTTAATAATATAAAATTTACAATAATTTAGTTGATTCAAATAACTCCACCCATTTAAAAAATATTATTCCTCTTATTTTTTTAAAGCTAAAGTTACTCTCATTTTAGCTAAAGGGTCCTTATCCGGGCAAAACGAAAGGGTCCAAACAAGACAAACAAGGACTGTCCTTTATAAAGTAAAAGCATCAAGAATTATTGGCAAAGCATTAGGACAGATATGTGCGTTGTATTCGGTATTACCTGCCAAGAGGAGCATGGAATTTTTAATATCATGGCGTAATAAGTTAAGATAATAAGCTGAAATATATGATACACAAATTGGTTGCAATATTTATACTAATATATAATCTAAATAAAATAAAAAAGTAATATGCATTACATTTATGTTAAGTTTGTTGCAATAAACACTATGACTATAGAAAAAATATAAATAGATTGAATCTTAAAAGCCATGGTTATGAAACTGATTTTAAAAATCATGGTTAACTTTCATGTGAAATTGTTCTTAGTTCAAACAAAATTTATGTAATCATATGTAAATCTTATTGGATCTTATAATAAAAAATAAAAGTAAAATTTAAATAATATGAACTTATTGGATCAAAACTTTGATATTGTAGATAACATACAATAATCATGGGGTAATTTGATTATAGTGGTGATATAATATCCAATTGCTTACATATTAGGGTTTATAAATAAAAAAAAAAACATAATAATCTTTTGTTAAAATATTAATGTTATAATAGAAATTTTAAAAAGGTTGATGATTTATTTAATAAACTACTAATAAATGAAAATTAGTGGGATTAAAAAATGGAGATTGGTGGTGATAAGCTCAGTTTTCTTGCATTCTTTGTTTTTACTATATTAAAATCTTACGAAAATTCTCCCGCTAATTGAAGAAGATAAGTCATTGTCATATGCTTGCATTAATGACTTTCTTTTTTCTTTTGATGATTTTAGTCTTCTCCTTTTATTTTTGTATATTTACATTTATTTTAGGAAGTTTTAATTTATATCTCCCTCCTTATGTATTTGTTTCATTACTGATTTATATTATAGGTAAGCGTCTCACCTAATCCCCACCCCTTGGTGGTTTTTATCAAAAAAAAAAAGATAAATCTTTTTTTAACCAATAATTGAATTTCATTTGTTTTAGTTAGACAAATCTTTTTTCCTTAACTCACTCATGGCCGTTTTAGTAATATAAAATTTATAATAATTTAGTGGATTCAAATAGCTCTATCCATTAACCACTTAGGCTAAGCCCAAGTGGATAGAGCCACTCCCTCATAATTGTGAGGGAAGTGGTTCGAGCCCCCGCAAACGCATTGTGGATGTTTAATTTAAATGTTCTTCCTTGAAGTCCCAGAGTTTGAGTAAAAACAGTCTTTCTCCCATAATAGGAGTTGGGCGTCCCTCGAATATTTGAGAAGATTAAAAATCTGAGCGGTACCATATCATAATTAATGTAAACGGATCTCAATAATTTATATAGTGAAAATATCATAAACAATAGTTTTCTTTAAAAAAAAAAAAAGCTCTATCCATTTAAAAATTATTCTCTTTTTTTTTTTAAATTTAAAGTTATTCTTATTTTATGTTCGTACCTTAAATGATAAGCTCAAGGGTCCTTATCCCAAAAGGAAAAAAAAATAAAAGAAAAAAGCTCAAGGGCCACTAATAGGACAAATAAGGACTGACCTTTCCAAAGTAAAAGCATCAATAACTATTCGCATAGCATTAGGACAGAGAAGTGCATTATACTCGGTATTACTTGTCAAAAGGGCATGTAATTTTTAATATCATGGTGTAATAAGTTAAGATAATAAGCTGAAATATATGATACACAAATTGGTTGCAATATTATCTGACTTTATGATTTTCTCAATTTATATTCTTAGTTTTTAGCTTTTATTTTTCAACTCTAGTAATCAGTATATTTTTACATTTCATTAAACGTGGTAGAGATTAGTTCGAAATTTATTCTAATTAATAATATTAAAGAGAAATCTACTCTTATCCCACATGTTTGTGAAAGGAGATGAGAATCCCGTAGAGGCTGTTGTTGAGAGCATTTGTAATATAATGGTAGAAAAAGTACAAAAAAAAAAAGCAAGGTGACAATTGTTTTTTCGGATTAAAAGACTAGGCAGTGCCTATAATTCAACTGTGCAGTGAATGAAGCAGTAAAGGACTATTTCTTTCACAATCACTAAATTAAAGCCAGTGCCTATAATTCAACAAAGATAAGATAACGAAGATTCTCTGACTCCTTCGTCTCCAAGTTTCCATTTGGTAAGTGGAGTCCGACAAGGCAGTCACAGACTTAACAGTTACATAGCAAGTGCTTTGATTGATGGGCAATCTGGTCCTTTCGTTAAAATGTCGCGTCACCCTCAGTGTTAAAAGGTGCAAATTAAATATGCAACAGTCTTGCCTTGCCACGGCAGATCATTGAGAAAATGGAAGCAGCTCTGTTGGCCATTATAGCTAGGATTCAAAGAGAAGACTGCGAGCGAACCAATCATGACTCCCAATTCTCCAAATGGAAGGTTAAAACTTACTAGCATTGAAAACTAAAAATCTTGTGAGAGAAATTATTGTTACTGGTGTAGTGATTTCACTTTTGTGCTTGTTCTGTGTAAGTTTATTTCAGGAACTTGTTGGACCGTCAGATTGGGAAAATCATTCTCATGGGAAGGAAGGAGCGGAAAGATACAAGGTTCATAACCTTCCGAATGACACGGGTCCTGGACTCTATGAGCTTGGAATAGCTGTACCGGGCGCTGGGGTAATTGTGGTTTACGTTGGACAAGCTGAGAGTGTCCGAGCAAGACTCCAGGCCTATGGCCGTACTGGTGCTCACTTGAATAGTGGCTGTGACTCGGGCCGATATTTTGAGGATATATTCCGCAGAGGCTATTCCATTGTGTACAGATCGGCACCTGTAAGTGAGTTTTGAGTTGCTTCAATATATTTGGTTCTATATGTTTGGTTGATAGACGAGGCATAAATTCACGTAGAGAGATACTTGAAGTCTGTATGGAGATTGTCAAATAGATTTTGTGGCGTGACTGGTGTCCATTCCTCTCTTGAGTGCTACATTCTGAATTATCTCATATTGCATATTCTTTCGCTGGTACTAACTACCAACTGAAACTGGGCTTAGTCAAGGCACCATAAATCAAAAAGTTCCCTCACATTCTGTAACGATCAAGACTTGCGAACTGACCAAGAGGATAACACGACTAAGTTCTCTTCAGATTCGTTTGCATTTCAATTGTAATGAATAGAGAAACAATCGTTTGCATTTATGTATAAGCTCAATGCATTTGAGTGGTTCTGGTTAATTCACGGATATACATTATTGAAGTAGGGCCTGCTTGCAAAGTTTGGCATATGATTTCTGAAATTTGATTTGTTTTCTTCTTTTGCTCCCACCTCAATGTTTGTCAGATGAAAAACAAGGAAGATGCTGAGAAAACAGAAAGAAAGATTCTCGATAAATTTGATTATGCGTGGAACAAAGGCAACAACGGCAAACGTCGCCATGCTGATGTCCGCCGGAAACTCGATGAAGTTGCTTCAAACAATATTCAGTTTCCGAAAACTATCAGGAATCTCTTACGTTTCAATCATTGGCCAGCAGACATTAAAATCAAAGCAAGCCCGGAGGGTCACAATTTCTTGCCTCAAATTATTAAGTTTACCAAATCACAGCCTAGGCTTGTTCTTGATAGATACGGTGCTGATGAGGGCCATACAGGTATCTGTGGGGTTTCCTTAGGTGATGGTTCTGTTTGTCAAATGCCACCTGTTGAACAAAGAAAGAGGTGCATTGAACACAGAGGTATGAGGATCAGAGCATCAACATTGACAATGAAAGGGAAAGCCAAAGTGTGTGACGTTGACCCGACGAAGCTACCAATGGTGGCCCAAAAATGCTCTGTTAGTGAGGGCGAAGAGCGAAACCGGAGAAAAAACTGTGGATCAAATTCCAAGTCAACAGGATCATCACAATATGGGCATGATGCGTATGTTGATTCCAATGCTCCTGGTGCTTTAAATTCCCCCGAAATGTATAGACAGGGAAGGGTACAATCTAAAGCCAAATTGCAATATGATACCATATGTGGGGTGGAGTTAGGGGGTGGGACATTCTGCACCAGGCAACCTGTTAAAGGAAGAGTGAGATGTGAGCAGCACAAAGGGTGGAAGATTCAAGGGACCAAATCTACTTCAGTTGCACAAGATCATAAATCTGATGTATACGGTGCGAGCTATGGTAGCTTTGTTTGCGGAGCACAAACACTTGATGGTTCGTATTGCAGAAGGCAGGTTAAGGCAAATACAAAGTGTTGGCAGCATTCGGATAAGAGTTTGACAATTAGATCATGGAGTGACTGGAATTATGGAGGAAGCTCTCTCTGTGGAGCGCCCACGCGCAATGGCTCTAGTTGCAGAAGATCAGTTAAAGGGGGTGGAAGGTGTTGGCAGCATTAAAGGAAGAATTCATCCATACAAGAAATAAGCTCCTGCAGGCTTCCTGCTGGTTGTATGACGAAGCTGATTGTATGTTGTGAGGTTCTGCATATTTAGGCTACGATTATCGGGTAATAAACATCAGACAAAGAAGGATCGCTAGATTAATGACCAATAAAAGAGAAGTTGTGAAATATGGTAAAAAACTCATGGTTAGCTTGTCAATTCCTTTTGACGTATATAACATGTAATGTAGGGTACGAAGGTCCGCATATTTATGTTAATATTATGCATTGGTTCTTGTATTATTCCTTGCAATGATTTTGGGGGTGTTCAAACAATTTGCGTTGTTTACCAAGAAAGTTGGAAAAAAAATTAAAAACAAACTCAAATCCATTTGAAGACTTAGGTGAGGCTATTTCAACTCACAAATTTTTTTTCTATATTCTCTCTTTAATTAAGAATTTTATTATCTAAATAATTTTTGAAAAAAATACTTAATTAACTCTTTCTTCTCTTTATCTTCTCAATTTCACAAATTCTCATCAATTCATTAAGATATATTCTTTTAGCTGCAAATAATAGGTAGCGTTTGTTTTTTGTTTGTTTGAAATTTGAATGAATCTGAATTTGACTGAAGTTTGAATAAACTTGAATACATATATCTAAATGACATAGTTGTTATTTTTTTTTCAAAATCTTTGTATAAGTCGTAAATTCTTTGCTTTTCAAAAAGAAAACATCTGGAATATGATATTTTGACATAGGTAACCTCATAAATATTAATAATGCTTGTACTTTTTAGTTAAACACATGACAAATTATGAATAAGTTATTAGATTAGTAAAAAAAAATTGATAATGTTTACTTTAACAAAACATGAAAAATAAAATATATATTTAACACATGTATTTTTTTATATTAATATATGATACTTATAATTTTTTAGTATATTATATTATTTTTTTCAGGTTAATTACATAAACCAATAAAGAATTTTTTAATCATTTGAGTTAAAATTAATGTATTAAATAAAATTCAAAATATATTTTTATATAATAAATATAAATATAAAGAGATGGACCTATTATAAAACACACTTACCAAAAGTACTAATATATTTAAAATTCTCATTAAAAAAAAATTGAATAGAGGCAAATAACAAAAAAAGGAATTAAAAAATAATAAAAGAATAATTTATATAATAGAAAATAAATTTATTTAATAGGGGTATTAATGAGAGAGAATATTAAAATTCTATTAAAATAATTTTGCTATTCAGACAAAAGCCATAATATTTAAGTATTTTTATTCAAACTTAAATATTTTATAATTAGACAAAAGTGATAGAAAACAAACAACCCCCAAGTAAGAGGAACACCACCCATCATTTAAAAATAAACATCACCAAATTTTTATCAGCCATTAAAATTAATAAATATTAAAAAGTTAATTTTTACCAAATATAAAAGCTAAAAGCTAATGAAATTGAAAAAAAAATCTTATACATAGAAATTATAAAATATAGATTGTGATATACCAAAAAATTCAAAAGAAGTAAAATTAAGTGTTTAATTTGGAGTATGTGAGAGTAAAAAGAGAATATGTAATTATAAAGTAGAGAGAGAAAAAGATTAATGACCATTGACAAATAATTTTAATTCTTTATAATAAATTTATTTTTTAAAATAAATATAGATAGAAATTTAATAAATTCAAAAAATTCCAAACGAAATACTTATCGAACATGGCTCATTACATCTCAGATTCTCGATTATGCATAAGGTGGACAAAAAAGCTCGGGTTATCCTAGTGCAGGCTTGCAGGTTTCATCATGATCCTCACATATGAGGGTCTAGATAAGAGCTCAAGAAAAATCAGGGTCAGGCCCAAGCCCAATATTTTTTCAAAAAAATAAATTTATAAATTAGAATAATATAATTAAAATTAAAAAATAACATAAAAAACTTAAATTCTCAATTTATAAATCAATGATGATTTAAAAAATTAAAATTAAAATATTAAACTCTCTTTTATGCATTCATTAATTAAAAAAGTACTTAAATTAGAAAATCCAATTTTATTTTAAATTTTTAAATATTTATTTTTTTATTATTATTTTACTTTGAAATATTTATTTTCTTTAATTTATTTATGATTATAACAACTTTTTAATTATTAACTCATTTCAAATTTATAATAATTTAAAAAAATTAAAATAAATAAATAAAAATCCAAACTCGCAATGAAATCGGCCCAAACTGGACCCTCTTATTTATTTTACGGTGAATTTGGGCCTTAACTTAAAAAAAAACCCGACCGAAACCCACTTTTTGCCATCTTTGTGCGCCGACCCGACAAAGAGAAAAAAAAAATCCTAATTTGTGTGCATCCTCCAAGATTCTTTCTCCAAACGATTAAAGCCATCAGTAGATCCTGATCGATTGAGACACGTAGCTCCACCCTTAGCAGCCACGAGACTGTTTCGTGGTTTTAGATCCTCCGTTCTCGGAACAAGTGGGTAAGATTGTTTTTTTTACAAATAAAGAAAGATGCCGGCGGGCGAGCTCAGGTACCCATCTCCGGCGCGAAATTTAACGATGGAAACACACGCCGCCGGTGACGACGAGGCTTGGGTGTGGGCCCAGATAAAAGCCGAGGCACGCCGCGACGCCGAGTCTGAGCCGGCTTTAGCCAGCTACCTCTACTCGACCATCCTCTCTCACTCTTCCTTGGAGAGATCGCTGGCGTTTCATTTGGGAAACAAGCTCTGCTCCTCCACGCTTCTCTCCACTCTCTTGTACGATCTCTTTCTGGACACTTTCTCCTCCGACCCCGCTCTCCGCGCCGCGGCCGTCGCCGATCTTCGCGCCGCCCGTGTCCGTGACCCTGCTTGCGTTTCCTTCTCTCACTGCCTCCTCAATTACAAAGGCTTCTTGGCTTGCCAGGTACAATTAAATAATCTTAGCTTCAACTTCTAATTTAATTCAATGATTAAAGTATTAGTTTTTTTTTTTTGGGCCCTTTTGCCACATCTCATCTGTGTTGATTGATTTTATGGCGGCTAACTGCAATAGATGGATGACAGAAGCACTTCGGGTGCTTTATTTCTTTGTGCTTTTCTTAAAAAATGCCTTTTCTAGGTTAATAAAAGATCTTCCAGTGCTTTTCAAAGAAGCATTTGATTAGCTTCTTCTAAAAAATGCATTTTCTTTCTCTACAAGAACTCTCATGACCGTACCCTAAACTCTGCGCAAATAAACTGAGTTTAGACTTTACGTAAACACATGCTCTGCAGTCGCTGTATACTGGTTGGTCTATTTTCCATCTTTAAGGAAAATGAAGATTGCTAAGTGCTGCAGATATTTTTCCCGTTTATGGGTATGTGTAAATGACAATTCCATTATACTAGTGTGATTGTTCATGAAATGGATTGTTAATGTTTTCTAAGTTTTTTTCTTATAATGCTAGAATGGTGCATGTAACGAATTTTTCTTTGGAGTGACAAAAAATGGAGAGGAAATTGGATCTGTGTCATTTCTTGGTTTATAGCTTAATTCAATGTTAACTGCCTTTTCTTTTGGATTTTTGTATTAGGCTCACCGAGTAGCACACAAGCTCTGGACTCAGTCACGTAGGCCGCTGGCACTAGCATTACAATCCCGTATCTCTGATGTGTTTGCTGTTGATATACACCCAGCTGCAAAAATAGGGAAAGGGATTTTGTTTGATCATGCAACAGGTGTGGTAATAGGTGAGACCGCAGTTATTGGCAACAATGTGTCAATCTTGCATCATGTTACACTTGGCGGTACGGGGAAGGCAAGCGGGGATCGGCACCCGAAGATTGGAGATGGGGTGTTGATCGGGGCTGGAGCAACCATATTAGGGAACGTGAAGATTGGAGAGGGTGCGAAAGTTGGGGCTGGGTCGGTGGTACTGATTGATGTGCCAGCAAGAGCCACTGCAGTGGGGAACCCAGCAAGGTTGGTGGGAGGAAAGGAGAAGACCTCTTCAAATGAGGAATGTCCAGGGGAGTCCATGGATCATACATCCTTCATCTCTGAGTGGTCAGATTATATTATTTGATCAATTGATCTCATTTTGCTATCTAGTAGTGACTGTATTATGTATGTATAAGAAGATTGTGGTAATATTGCATTACAATGTTGCAGCTGTTACAGATATTTAGTTTTTTTTCTAGTGGATTTGAGGATCTCTATCAAATCAGAATGTGCTGAACTGTTTGTTTTATGAAGCTCAGTCTTTAACTTGAATGGAAGAGTAAATAATAATGTAAGCAATAATGAAATGAATAATTCTGTAGACCTGTAGAATATTCTGTCTTTCGGCTTAGAATATGCTTCTCTGTTTTAGTCATTCTTCCAGTGTACTAAAAAGAAACCAAACCAAAGTCTCAGCCATTGAATATCTTGCAAGACTTGCTTGAAACGTGATTTTGATTATATTGACAATATTGTATGTGAATATAAAAGGTGGGTTTATGACATATTTGGTGTTTGTTTATTGACGGTAGTGACGTAATGCAATGCGCAATTGACCTACGATAACCACACAACCAATCCCAAATAGAATGTTATTAAGTTGAAACTGAAATAATGTGTTTGATAAATATTCGAGCAAGGTTGGGATGTTCGATAAATGTGTTTGATAAATATCGAGCAAGGCTGATCTACTATTACATTAAAAATTGGACGAGTTGCGTTATCTTAAAATTTCATCTTAAATAATATAATATTCAATCGTTAGTCAGTAAGATAATTTAATTAATTTACGTAAAATTAAAAAAAAAATCAATTATTTAGTAAATATCAACCATAGCATTCAGTCATTAATCACATACTAAATAATTTAAGATAAAATTTAGAATAAAATTTTCTAGTGTCTATACTAATAATAACAATATTAAAATGTCCATAATAATAATAGACATTCTACAATTTTGACCATATTCTCAAAACATAAGTAATAATTACAGACATCCCAAAATTTTAACCACATTCTTAAATCGCATGTTTTAAAAATTATGGGTCGCAACTGCGAAGTAGGGAACCTATTTGATGTAAACAGACAAATACGTTTTTTAGAAATTTGAAGGCATTAAAGACCCTAGTTGTTATTAACCAATAACGAACGAGGATCAGGATCAGCAGTAACCAAAACTAGTGAAACTGTCTTCTCGAAATAGATTTGCGATATTTTCCATTAACTTCATCATCAAAGGGAGTGCTTCAGAACGAAGAAAATTTGGAGTTGAGCTGAGTTTCATCCAGCATAAAGAGAGCTCGCAAAAATGGCGTCTTTAGTATCCATTCAACAACACGCAGCGAACTCCATGATAATCTCTTCTAACTTTAACTCCAAAATCAGCCATTCAATCTCTGCGCATTCAGTCACTCTCAAATCATCGTCTCCCGTGAAACCTCTCTGTGCTTACGCAACCCCAAACCCCAAGGTCTATCGCAACACTCGGTTTGTTAAAAAACAGAGAAACCCGTCATCAAATGAGCAAGAGCCTAAGACGGGCACGGGCCATAGCCAAAATACGAACGACCCATTACGTGGAAACGCTCAATTAGAGAGTCTTGATGTTAATTTGTTGAGCTTGTGCAAAGAGGGTAAGGTAAGAGAAGCAATAGAGTACATGGGTCAAGACGCTTCCGCATCCGCTGGCTATGATGTGTTCAGTTCGTTGCTGGATTCCTGTGGGAATTTAAAGTCGATTGAGATGGGGAAAAAGGTTCATGAATTGTTAAGGACGTCAGCGTTTGTTAAAGATGTTGAGTTGAACAATAAATTGATTGAAATGTATGGGAAATGTTGTAATACGAGGCTCGCTCGCAAGGTGTTTGATCAACTGCGTAAGAGGAATTTGAGTTCTTGGCATTTGATGATCAGTGGGTATGCGGCAAATGGGCAGGGTGCCGATGGGTTGATGTTGTTTGAGCAAATGAGGAAAACAGGCCCTCATCCAGATAAGGAGACGTTTCTGGTGGTTTTTGCCGCGTGTGCTAGTGCAGAAGCAGTGAAAGAAGGATTTTTGTACTTTGAAATAATGAAGAATGACTATGGGATTGTTCCTGGGATTGAGCATTATATAGCGATTATTAAGGTTCTAGGAAGTGCTGGTCATTTGATTGAAGCTGAGGAGTTTGTTGAGAGAATGCCTTTTGAGCCCACAGTAGAAGTTTGGGAAGCTCTTCGAAATTTTGCTCAAATTCATGGAGATGTCGAGCTTGAAGACCGTGCTGAGGAGCTACTAGGTGATCTTGATCCTTCCAAGGCAATTGTTGACAAAATTCCATTGCCTCCAAGGAAGAAGCAATCTGCTACTAACATGCTCGAGGAGAAGAATAGAGTGAGCGACTATCGGAGTACTGACCTCTACAGAGGAGAGTATGAAAAGATGAAAGGCTTGAATGGACAGATGAGGGAAGCGGGGTATGTGCCGGACACAAGATATGTGCTTCATGACATTGACGAAGAGGCAAAAGAGAAGGCCTTGCAATATCATAGTGAGCGATTGGCAATTGCTTATGGTTTGATTAGCACTCCACCTAGAATGCCTCTTAGGATTATCAAGAACCTCAGAATCTGTGGTGACTGTCACAATGCAATCAAGATCATGTCAAAGATTGTTGGAAGAGAGCTAATCGTTCGGGACAACAAGCGGTTTCATCACTTCAGGGATGGCAAATGCTCATGTGGAGACTATTGGTAAAGCTGTCAACTCGGCTTATTCATGAGAGACTGTCAATCTAGAATATTACCGCATGAAGGAAGCCAAATTAACTTTTTTAAAGAGATTTACTTGTATGAAATTTTGTTGGTGTTGTACATTGTGCTTGTATGTGGATTCTAGTATCATTTCAATGCAAATTGAGTTATTAACCAACCTAGTTCTTTGCATGTCCTTGCAATATACGTTAGATTTCCCATCATGTTTCCATTTGCTTCTATTCTCCATGTTTGGGAATGTCTAGTGATCGTTTTGATGGAACTCCATAAAGAGTTCTGGGGTTGCTCCGTGGAGCTTAATCTCCCAGGACAGTTTTACTTCTCACCATAGGAGCATCCCACATCACTTTGTATGAGTTTGTATAACTTGTTTCTAGCTTGCAAGAAAGATTATTCTAAGTTAAAAGGCACATAAGTAACGGAAAATCTACCAATGATCTAATGGTTGCTTTGTGGAAGTGAAGCTTGAAGATGACACCAGATGACTTGACTCGAAAAGAAAAACATTCACATTGTAGTTGAATCAAAACTCTTATTGATCTTATATGTGAATGTACACTTGTCAATTTTGTCATCGGATGGTATATTACTTTACAAGGGTAAATCCCCAAAAATCTAAGTTTGGTAGTTGATAATCCCTTAATATCTGTGCTCTAGACCTAATGTAACAGTTTACTGAGAGCAGGAATGTAATCTACATAAGCTGTATACAGCTTGAAAGAATAGAATATTAGATTGCACAGATTAAGGGCTTGAATTGGTACAGTCAATTTAAAATCACAATTCAGACAAATCAAAGCTTCTGATGACCTTGAGTAAGAATCTTGATCCAATTCGAAAGTGAGTTAAATCCTTATGAAGAGTGAAGCGATGGTTGACTATTTCTCTTGTTCGTTACCACGTCTACAACATCTTCATCTCGTGCTGGAACTCTCAGGTATGATTTCATAATGTCGTACACCGTAAACCCAATTGCCACAGACGGTACAACCTGGTATATACATCAACACATCATTAGCTACTAATGAGGGAAAACTACTAATAAATGACATGATTTTGTACCTTCAAATAGTTGATGCTGAGCCCTGAAAATAATTGCTTCCATCCTTGCTTCTGAGCAATCATAACAAGGGTCTGCATTGTTCCTCTTGACTCCGCACTATTAGACGCTGAGAATCTTTCAACCTAAGAAGAATGTCTTCAATTGTTAAAATTGTAACTCTTTGCTCCAATGATATGTAGATCAGAAACCTACAACAAAAGTACCTGCATTTGTCTTCTAACAACATCAAGAGGGTACGTGAAGGTCTGACCCAATAGACCTGCGATGGATCCACATGCAAGTTTCACCATTATATCTTTCTTGTGATCCTCAGGGACATGACGCTTCATCTCCTCGTAGAAGTAAAATTTCAAACCAGCATATGGGAAGATTCCATAGAGCGATGGAGCTGAAAATCATCCTCCATGCGTTAGTTATCACTGAAACACAATGACAGCAGTTCTCAAACAAGCTGTTTTGATAAACATACCTGCACCACGATATAGACCTCTAAGCCCAGACTCTTTGTAAGTCTGACGAAAACAATCGCGAATTCCTCTATAAACATGTTCTGCACTAACTACTCCTTGAAAGTTCTTTTTTGATGAATCAACAATCTGCATGAGAAACTGCAACTTAGCCCACAATTTTGTCATCTAAACCAGGACAGAGTTGTGAAATTTAATTTATCAGTTTAATGTATACGTCAACAACTTTTCATGGGACAGGCTGCTAACACTTATAAGTAGCCAACAGAAGAGGCAGTAAACTGCTGCAACCATCCCCAGGACACTTTCTAAAAAGATTAGGCATCTCTGTTTACATCCAGGTTCCAGCAAGCGTGGATCCAAATTCAAAAGAATACTTCAGGAAAAGCGGGGGGTGGTGGTGGGCTGAAGCAGCAGTTTGCAGGAAAACAAAAAATTAAAATTCTTTACTGTATCATTTACCTGATAAGCCAATTTTGTTCGAACTAAATCAAGAGGATAAGTAAACAGCACAGCAGTTCCTCCAGCAAAAGATCCTGCTATGAGATCAAGTACAGGGCCTCTGCTAACATCAGGAAAACTGAGGATAATCCATCTACGATATTCCTCATAAGCCATGTAATGAAGTGCTGCATATGGAACAATTCGAGCTACACTAGCACCATTTCCTCTGTAGCAAATTGCGAAATTAAATAGTTAAGATGAGGAGAAAATAATCTGCAAACGCTCACATAAAATGTGTTGTCCAGAAGATCCACCTGTAGAAACCCATAGCACCTTCTGTTTTTGCGATCTTCTTAATGGATCCAAACAATCCGATGCTGTGAAATTCTGCTCTTCTAGTCTGAAAATAATCAATGACTAAGTTCCTCGTAACTTTCCAGGTTCAAACCAATTTCTAATTCAATTCAACTTCACAGCTCATGTACATCTCTAGATTCAATGCTAGTGCATGATTCATGTTTACCTTCAAGGGGTCATTGCCATGTGAAAGGTGAAAATATGAGACCGACAAGCACAAAAGTACAGGTTTGGGTTGTTAGAGTAGCCACTTTTATGCAAAAATGAACAACATTTAGGAGTCCATATCTTAACTAACTCTTACTAAGACCATGCATTAACATGAAAACATTAGATAACGTCTTTTAATGGCATCACAAAACCCAGAAACATGAAACACATTCCCTAAAACAATGATAAAAAGGAATCACCAATGCAATGTCAAGACCGAGACATGCCATTTGTTCTAATAGAATCTGTGAATGATGTAGAAATAAATGGGCTCTTTAAGTGTCCACGATATTTATTGAAATTTCACCAAACAAATAAGTCAAAGAATTTTAATGAAATTCCATCTAAAAATTAGTTCTTCACGCAGACTTTTGCTATCATAACAGAGCTAACTTTCAGAAAACATATGTTCGGTTTAAGAGTAAACCTACATAGAATCAGTCCATGCCTTAAATGAGCAAATAACATGATAACAAAACAATATTGCATGAAACTCAAGATACTAAGCCCTTATAGGTGTGGCAGTGGCATGGATTGTGTTTGCATACTGAGTATTGACAATGTGAGCCTAAGCATTTCACAAGCCAAAATGCCTCAGCTTGTCTGTGAATCACTGGTACAAATATTGTTGGTTTAAACTTCCCACCATATACGACATACTCAAGTCTGGTGCATTGACACTTCTAATTGGTTCATCTATATCTATTTCAATTCCTACTATCACACAAGTTTCACAGGATTTAAGGTACCAATCTTTAAGCGGGTGTAGCAAAAAGTCTTGAACTCCATTCCTGACTTAATTTCAGGTGCTTTGATTCTTCGAACAGGCACCTCATAGGGAAGTGAAGGCCAACATAGCGTTAGTACCCCAGTTTAGAATTCGGCATAGACTCAGTAAACCACCGAGAAAATGGAAGAGGGTATCAAATTTCGCCTTGATTATCACTTGCAAAAAACAACCACTTTGTAATAGTTATAAATTCTAATCACCAAATCCAATTTATCTCCAACCAAAGCGACCATCCATCAAAACAGCATTTTCTTAAGTTGGTCATCACTAACATGGCTCAACGACATGAATCCAAAAGAATCATCAGGCAAATATCATAACAGAGAATTACAATCAAGAACCAAAAAAGAACATAGAGAGAGTCTACCTGAAACAAAATCTTGACGCGCTCAAGTGGGGCAACAGCAGTCTTGCCGAAGCCACCAGCAACGCCACCGGCAACCAGCTCCTTTGCAAACACAGGCATGCCCTCTATTATTCCATCCATTAACATACCCATCTCTCTTTCTTCTCTCTTCTTTTGCAATTATCAGAGAGAGAAGAAAGAGAGAATTTTCTGTTCTTTCTTATAGTTGAAGAAAGAATAAATTCGTGAAATGTTGGAAGAATCGAATTGAAACGTCTCTTTGAGATTGGTTTTTATATGCAATAGACAAAGTCTGAAGTCAGAGAAAGCCCACGCTATGGTTAGACTCTTTGAAAAGTCAATATATTATTGGTTTGTTGACTGGCTTGCAAGCACGGCCGTGTAAAGTTTCAGTATGGTAGTGTGATTCTTTTCTTTTTTGCATTAGTTCTCTTGCCCCACGTTCAGAATCCCATTATTAATATTATTAATTTTGGAATAACTATTGAACGTGGGGTTTAGTTTGGTTCAAGTGTAGTATCATACGCAGATGCACTTAATCATTGGATTCAGTTATGGTGAGAAATTCAATAGTTAAGTAGTTAAATTTAATGATTAGGTGCAGTTATAAAACAGTACCACAGTCATATCATAGCTGCGTTCTTGAATGCAACATCAATAATTGAATGTATGCTGAGGTTGAAAAAATCACCCAGAAAGAAGGGGCACGTGCTGAAACCCGAGTGTTTTCTCCAAAAACATTTATATGAGTCAGACAGTCCGGCTATAGATTAGATTTGATCCACTGGTTAAGCATTCGGCTAATTGTGTAAGAAATACTAAATAGGATAATTGTATGATTAACTAGTTGTAATATAATTGATACAAGAAAGTGGCATTATTATTGAATTGTGATTTTTTTTCTACTATTTTTTTCCCTCTTATTCTCTCCTACTATTATATATTTAGTGAAAAAAATCAGTTCAATTATAAATAAAATGAAATAAGCCGGCTTGATTGTCAATATCAAAATTTAAAACTCAATCTTGACCACTCATTTCACTAGAAGAAAATGGAAGGAAAACAAATTATGAGAAAATTATTACTCATCGATCATGTTTCCATACTACGACTAGAGGTTAAAGAAATCTTAATTGTGTTCTTCACACTACCATGCGCTATATGCATTATAGCCGTAGCACAAAACCATGGAAA
Source organism: Citrus x clementina (assembly GCF_000493195.1). Taxonomy (NCBI): domain Eukaryota; kingdom Viridiplantae; phylum Streptophyta; class Magnoliopsida; order Sapindales; family Rutaceae; genus Citrus; species Citrus x clementina. The sequence goes on along the minus strand of NW_006263303.1, from coordinate 8,864,052 downwards.
AACAAGCCTATCAAACGGGGTAAAAAAATCCACATCAATTAGTCAGAAAAATTTATGTGGGGCAAGTGTCCGCCCACTAAACTTCTGTCAAATACCTATAAATGAAATAATGTAATTTTATATTACTTTGAAACAAAATTTATTAGTATTACCGTTAAATTCATTAAACAGGTCAAAAGTATATCTTTAATAGACATTGTGCGACTGCCTCATGTAAGTTTCTCTGTAATTAATGAGCGTAATTGGAGGTAACAAAGCATTTGTCAATACTGACATTAACTTATTTTATTGTCATCTGTTTAACATACAATAATATTTGGAATATTGGTCTAAGTATAAATAAAGTATTTTTAAAATACAAATAAAGCATAATTATATTGGATAAAAGACAAGTCAAGGCAACAAGATTACATGAACACTTAATCGTGTCGTAAACAAGTTCGTGTGTCAAGAGCTCAACTCAAACCCAACACACTTGGTAAACAAATTGCACATATTCAACCCGATTAATAGCCATCTCAATTTGGATAACCTGAGTCCGCAAACTTCCAATGATGTTCGTGTGGATTGTGCCACAAATGATCACCCCTAAGCCCAAGTGCCCAACAACACCTTTTTCAGTGAGGGCGGTTGATTTTGCAGGTTTTTGAAACAAAGGGCCTGAACCAAATGACATAGAGATCATTTGGGAAAAGAGATGAAGGCAAGACCTTGAGATGATGCAAACTATAAACCCTTAACTGTAGGTGTTGCTTAAATCAAAATGAAAAAAAATCAGAACAGAATACCAAGCATCTACTAAAAATTATTTAAATAAATTGCATATAAGCCATTGACAACATTCAGTCGTTTCCTGTACCAATGAGAACAACACATAATTGAGGAAATGCTTCATGAGTAGACTGGCATTGTCTGAGACCGACATTCAGATGAGTTTGGTTGACTGGATACAGTACTATCAACGTCCTCCTTAATGGAGATTGCACCTATAAGGTGGAGTAAGATCTTTTTGAGCTCCTCCGCACTGCTCCATTCGTGTACTTTTGCCTTTATAAGCATTGGGTTGCTGCAAATGCGGTCCCATAGAGGATAGTTCTTCCGTGGCATCACAAAATCACAATCTTGGAGCTTCAGTGTTGGACAAAAGTCACCTCTTCCATCCCCAAGATAAATAAATCTTCGTTTCCCACATCCAAAAGAAGTGCAAACATGGTCAAGAACGAAACCCTGATGAAAACAAGAATTATAACTTTAAAACAATTTAGATGGAGGAATAGAAATGTGTTATGAGATGGAAAAATTTAGCACCATAAGCAGAACTATAGCATAAAACCTCACTATCTCATCTGCTTAGACATATTTTTACTTGGAACACGATGAAAACTATTGGACTATGACAACTTCATATTAATATTTTTTCGTGAGCAATCAACTAATACCCCATTGGGACTATCTCATTTATCTTTTTGAATCAACAGGTCTGGACAGGAGAAGTGAATAACAAACCAAAATCCATTAGGAATTTCCAACGATGACTCAATATGAATTGAAACTGGGAAGTTGTGTAAAGCTTACTAAGATGCAATAAACTATTTTAACTTGGTACAAGTTTTAAATGACATAACGAAAAAATCCAAAGCAAAATATGCCCACTTCTCTTAAGAAGCAGGTGGCATGAAAATTGAACAATGCCACAGCTATAACTTAAACCACAACCCTGCAGCGGCAGTGTACTCAACTACACTTGATGGAAAAAAAAAGATATTAATAATAAAATGATGGTTACACTTCTTTCACAAGGCATGTCAGTGGCTTTCTTACCAACACACAAAGTCACGAAACATCAGTTTCTAACCTTATCAATATAAATATTAAAAATGACTGATTTTATATGCAAAATCAAATTGCAATATCAACAATACCTCTTTTATAAATAATAAAGATACAGGTTTTGAGGGGAAAAGCGCAGATAATGCTAAAGGACTGTGGGATAGAGTTCGTCTTCTTGCTTTACTTTTGGCTTCAGTTTCAAAGTGGTTTCACGATTAACCCTTTTTCTTCATACATCTAAACTCGGATGGTGTTTTGAGATAGGGAGTTATAACTGATTTTAGCATTGAATAGGGGTGAATGGGTATACTTTTGTATAGCACAAATAGTCCTAGTTTATATTTTCTTAGTGGACGGGTGATCCACTATCTTTTTTAAATCTTCTTCATTAATACATTTTTGAGCTTCTTATAAAAAAATAAAATAAAGATAAAGGTTTAACTAGATGATCACTAATCATTTTATCAGAAAACTCAATCCATTACAACAGAACCTTGAAAAGCTTAACAATTTACTTCATAATTTAAAACCTTAGAAATGAGATAGACATAAGAACTTGCTATATTACCTTGCACAGATTTGAAGGGCACAGATTGCAACCATAATGAGATAGAGTAGAATCATGGTAAGGCAAAATCCTAAGCCTTCCTTGTTCGTCTACATAAGTTGGATTCGTATAAATCTCCGAAAAGCATCCCAACAAACCATGATGTTCCATGATTGTCTCAATGTAGAACTGATTTGCATCACTAACTATTTTCAAGTCACATCTAAAATAACCACATTGCCACATAAAGTTAAGTTAGTTTCATCAGCACCCACCAAATCAACATAAATGATATAAGAATCATGCTCAGGTGCAGACGTGCGTGGTAAAAAGCTTTTATAATGTTGTATAAGCACCTCTACGGGGGGCATCTTCAAATGAAATAAGCTTGACATAAAAAAAAACCCAAAATGAAAAATAAATATTACCCAAGTGAGTGGGCTGATTTTATAGCTGCAGCCACATGGGAATCTAAAGGGCACTGTCTCAAGCAATTTGCAATGTCCTCAACTGTTTTGCCTTGTGAATGAAGCTCCTTCATCATCCTATCCTATAATTTTTTTTGACAAAAACAAAACAAACCCAGCAAAAAATCTATAAAAATAAGAATCCAAATAAATAATCTTTAACTTTTACATGAGAGAGCACAAAGAAACGAACCATGAGAGAGTTCCAAGGCAATGTAGAGCGGAGCTGATTGAATAAATGGGTGAGGCCCATCTGGGTCACCACCCAATTGTCGCTGTCGTCATCGATTAATGTCCGGTCAAAGTCAAAAACCACCACTACGTCCGCCATTTTCAGGCGACCGGGATTGCAGTTTCCCGGCGCCACCAAAGTAAATTTCCTCTGTTAAAGTAGTAGTTATGATGATGAATCAGTATTTCGTTTTCCCTAAAAATGTTCGTTGTTCGGTAGAGAAATGATCTACTACTGGCTGGACGTATTGTGTAATGTGGCGTCAATTGATCATGACCCGTTAACTTGATCAAAAGAAGAACAGCTGGCGCAATTTCGCCCACCGCTGTTCACATTTATTATTATTTTTAAATATTCAAATGGTCTTTTCTTACGTGTAATGTGCTGATGAGATTTGATCAAATCAATAAGGCTACAATAAGGCAAAGTTTGGAAGGCTGGATTCAATTGAATTAGTTTTTAAAATTAAATTGGATTAAATTAGATTGGATCATATTAAATTATAATAATATTATCTTTTGTTTGATATAATATTAGACAGGATTGTACTAATTTAATTTAATAAAGCTAAATAACTATTTAAAAAATATAATTTGTTTAAATTATATTGATAGTTGTTGACTTTAATATTTAATATTCAATACTATTATAAAGAGATAGTTGATTATTTTTATATTTAATATTCAATACTACTATAAAGAGATAGTTGATTATTTTTATATTTAATATTCAATACTACTATAAAGAGATAGTTGATTATTTTTATATTTAATATTCAATACTACTATAAAGAGATAGTTGATTATTTTTATATTTAATATTCAATACTAGTTTAGATAAATTAATGAATAAAATTTTGATATTCTATATAAAATAAAATTACAGGTTAAAAAAATTATGAAATTAACTTCTATGTTTAATTTTTATTGAAATATTAGGTTAAATAAAAAATAATAGAGTGATAAAAAGGATATAAATTTTTTATTTGATTTTATTCCACCTAAACCCATAAAAATACGAGGACTAATAATCCCAATTGTTTTGGATTAAATTTGCTTTAATCTATCCTATTAGTCCATGACACCCAAAACATACCTTAAGATTAGACTATTTTATTAATCTCAAAATCTAATCCAATCTCACAATTTATCTAATCCCAAACATAACCTAATAAGATAGAGACCGTCGATGATATGGCGTTTAACTATTGGGCACAAAGCAAGCTTAGAATTTTATTTGTAGCGATGTTACAATTACTTGTTATCAGAAACAGACCCACGTCATTTGCAATTTCTTTGCAAGACGCATTTGCCCGATATGAGGATACGTATAGTTTCCTAATTTGATTCAAGTTAAGCTAAGTTTTCATACAAGCCGAATAAGATTAGGAAACTGTCTTGGAATAGTTTCCTAATTTGATTCAAGTTGATATTTAAGATTAAGAAACTTCATTTTGTTTAGGAATCCTCATTCTTTTGGGTTAAAAGGAAACTAACAACTATTATATATATATATATATATATGTATATATATCAAGAGAGGTCAATGGTCACAAAAACGAAAGAAAACTGAGAGAGTAAGCTTAGAGAAGTAGTAATATGGGAAGAAGGAAGTCGATGAAGCTGGAACCGCCTCGCATCCTGAAGCAGCAACTGCTCCGAGAAAAGCCTCCTCACAATCATCACCACACACCCAACATCCCTCCTCGCCTGATGAAACTCCAACAACAACAACAACAACAACAACAAGAGCAGCAACCTCCGTTTAGAAGACTCATTCCACCACGCTTGAGGAAACAGCAAGTAATGATAAGATCATCAAAATTGTTGATGATGCAAGAACCCATCGGAATGGCGATGCCACGCCCACATTATCTTTTCGGCAAACATTCTCCAGGCCTCATCCCGCGAAGGCATTTGCTGGTTCAACATTATCTGGTGCTGCCTCCCTTTTTTAACTTCCAGATTCATGACCGAGAGCCAGACAAGAAACAAGAGCATCTACGTGGTCTTCCCCTCGAGCCTGATGAATCACCGGCTGTGGACTATGCACGCCTCACGTCATTCTTAAACAACAAAGATGACGGCTCTGCACTCACTCCATGGAACTGGAACCCCCTTCATGGCCATTCAACATCCGCAAACAAATGCTTGCAGTCAGGAACGAGTCCATATTTCTCTTTCAACGTCCGCGAGAAGTGGGCACATTAATTCATGCAAGTCTTGTCAAGAAAATTAGAAAAAAAAAAGTTCATTTAGATGTTGGATTATTTGTAAATTGTAATCGTCGTTTATGTTATATCCTTGAAATTTTTCAGGAGTATGTTTAGTACTTTCACTTCTTAGTTATAAAATAATAATTATGTTCCACTCAATTTACATTTTGATGATTATCCATGTGTATGTACTTTTTGTTTGAAAACATGACGAAGCCTTTTTCAAGAGAAATAATCAAATCACATTGCATAAATAAAAAACATTGATCAGTTTGATCTACTAGTGGCTCGACGTATTGTGTAATGCGGTGTCAATTGATCTTGACCGTTAATCTGATCCACGAAGAACAGCAGCCGCAACGTGGCCCAATGTTCATATTTATTATTACTTTAAACATTCATTTTAAGATTTGGAAAATGAAAATTGTACTTGACGGATCAAAGATTATTAAACATGAAATTTGTTGTAAACTCATATTACATATTATGTCGTTCTTACATCAACTTATTGTGTATACGATGGATTTATAAGAAATTTACAATCTCGAATATGTTAAAGAGTAACAATTTTATACCCTCTATTGAATTAGGAGTCAAAATTGAATTTAGATTTAATGTAAATTTTTTTTTGGTTAAATTTTTAAAAATATACAATTGATAGTTATTAAATAAAAATATAAAATTAATTAAATTTTAACTATGTATTATTATATATGCCAGTGCAGCAGAAAAACTATAAAGAGTTGAGCACAATTGGGGAGTTGCTCAGTATTATTGGTTGCTCGTCATCATAAATAACAACTGTCCTCTGTTAAATTTACAAACAGAATAGTGACTCCTTTTATGGCTGACAACAAATGAATTGAATGATGTAAACGATTATCTCCCTCCCTATATTTATATCCTCCTGCACTCCCCCCCTGCTTCTTGTTCTGTATCTACAACTCCCAATCAAAAAAAGGTAACCAAAAAAATTTAAAAGAAAAAAAAGGGTCCTTTGAATCATATCATCTTGCATAGTCAATGAACCCAACCCAATCTACATTTTCAACCGTAAGCTTAGAGAGACATGCGGGTCTTTATCGGTTTTAACTTCAAACCCATGCTTTCTGGAGAGAGCAGCTCCGGGGAGATGCAAGATGGGCTGAGTGGGCTCCTCGGGCTGTCACTGAAGGGGCACGGTTTGTACAACCCGTATCCCATAAAGAAGTATTCCATTGGTATCAGCATTGCATGCGGTTGCTCTTCTGTCACCACTGATCCACAAGCCTGGACCTGCAAATAATCAACCATACTCCACATTTGAGCATTGCATTTCCCATATTTGTTTCAAGTAAATGTCATAGCAAGTGCTGTGCATGCCTAACATGGGATCACTCGATATGACTTACATCATTCACAAATCATAACTTTAATCAGTTCACAAATTCAAATGTTAAAGTCCCAATGATTCAACTTCAAGCATGCAGTGGATCCTTGATTTTATCTTATTTCATGACAGATATATAAAATCTCATTCTTCCTTTCATAAATGCTATACAAACATCATTACATTTGATGGTAATGGCTACATACCTCAACCAAGGCACTATATCTTTTATCTAGCTTTGAGATCATATGGAGAGCTTCAGAATGGAAAGGGGAATTTTCTCCAACAAAAACAAGAGTGCGACATCTCAGTCTCTTCAACCCATCGGTAATGTCAGGTCTTCTGCAGATTGGTTTAACAAAGTTTTAAGTCTCCTTCAAGAATCTCAAAACCTCTCAAATAATAAATAAGATGTAAAAACCAGAATGTCAGTGAGGATGCAATCCAGCCACAGAATGTTTACCTATTAATAGTTTGCAGAAACCGCAAAACATTTATGCTCTGCCTCTCATCCAACAACTGGAGAAGAAACAGTGGTAAAAAGGAGTCAAACAAATGTAAATATTGGAAAAACCATCATTTAATTATGGAAGAAAACAAAAATCAGAATTCAGAAGATGAGATATTCAGGGAACAAGAGAAAAATAACTGAAATAGGAAAAGAAAAGTTTGGGCACTGACCCTTCTACATGCTTGAACGATATCCGACTCTGGGACTTCAGCAGTACCTCGAACTTCCTATCATAATTCATAATAATCCCATCAATCAACCTATCCTATAAGTAAAAGAATATGTGAAACCAACAACAAGAAAATGACTTTCCAGCCTTCCAGGGCAGAAAAGCTAGAATACCTTGCTAAAATACCGCTGAAGCAAAAACTCCTTAAGCAATCCAGACATGCCATAGAAATATAGCAAATTTGACATCACCTGCAGATTACAAGTGATCTCCAGTGATATGGCCGAAAAGAAAGTACAAACATTTGGATATAAGAATAACCAACAGGATCAGAAAAAAAGAACCTTATTGTAAAACCATTCTGACCAAGAGGGTGCTTTGCATAAAGGAGATACAAGTATCAAACCAAGAACACGTTCTCTATATTTCATCTGCAATGCAATGCCCTCGTCAATTTATAGACATGAAAATCATATAGAAAACATTAATCGTAGCATCAGATCAGAAAACATACAGCAAATAAGGTGAGAATATAAGCACCCGCAGTTACACCCATACACATCACTGCACCAAGTCTGAACAAGAAAAAAACTTCATGTCATCAGAAAATATGCCAAAAAACCACAAGTACAAATTTCAAGAAAAAGCAGTTACTGCCACCCAAAAAACAACTCCATATATATTTTTAACTCCTTGTGAATAGCATCGAAGCATCATACCCAAAGTAGTTGAGAACCTCAAGGATCTGATCAGCCAAGTCATTGACAGAAGGAGCAGGATCATCTGGACAAATTGGAGCAGCTCCCAACTGCAAGAACTCTTATGAAAATGCGAGAAAGGAAACTCTGTGAATAATGGTGGCCAGCCATTGAATGTAAAATAAAATAATCATTAAGAATATAAAAGTTGAGCTCAAGTGAACTAAGTTACAGACCTCATGCCCAGGAGGACATATATGGTATATGCAGAAGTTGTGAAGCAGCATGGAGGCTGCCTCAGGCCAGAAAAACAATCCTTGGAAGCATGACATATCTGATCAACAAATTAACAGAACACGGAGAAGCAAAGCAAGTATCAGTTTGAAGATCTTCATATCACTAATTGAGAAACAAATGCAGGGGAAGCTAACTTTCTGATTACTAAAAGACCAAAATTCCCCACTCCAAAAAATAACAACAGACTAACAAGGATGAATGGATTGATGAGGATTAGACTTCACAAATACAATATCAATAAATTTATTACAATCATCTGCAACTAACAAATCTGAATCCATTCTACTTACGATTTAGAGCTAAATCAGGATAAGTTATCAATGCAGGCTTGTCTTGGTCTCCATAGATAATAACAGACACAGAACCGCGGCCGGTGGGTACATGATGTTCCTGAAAAGTTTTAATAAACACATTACTAACAAACAAATAATTGCGTGAGAAAAGAACAAAGCAGAAATTTTCCAGCTAATACTAAAAGCTATTAACACTTGCAAACACTCAACTCCCATTAAATTTTCAGATGAGTCGGATACTTGTTCAGCAAGAATTGGCTTCAGTAAAATAAGAGCAATCATTTGTCTTCTATAGCTTAGACCCTTTAAAGAAAAGAAAGCTCCTACTTTAACCAGATAGTATTATTCCCTAAAAAGGGCTTCTTCCCCATGTGCTATAGTTTTTAGGGAAACATAAAATTACTTGATACACCAAATTAACAGAACTTATCAAAAAGTTAATAAACGAATCAAGAAATAATACCTAGTGATTCCTGATTTTAATCATTGTGTTCTTACAAAAGCTAAGACATCTTAAAAAGAATCTCTTGCATCAAAAGAAGACATTGACTTTAAAACTCAAATGTAACAAAAAAAAAATATTAATAATAACAGCTAGACATCAAAATATATTTTTTAAAAAAAAGGCATAAACAATGCTTCTGCAATGGACTGCCAGAAAAAAAAAAAAAGGAAGAAAGATAAAACATTGAATAAACCAAAAGAAATTGATTCCAGCTTCACAAGAAGAAATGTATAAATCCAAATGCGGGAACAAGAAAGTAAACGAAGCAAAATTAATTAAATTAACAAATAAAATCCAAAAAAGAATGTAATGTAGCATAAAAAAATACACATTAAACCTACTAACACTGAATAGTACTGTGACCGTTAAAAAAGAAAAATGTAAGGATCGGAGAATCACAAAAACCGACGCCGTATATTCTCCATCACACCGCAGAAATCGTTTCACAAGTAAAAACAAACAAATGAATAAAATAAACTTAAAAAGATAAACAAAGAATCGAGAAATGAAGAAAATTTACGAACTTTGCCACCGAGGTAGATCTTCTCCATGTTAACGGAAACGGATTCATTAGAATCATGCATAGCCACGGCCATGGCCGAGTTTCTCTCCTCTGTGTCTGAACTCTGTGATGAAGAAGAAGAAGAAGAAGATTAAAGAAAGAAAGGCCTTCAACAAATTTGGCCTCTCTCTCTCGCTCTCTAAAACTCTTTTTATCTTTCCCTCTCGCTCTGTCTTTTTTATTTTATTTTTTCAAAATTTATTTGCCCGTGATTTTATTGGCTTATATACAAAGCGATTCTTTGATTCTTTCCCTCTTCAATTCTTAAATAAAATAAAATAAAATGAAATAAAAAAACGAATTTCTCTCTCTTGGGAGCTAACAGCTAAATTAGCCTCCGCCGACGGTTTTAAATCACCTTCCCTAACTAACTTACGTTCTAAGTTTTTACCTTTTACCGCAGTTAATTTTCAATCCAACGCCATTTTAACACTCAATTAGTCACTCCAAATTTTTTGTAATGATAAGAAATGAATAATGATAGATATTTCAAAATTTATTTTAATTGATGTATAAATTATATAAATTAATTATATTATTTCACAATTAATTCATGAACGCTGTATTATCTGAAATAATTTTTTAAATAAAAAAATTTAGAGTATGTGGTAGAAACTAAAATTTACCCTAAACATATTAAATAACTTTCATCCGTTTGAGATTTACTGCTTCTTACAGAAACAATTGTGTCCGGTGTGAATATGGTTTCGGAATTTACGGAATTGCTTTTGCTTTTTGTTTATTTATTTATTTAGGCTAATACTAAGTTACATGCATGTACCTTACACCCCTCTCACATAAATAGTGAATGATGTGAGTCCACTCACTATTCATGTGAGAAGGATGTAAGGTACGTATGTGTAACTTAGAGGGATCCATTTATTTATTGTTTTTTACAAAGAAAAAATTAGAAATGATGAATGGCATATTAGGCCTATCATTTAGTTTGACTAAAAGTGAAATTTTTAGTTTAGGTGTCATGGAGTCATGGTGATGTGATGTGTACACCTGTCATTGGATGCTCTTTCTCTTGGTGGGTCCCATTTTCTCAAGCGGGGGCCACGGCCTTGTAGCCGTCGACATGTCATTAGTTTAGGGGACCTTCGAAGCTAAATCACAGATTGTTGCGGGCGTTTGCTTGCCGTTCATTTGACTCCACTCGTTAATCATGCGTTGGTCTATCATCTTCACTTTTCTAGTGGCAATTTTTATTAGCTTATAAGATTTTTGACTTGATTATTCATCACTTCTATAATTTATAAATAAAATTGTATAATTTCTTTTATTAAAATATAATATTTTTAACTCCCTACTTTTTTAAGGGTTCAAACCCAAAAAGTATTTAAATCATTCGACGGTGCATTAAGTTGTAATTAGAAGCATGGAAGAAATTAATTACTAAATTGAAAAATTAGCTAGAGTTTAGAATTGCATGTAGCCGTCTTGATGGATTTATTTGCAAAGGGTATCAAATTGTTTGATTACCATAATTATTACGAGAATAGAAAGAAATATATAGATGTTCAATGCTACCTAACATATGGTTGATGATAATTTGTTTAGTATTAATTATTTTTTGTTCTTTTTCGTTATTCTTCTTGTTTCTAAATTCAGCCTAAACTTTGATGACAAACAAAATCTTTCCAAAAGATATGATTAAGAGTCCATAAACTTATTTACAATAAGCATAATTCGCCATGTGATTAAGAATCCTTTTATAGTGAGAATATTTTTACTTTAGCAAATAGAGAATAACAATAAAATATAAAAATTACATATTTTAATATATTAGAAATTATATTTTTTTTCTATTTATATATTAAAATATATTTTTTTATCGAACAATAACATTCTTACTTTATTAAAATGAAGATGTACTTATTACAAAATTATTCCTCATGTTAAATATTAAATAATTATTATAAAAATAACTATAATGATTACATTTCGGCTGTGTTATACAATTATAAGTGTCATAATGGGTGCCAAATTGGATGCCAAAAGACCCACCATTTCATTTTCCTCTTGTTTTTTTATATTTGTTCTCATCAAACAAATAGAATTTGAACAAATCTTGCTTACCAAATGGTAATAAATTATTGTACTAACATATTACAGATGTTTGAGAGGTCTAATATTAAATTTTCTATTTGTAATAATTTATAAAAGCTTAATACTCTAATGTTGCAATTTTTATTATAAAAAGGAAAAATAAAAAATATTTCACCTCTTTAGGACTTTGGATTGATTTGGCCAGCTTGATGGGACACCAATCCACATGGCTGGTTTAAAGAGAGCAATTCCCAAGCTGCTAGGAATAATTAAGTATTGTAGATCCCAAGTGCATGAATAGGATTTAATGAATTTTAATTTAATTCCACAATTAATTTAATTCCACAATTTAATGGGTCCCCTTTTATCAAAATCAGTACACGTGAAAACGCTCTTCAATTGCTTTTCAAGCAATACAATTAAATTACAGGTGGTATGAGACAGCCATCCACCGTCTGCGAGTTTTTTTTTTTTTTTATTTAGAGAGTGAGAGGCCTCCCGTGAATATTCAAATTATCCTGTGAAGCCATTTAAAAAGTTTTGATTTGTAAGGCTTTTGAATCAATTTTCTACCTGAAAGTACTTGTGGTTTTAGTTTTGCCAATCAAATGGGAATCGAGCTCTGAATTAAGATTTGAATTTTTGATTGAAATGTGAATAATGTTGAATAATTTAAATTAAAAATAGAGATCTACCTCTAATGATAGTTATTCAAGCTTCAACTGTTTTTTATATACTCAAATTAACAAAATATGTCTTCTAGCCTATTTCACTTTATAGCCTTTCTCTTGTGATGGAAGATAAGTTCTTCTCAAGCATTCATTTTTTGGCTAGGTTAGGGACCTATTTTTTATAGTAGTATTTCATAATTTAAAAGACTTTACACTTTCTTTCATCAAAAAAGTAAAATTAATAAACTTGATCACTTACATTATGAAAGTCGTTAATAAACATTAATACGCTTTATCACTTTCGTTATGTATTTAATAACCTTTGTCACTTTCATTATGAAAGTAGTTAATAAACTCTACCACTATCTCTTAAACCAAGTAACTAGGTCATTAATATGAGTTTATATATTTATTTATTTAAACAAGTGAGTTATCATGTTGATCATATAATAAAAATTCTCACATTCTCGAATTTGGTCTACATGATAAATGAAGAATAAATTTATAACTTGATATGAGTATCAAATTATTAGTTACCCATGTACAATTAAAATTTTATAAACAATGCACGAATTGTGAGGGTGATGCCTCTAAAAAGAAACATTTCCTTCCATATATTACAAGTATAAAACTTTCTTGAATATAATCACTTTATGAATAAAAATTCATAAGTTATTTAGGGTTTAACTTAGACAGTCCCAATAGACTTTTCAAAAATTTTTATGTGCACAAATGACACACCTATACTCTTTACCAACATAGCCAATAATAAAGCTGAAAACAAATTCAAATTTAGCAAATAAAACCATTCAATCTACATGACCATTATACACTTTAGCTAGCAAAACATAACCATGGGATCTTTTAACATGAGCTTTATCTTTATATATGACCAACAGTAAGCCCATGCTCATAAATGTGACATCTCATAACTTAGGTTTATATCGATAAATTTATTTTTGGCTTCTACAATAATCGATGGTCTTTATATCGACATTAGTTTTCAAACCATTGATAAAATGTGTTAATCAAACTACTTGCATATTCTTTCAGAACATGTAATGACTTTATGTATATAACCTTAACTTTATTGCAAAATATTATCATCTATATATGAAATTAAAATTTCATAGCTCCCACTAACCTTAAGATTTATACTTTGATCACAATATTAATTAATAGTAAATTCAAACCTTCCTACAGATAGAGGTTGAAAAATGCATTCAATTTATTACATCTTTACTTACATATTAGATATATATGAGCTTTTAATGATAAAACTAGCAAATATGAACATAACATTAGAAAATTCCATATCTATGGGTCTAGGAAAAATTCTCATAAATTGATGCCCAATCTACTATCTTATTATAAATTAAAACATTAAAATAATTATCTCCCTGTGGGGCCAAATAACTAGTTAATGAATAATTGCAAACTTTTGATACCATATATAATTTTATTCATCTTTATATGATATTATATTCCTCATCAAATATATATCATCATATCTTGAATTGTTATGGCTACTTTTAAGATACAATAATATTTTAAAACTTAAATGGCATATTAAAAATAATTGGGTACAAATAACAGGCTAGAAGTTGATGTTTGTTATGAATCGGAGGGAATGGATGCTATAATTTAAAAGAATCGTATGTAAACAATTATTTAAAAATAATATCTGAGCAAACGATGTTTAAATCATAGAGAGACAAAGATTGAAGAAACAAGAGCAAAATACTTTCAGGGAGAAAATGAATTGTGTATTGTCATTAGTAAAGGAAGAGTAATATATAGGCATTAGTAGGTAGAGCACTCACATTTTTTAATTATAAAAAATATTAATGGAGAGAGCACTTAGGATTGTTAACAATAAAGAAGATAATGGGGAGAGTAGTAGTTGGTGGAATGCATATCTGAATTCCATGATTTACAACGCTCCCCTTTGGATTCACCAATTATTCATTAGTTGTGCTTAAGATTGTTTCATTAAAACCTTGCCAGTAAAACCATTAGGGCAAATCTGATCGAAGGAAAAAGAGTATAGTGCACAATTATCTAACATGGCTGCAAAATTCTTCTTTTTAAAATGTGCTCCCCTGATGACATTGGATGTGATTTTAAACTGCCTCATTAAAAACATTTGCTAGTAAAAACCCAATGGAAAAACATGGAAAAAAGGAAAAAAAGTATAGTACATATGCGTATAATATTATTATAATTCTTCTCTTGTAAGACCATGCTCCTCTTGTTGAGTGCTCTTCTTGATGAGTACTCCTCTTGAAAGCAACATGTATTAATTTAATAGTTTGTTAAAATGATGCATGCCGATGCCATATACAATTTTCTCAAATGTAGATGTAGGTAGAGCTTTTGTAAATATATCAGCTAAATTATCTATGAAGCATATCTGTTTGATATCAATCTTCTTGTTCTGTTGGAGCTTATGAGTGTAGAAGAAATTCGGTGAATATGTTTTATTATGTCCCCTTTAATGTATCCTCTTCTGAGTTAAGCTATAAATGCAACATTGTCTTCATATATCACTGTTGAGATATTTGAACTTGAAGATATTCTCACGTACTTTGAATAAGATGGATTACAGATCGCAACCATATGTATTCTCGACTAGTTTTATGTAGTGCGAGAATTTCAGAATGGTTGGAGGATGTTGTAATGAGAGTCTGTTTTGTAAACTTCTAAGAAATTGTTGTACCATTGAAAGTGAAAACATATCCTGTTAGTGAACGAGCTTTATGAAAATCAAATAAATAACCTCATCAGCCTAAATTTTTCGTTAGTTCATTAAAATAAAATAAACCTAAATCAATTGTTCCTCGAAGATAGCGAAAAATGTGTTTGACACCATTTCAATGTATTCTAGTTAGTTTAGAGCTAAATCGAGTTAACACATTAACAAAAAATGCTATGTTCGGTCTAGTACATTGTGCTAAATACATCAGAGCACTAATTGCATTTAAATGTGATACTTCAAGACCAAGTATTTGTTCATCATCTTCTTTAGAACGGAATGGATCCTTTTTAGGATCAAGAGACTGGATTACCATTAGGGTACTTAATGGGTAAGCTTTATCCATGTTGAAACATTTCAAAATTTTCTGAGTATAACTTGACTAATGGATAAAGATACCATTAGGTTTGTGCTTGGTCTGCAACCCGAGACAATACTTAGTTTTACCTAAATCTTTCATTTCAAATTCATTTTTCAAACATTCAACAGTCATTTGGAGCTATTCAAGAGTTCCTATTAAATTTAAATCATCAACATAAACTGCGACAATAGCAATTTCAGATTTTGATTGCTTGATAAAAACACATAGATAGATAGGATCATTAATATATCTTATTTTTATCAAATATTCACTGAGGCGATTATACCACATGCATCCATATTGTTTTAATTCATATAAATTTTTGTAGCTTTATTAAATACAATCTACGATGTGATAATTGACAAGATTCTGGCTTTATATATATATATATCCATATCAAGCGACCCATATAGATAAATTGTCACTATATTCATAAGACGCATATCAAGATTTTCTTATACAACCAAATCAATTAAAAATAGAAACATAATTGCACACATTACTGGAGAGTATGTCTCATTATAATCAATACCAGGTTTCTGTGAGAAGCCTTGTGCAACAAGTCGTGCTTTATATCCTATAACTTCATTATTTTCATTACGTTTCCGTATAAGTACCCATTTGTATCCAACAGGAACAGTCTTGACATCCTTAGGTGTTTGGACTACAGGTCCGAATACTTCACATTTGGCTAAAGAAGTCAACTATGCGTGAATTGCTTATTTCCATTTAAGCCAATCATGCTTTAGTCTATATTTATCAATGGTTTGCGGATCATGATCATTTACAATGTCAGTGGCTACTGTAAATGCAAACATATCATTGATGATAATTTCTTTATCTCCAATCACTTTAAGGGCTTGAGTCATATCTTGGGCATATGACTCTTTAAGGGGTTCTTCGAGGTATTTAGTCTCATTAAGGACCAAACGCATTTTAAAAATAGTATCATAAGTATAATCAATAAAAATCTCACTATTTCTAGATTCAAGTGCCTTTCAAGGCTTTGTTCCTCATGAAGAGTTTGTGTATTGTCAGGGTTTTTGGTATTTTCAGAGACTAGTTGCTTTTCTAAAGCAATTAATTATTTTAGATTTTTATCATCATTTGCAGCAGAACCTTATTTAATTGTTTTCCTTTTTCTCGGAACACTATCTTTTGAACCAATTGGTCTACCACGCCACAGATAATTCTTCAGTTGTACTTTTCATTAATTGTTCTTTAGGTACAATGACTCGGCCGAGCATATTAGCAGTTAATATATATGATTTGGTCACTTTTGCCATTTCTGTAAATGCATCTGACAATTGTTATGCAATTTGCTGTAAATGAACTATCTGACGCACTTTTTTTTCACTATGAGATGTGCGTGGATTTAAATGAGACAGATGGGGCCACTTTTCACTGAGGATCATGCCTAACCATATAGATATTTTTTCTTTCTCCTAATGGAGAAAAATTTGTCTCATCAAAATGATAATGCGCAAATCGTGCAGTAAATACATCACTCGTCAATGGTTCAAGATATCTGATAATGTATGACGAGTCAAATCCCACATATTTTCCCAATCAACGTTTGGGTCCCATTTTGGTGCGTTGCGAGGGTGCAATCAGCACTTGTACTGCGCAACCAAATATGCGTAAATGGAATAAATCTGATTGATGTCCCAATACCATTTGCAATGGGAAATATTTATAATAGGCAGTAGGCCTTAAGCAGATCACTGCCACAGCATGCAAAATAGCACGTTCCCATGTCGAAATAGGTAATTGACTTCGTAATAATAAAGTTTTGGCAATTACCTGTAAACGTTTAATGAGAGATTCTGCTAATCTATTCTAAGTATGTACATATGATACTAGGTATTCTACATCAATCTCAATTGTCATGCAGTAATTATTAAATGTTTTAGAAGTAAACTCACTAGCATTATCTAGACGTATGGTCTTGATTGGATAATCTAAAAAATTTGCACATAACCTGATTATTTGTGCAAGGAATCTTGTAAATGCAACATTACATGTAGAAAATAAGTAAACATGTGACCACCGTGCAGATGCATCAATTAAAACTATAAAATAACAAAATGGACCACTTGGCGGGTGAATATGTCCACAAATAGCTCCTTGAATCTTGTGTAAAAATGATGGAAATTCAAAATTAATTTTACTGGGTGATGGTCTAACTATAAATTTTCCTTATGAACAAGTAGTGCAACTATTCTCATTTGATAATAAAAATTTCAAATCTTTCAATGGATGTCGATAAGAATTTTCAATAATTCTACGCATCATTGTTGATCAAGGGTGACCAAGGCGGTCATGCCAAAATATAAAAGATTTTGGATCATATAACTTATCTTTTATGACTGTGTAACTTTTCTTTGATTTTATCATCGTATAATATAAGCCAAATGAGAATGCTGGAAGCTTTTCTAATATCTCTTTCTTTCCAAACATGTTAGAAGTAATGTATAAATAAATATCAAGCATTATGAATATCTAATTTCGTACTTTTTGCTAATATGATCATTGATCTTCCAGTGCCTTCTAAGATCTATTGGACCTGATATTGTATTCACATTTGCCTTAATTATATTTAAATTAAAAAAATACCTCTTGTTTCAAAGAATCGTATGTGTAGTTGCACTATCAGCCAAACATATTTCTCCATTAAACATTTTATTGAAATTTATATCTAGAGCAAAATTCGTGCTAATAACGTGTTATGAATTGGAGGGAATAGATGGTATAATTTAAAAGAATTGTATGTAAGCAATTATTTAAAAATGATATATGAGCAAATGATGCTTAAATCACAGGGAGACGAAAATTAAAGAAACAAGAGCAAAATACTTTCAGAGAGAAAATGAATTATGTATTGTCATTAGCAAAGGAAAAGTAATAAGCATTAATAGGTGGGGCACTCACATTTCTTAATTATAAAAACATTAATAGAGAGAACACTTAGGATTGTTAATAATAAAGAAGATAATGGGGAGAACACTATTTGGTGGAATCCACATCTGCATTCCACGATTTACAACAATGTCAACATTCTCCTTAACACAATCAAACTTTAAGTGTAGAGAAAAATATGGATTTTATTTATGCAACAGAAATAAAAAAAATTGAAATCTATTACAATAAAAATGTCATTTTATATCTTCATGCATTATATCTTATATCAAAATATCTTAAGATGCTATGGCTATTCTTAAGATATATGATTTATTTTGGCTCAAATAAATCAAATAATGCAATAATGACATTAAATATACACCATATGTTCAGTTCCACTAAACAAAATTCAGATTCATTAATTATATGTCTAGCATTGTTTTTATAAAATAAGATGTATGTCAACATCCAAATTTTATAGTTAAAACATAATTATATGTTTTAACTATTCAGTAAAAGAGTAAAGATTCTTAAAATTGGTAACTAAAAGACACAATATGAAGGTGAGAAAATTTTATCCAAGGAAAAAATAATTGTAGAAAATGATCAAATTCAAGCACTCACATATGCTTTTCAGTTTTCACCGCTAATGGTTGAATATCTTAGACCTTGAAATTAGAGCATAAAACTAAATGTATATATAAGTACAACTATAGCTCCATTTCTAACATCTTTATGTGAGTAAATCATGCCATGCTAGCTTCAATTGGATGATTCTAAGCACCCATCTCTGTTAATGTGATCACTTCTAGATTTAGAGGCGACACATTTATTCCATGCTGTCAAAAAAATTGTCAACTTAGGCACATAGACCGTTGTATATACATTTTAAGATAACAGCTACATAATCAAAGTACTCCAATAAAATCTTATCAAAGATGTACTTATGAAAAGCATATTACCTTTTAACGACATTGTATATATCTTTATTAAATTGTATTTGATGGTAAGTATTACAAAGTAACAAAGAACTATATATACTGAACAATATGAATTGAAGTAGATTCTGATACCACATGTTAAATAATTTAAATTATAATAGAGATCGTATCTCCAATCATAGTTGTTCAAACTTCAATTGTTCTTTATATACTCAAATTGACATAAGACATCATCTAGTCTATTCCACTTTATAACCTTTCTATTGTGGAGGAAAACAAGTTCTTAGTAAGCATTCATTTGTTAGCTAGGTTAAAGACCCTTTTATAGTAGTATTTCATAACTTAAAAGACTTTACACTTCCTTCTATCAAAGAAGTGAAATTAATAAACTTTATCACTTAGATTATGAAAGTGGTTAATAAACATTAATGCCTTAGAGGTACCATGTCACTTTCACTATATATTTTATAATCTTTATCACTTTCATTATGAAAGTGAGAGAAATTCTAGAATACATTAGAGGTATCATTTCAGTCATACAACAAGCAAATAATGTCATGACATGTATACATATTTTTTGAAAAACCATCATGCAAGTGGTGATTATATTAAATTCAATTACACATGTCATGCGTGCAGGAATTGATTGTAATACATTATAAGTATTCTAAAATTTTTCTGAAAGTGATAATAAACTCTACCACTATCTCTTAAACCAAGTAAATGGGTCATTAATATGAGTTTATCTATTTTTTTATTTAATCAAGTGACTTAAATGAATATATGTTCTGTATGCTTTCTTTTAGAGTAATATGTTAGATTCTTGGTCAAAGTTACTAATGAAATGCAAGTTACGCAACCCAATGGGGGGTGAATTGAGATTTTAAAAATTTATGCAATACAATTCGTACAACAAATCAATCTAACATCTTAATGGAATAGAAAACAATAAATTCAAACAAGCATAATAATAAAAGAGTAAGGGAAGAGAAAAACAAACACATAAATTTTTACATGATTCGGCAATTCCCGCCTACGTCCACGCCTCCAAGCCAACCAAGCTCGAGAATTTCACTATCCAAGTCTACCAATACTTCAAGTTCTTACAATTGACTTCCAAGGTGTCAATGAACCTTTACAATCAAGAGATTATCTCCTCAGTCTCTTCACCCTAAGTATTTCTCACACTTGTACACTCACAATTTGATAAAAACTGAAAATTACAACAAAAACTCTCTTTAAGAGTGAATATGCAAATAATAGCACAATAATAATTTAATCTATGATGATTTTACGATTTGGAAGCTCAATATATGTTATATGATCTTGTTTATTCTTGCATTAGTCCTTAAAATGAAGTTGGAATTGAGTTTTTATAGTTAAAGCCCGAAAACTAGCCGTTATAAATAAATTCCCGCAACCAAGCGGTTAGCCGCTTGATTTATCAGGCTAGCTGCTCATAACAGTGATATTACCATTAAATTTGAATTTTACTACAGTAACAATGTTCATTAAAATTACATTTTGGCCCAAAACTTTTTATAATTATACTATAGCCCAATACGTCATAAAACTTTGTAAACATGTCTAATTTCAGAATTTCTAAATAATACTTGTCGTACAAAAACTTTATGAAATTATGATATATTAGTATTTTTCAAAGAGGTCCTTTCAAAATTTAACATAATACCCATATTTTTCAAAGTTTTTAAAATCTTTCACTTTAGTCCAAAATTTGAAAATATGAGATTTTCCTCAGGCGGCAAGCCGCTAGCCTCAGGCGGTTAGCTGCTCATCCAATTTTGGATTTCAAATGTTTGGATTACCTTCGGGTCTTCAAACTTTCATAAATTATGGTATGACCCAAAACGTTTTAAATGTTTGCAAATAGATCCAACTCCAGAATTTAAAATAATGCTTATTAAATTCTAAGATTGTAAAACTTTTCATTTTAGTCTAAATTACTCAAATCCACAAAATACTTTATCTTATAAATATAAAACATTTTAGTTTATGAAAAGTAATTATTTAAACTAATCTCTTGAGTTTCTCAAATGCTAAATCATGAATCAATTAAATCATATCGGCTTTACAAGAATTTATCGCAAAATTTGTCCGTTGAGCTCTGAACTTTATTCTTAATTTCGTCGTTGTCCGTTGAATGTCTTGAACTTGATTTCACTTGATTTACTTGCATAAATATTATTCTTAAAAAACTAGTGAAAATGTGAAATACAATATTTATTAATTTTACTTAAGACACTTGTTTGTTGTCATCAAAATTATATTATGTATAGTCTTTTAGGCTAACAACTAAACCCTTGATTATCATACCATATGATAGGCATTATAACAAGCTTGATCTTGAGCTCATTCAACAAGAACTATATCTAGATCACCTCTAAGGTGGCTTGAGCCAAAGCTCTATATACCCTTTGTACTAGACCTTGAAACTAGTAGCTACTTTTTAAAGGACCAAAACATAAGATTAAGGCGGAGAAACATAGCATAACCAGCAACCGATTTTCTATAATTATTGATGCAGGCGCTATAAGAAAATTGATGATGATGCGGAAATATAGAAGTTTGATAGATAAGATAAATTATGTTTGTGGATAATGAAAAATTTATTGGAAAAATTTGAATGAACAAAATTAGGGTTCTAACCCTCTTTTGTACTAACCCTAAATATTGCGAATTTATCAAGGTGAACAAATCTAACATATTATTTTGTAATAAAATTCTCTTGATTTAAATAAGGAAAGAAAAAAAAAAGCATCCAAATATGTCTTTAAAAAAGATAAAAATCCTAAAAGTAATAAGAAAAATAGGTAAATATCTTAAAATTGAAAAACATCCAAGAAAGAAGTGGAATTTTTGGTTGGATGACAGGGTAATATGGCGTAAGCATTTTGAATTAGATTTGTCTTGTTGCAAGATTTAGAACGGTATGTTATACAAAAAAAAACCAAATACTTATAACTCAAGTTATGATCTATAGAAAATACCCTACCATGCTCATCTTATGAACCATCCTACATCAAATAACTTACAATGACAAATAAAAACTGTCATTTAGAAGGGTAGATAACAGTTGTCATATTTGTCATTTTAGGTGGAGCCACGAAAAGATGATATACAAAAACTCGTCGCAATTTACAAAAATAATTATAATATTTCAAATTAATTTCGTCGCAAGTGTCACATGGTTATGACTAGTAATGTCCATCACGAATTTTTTGAAATTTAAAATAATGAATTTTTTAAATTCCTAAATTCTACGAATTTATTTATAGAATTAAAATTTATTAATCTAAAACATCCTCCATTAGCAACAAGAAAAACTAGATTTGCAATTTCAATTTACATCACAAATTGTTAAAATTACCACAATAACATATAATGTACCGACTCAAATACATACTTAAAAGCTTAAGCACTCACTATAATAAGCAGAACAAAGACCGCCTCAATAGAAAATTTCAATAATTAAATATTCACATAACCTTGGTTTTTTTTTTTTTTTTTAGTAGCGACACCGACTACTGTATTTGGTAAAAGTAGAAAGCACCTGCAAGACAATAATTGCCTTACAATCAAATTTATAGTAAAAGAGGGTTGAAGAAATAGCAACTATTTTAAGGCACGATTTTGAGTAGAATTCACTTAATTTTAATAAAAGGTGATTGGTATAATTTTTTGCGAGTGCTTCAAAATGGTTTTTTTTTTTTTTTATATTTAAAATGAGTGAATGAGAAATTATTAACTCAAAATACATCTCTGTAGAGTTGAAAAAATTAAAGAAAAATGCACTTGTCCCACGTGGGAAAAGAGAGCTAAGGTTTAAAAGGTGTATGTAAAATCACTCAATGTGTGTATGCGCAACAACATATCATAGAGGCTTTTTTATCCATGGGAGGGGTTTTAATTTTTGGTGGTGAATTAACTGCTGAATTAAAAGCATAATCTTGTAACATAAATCCGTTAATAATTTTTTAAATAAATACAACAGTCACAGATGTTGTGATTTAATTAGCTAATTATGACTGTTGTGATTTAATTAGCTAATTATTAAAATTTTAGATGATTAACTGCAAGAATTAATTTAAAAGCATAATCTTGCAATGTAAATGAGTTAACAATTTTTTTAAAATAAATACAGCATTTACAGATTTTGTGATTTAATTGGCTGATTAAGTTGTGAATTAATTTTTTAAATGATTAACTGCAAGAATTAAAATCATAATCTTGTAACACCAATGAGTCAATAATTTTTGTAATAAATACAGCAGTTACAGATATTGTGATTTAATTAGCTGATTAAGTTGTGAATTGAAATTTCGGAAACAGACTTTGTCCTACCCTAAAGAAAGTTGTGAATTTAGCTGGTTAATAATTTTTCACAATTTTATATTGTTTACAGTTTTCAACTATTCCAATGCAGCAACTTTCACGTGTCTCGCACTCGATCCCATATCATTGCCTCATTGATAAAGAAAGTCTGCTTGCTTAGTATGATTGATTGAAATTGAATGCTCGGGCTATGGCTTTACCCCAATAGAACTTCAATAAGTTCCATCGGAATGTCAGCTCTCGTAGAAGAATATTTATAAGGTAAATGCTAAGTTACATTGAATATAACTTATATTAACTTACATAAACGATGTATGATAATATAACTTACATCTACTCACATAAACAGTATGAAGTATGGGCTCCTTACTTATAATTGCAATTCTGCAAACAAGCATGCCGAAAAATCAGAAGAGAAAGCTGTGTCAGAGCGGTTGGAGAAGTTGCTTTGGTGGTGGGTTTCCTTTGCGCACTTTGTACTGCTGAGTGCTGAATGGTTTCATTATTTACCATTAGGGCCTGTGCTTGGGCCTGGATTTCTCAAGTCCGTTGCAAAGCTGCCTAATGCCCAGGCTAAAGATAAAAGTCTGGGTTCGGCCCATGGCATTTAAAGTTTTATAACATTAAATTTAAATCTAAAATCTTTAGCCCCTAAAGATCACAGAATACATGTATCAAATGATTCAAATTAATTAATGATAATTGAATAATATTTCAAGAAATCGATTTATTATAAAAACTGGAAAATCCGGGACCGGGCTCAACTTTGCCCGGCCTAGACCCATGATGATTGTGAGCCTAGGCCGGCTCTCCGAGTTCAAACTGGACTTCCCCAAAAAACCCACGACCTGCCTCCACCAGGCCCGGCCCATTTACCATCTGCAAATGGTACCGACAACGATTCGGTAACAGACCCGAACCTGGCATATTTCGCAGAGCTTCTCTTACAATTGTAACCTGTATGCGTGTCGGGGTCGCTGTTGTCCTTCTTCTTCAACTGCCGTCAATTCGATTCTCTTTGTTTCTAAAATTAGATGGGATTGAATGAAATATGAGTTTTTTCCTTTAAATATGCGAGGCGCAATGCCCCGTCCGCTGAGCCTCTTATTGCCCTCAATTCATAAACCTCATAATACTTTACCCTCGTTATTGCTGTTTACACGGTCAAATACTTGTTCCCGTGTTCTTGCTGTAGCCGAACATGAATCCACTGATGATTTTGCCGAAAACTTCCCACTTGAGTTTCATCCAGTGTCCGGCAAGATTGCCAGAAAATTAAGTGAACCAAATGCGAGAAGCCGGCACGAGGACAGAGACTACAAGAAGAGGTTGAGAGAATATTCCTCGTTGCTGCATGACTCTGCTGCAAAAGGGTCTCTGAAAGAGGGGAAGTTGATTCATGGTCATGTCATTAAGTGCGGATTAGAACTAGATTCACATTTATGGGTTTCGTTGATCAATGCCTACGCCAAATGTGGGACCGTTGTGTATGCACAGAGGGTGCTTAATATAATGCCTCAACGAGATGTTGTGTCTTGGAGTGCCCTGATCACAGGGTTTGTGGCTCAAGGATATGGTAGCGATGGCGTTTGTTTGTTTTGTGCAATTCAAAGGGAAGGTGTGAGGCCTAATGAGTTTGCTTTAGCTACTTGCTTGAAAGCTTGCTCTATGTCTCATGATGTTGGTTTTGGGAAACAGGTCCATTTGGAAGCAGTAAAACTTGGGTTTTTTTCGGATTTATTTGTTGGTTCTGCTCTTGTGGACCTTTATGCTAAATGCAGCGGGATGGAACTTGCCGAAAGAGTGTTTAAGAGCATGCCTGAACTGAACGTTGTGTCTTGGAATGCGTTGCTGAATGGTTATGCTGAAAGTGGTGATGGCCAAAAGGTTATGCATTTGTTTTGTAGTATGAAAGATATGGAGAAGAAATTCAGCAAGTTCAGTTTATCAACTGTCTTAAAAGGTTTTGCAAATTCAGGTTATATAAAAGCGGGTCAAGTGGTGCATGCTATGGCTATCAGACTTGGCTGTGCGCTTGATAAATTTCTTAGTTGTAGTCTTGTTGATATGTACTCCAAGTGTGGGTTGGCGGATAATGCACTAAAAGTTTTCTACATCAGGATCAAGGATCCTGATGTAGTAGCTTGGGGTGCAATTATCACTTGCCTTGATCAGCAAGGATGCTGCCAAGAGGTAGCTAAAATATTTAATCTAACGAGAGAGTCGAGCGTCAAACCAAATCAATTTGTCCTTACTAGTCTTGTTAGGGCTACAACTGAGACAGGTGACCAGCGTTGTGGTGAGAGCATCCATGCCGTTATTTGCAAATATGGGTTCGAATCTGACACTCTGGTTGGCAATGCCCTGGTTAGCATGTATATGGAAAACGGATGTGTGTCGTATGGTTCCCAAGTGTTTGAGGCAATAGCCCATCAGGATTCAGTTTCATGGAATGCTCTTTTATCTGGATTTCAAGACTATGAAAGTCCTGACCAAGGCCTAAGAACCTTCTACCAGATGCTTTTAAAAGGATTCAAGCCCAACATGTGCACATTTATTGTCATTTTAAAGGCCTGCTCTAGCCTCTCAGATGTAGGTTTTGGAAAGCAACTACATGCTCATACCATAAAGCACAGTCTTGATGGTAACCATGTTGTGGGAACATCTCTTGTTGACATGTATGCCAAAAGTGGATGCTTGGAAGATGCGGGTGTAGCTTTCGACAGCTTGGCTAATAAAGACCTCTTTGCTTATACAGCCATAATTACTAGTTATGCTCAAGCTGGTGAAGCAGAGATGGCTCTTAAGTGCTTTAGAAAGATGCGGCTTGAAGGAATAAAGCCCAATGAATTTACTCTTGCCAGCTGTTTGAATGGTTGCTCTCCTGTGGCAACTTTAGCAAATGGACGGCTGCTGCATTCTATAGCAGTTAAGACAGGGCATCTACTTGATATGTTTGTTTCTACAGCACTTGTAGCTATGTATGCAAAATGTGGATCTATTGACGATGCAGAAGCTGTTTTCAAGGGCTCGGTATTAAGGGATACAGCATCATGGAACATGATGATAGGAGGATATGTGAAACATGGACTAGGAGAAAAAGCTCTTGAAGCCTTCAGGATGATGCTAGATGAAGGATATGTGCCAGATGAGATCACCTTCGTCGTAGTTCTTTCAGCATGTAGCCACATGGGTTTGATTGAAGAAGGGAAAAAGCACTTTAGCTCAATCAAAAAAATTTATGGAATAACTCCGACGATCAAGCATTTTGCTTGTATGATTGATATTCTAGGTCGTGCTGGCAAATTTACCGAAATTGAAAACTTTATCACAGAGACAAAGCTCACCCCAAATGCCTTGGTATGGGAGAATCTTCTTGGGGCTTGTAGCTGGCATGGAAATATTGAACTTGATGAGAAGGATGCAGAGAAACTCTTAGAACTTGAACCGAAGATGGAGTCAAATTACGTATTTCCATCTGACATTTCTGCCACCCAAGGTAGGTGGAATGACTTCAGCGGGGTCAGGGCACTTTTGAGTAGTCAGGGTATTAAAAAGGAGCCTTCATGTAGTTGGATAGAAGTTGATGGTTGAGTCCACATATTCAAGTCTCAGGATGGGTCGCATCTGAAAATCAAAGAAATTTATATAAAATTAGATGAGCTAGTGGAGAATATGATTTCGGTTGGACACATGCCTATAGCATTTTGAGTTCAGATATGATCAAGGGTCAGTTTGATCAAGCTGGTGCAGCAGGCAGGCATTTATATCGCCAGATTTGTCCAGATGTTTGCGGTTAATGGAATTTGAGGTAATAATATTTAACCTTCTACTTAATAATATTTAGCCTTCTACTGACTCTAAAAGCCAGTTAATTATAAGAACTTTAGCATTCTCTCTCTGTCTGTCTCTCATATTTTAAAATTTTGTTGTGTGTGTGGTTCAGGGCACTTCACTTTTGTTTGAAAAATGTTTCTGTTATTAAATTTAGAATGGAAACTGGATCTTTCAAGGTTGGATACTTGTATTTCTAATTATATCCACTAATCATTTATTTGCTATTATCTTTTTGCTTAACTAATCTGATTAATTCATTGATTGGATTGCATTGTAACTGAAGGCGGCAACGCATAAATCACTGAGATTAAAGTCAAATTGATGAAGGCAGAACTCAAGAAAAATTGTCTTTGTTTACCCTCTTTTTTCCACATTTAATTTAATTACTGCAGCTAGAGAATCAATTTCAGCAAGTTCATTGGAACATTATCCTCCTGCTCAAACTCTGAATGAAATGACACCGATGCCCGATTGGTTATGTGCTACCAAGATAAAGATCCTGATCCAATTGTAAGCAATTCCTTCCCGTTTTTCATTTGAAGGGCTTCTTTTCGCAGTATATTGTCATTTCTCAACGTCTTGGTATGTTTGTCTTTATTCTGACCCTCTTGCTGGGTTTCTAACTAATTGGCGATTTAGATCAACACTAGTAGCTTGTGCGATAAAGATAAACTAACAATTAAGGCCAATTTTGTCTGTATTTTGAGTTCATAATAAAATTAATCACAAGCATTTGTCTTTGTTACTTGATTACCGCAATTATTAGAAAATTGTTTTAAAATTCTCTTGAAAATACTAATCTAATTCTTCTTGGTTAAATAACGGTTATTCAGTGGTCAAATATGTGGGTACTTGTGCAATTACAAAATTAATTCTCTCACTGATAACTGTAGAAGTTATCACACGAGTCACCACAAAAGCATTTTTTCACCTGATGGATAAGCACCCACAATGGTTTTTATTGTGAAGACTCCATTCAAAACAAGAATGATAAACATATGATGTGGTTAGAAGTTACATAAACCTTACGCGTGTGGACCAACCAACTTTCTTGCCCTATCTACTCTTTCCTTTTTTTTATGGTGTAATTTAGATTTTAATTTTACTTTAAATTTCTAAGAAAGCCCTTTCCTGAGAATGTTATTTTTTTGGCTTTTGCTGTATAACAGCATGGTTCACCAATTTCTTTTCATTCAAAATTTCACTTGCTTATGCATGCAGGCAATATAACCCCTTAGGAGCATCAAAATGAGACCCTCAGGGTTCTTTTGACAGATCACCACACTTCTGGCCAGGTTTGGCTCTGATACCATTTGTCATCCTCCAAGTACAGTAGTTAAGAATTTTTTTGTCCTGGGCTTCATGCACACATCCTTTCATTAAAAATGCACTAGGCATCTGTAGGCAACATCAACTTCTTCTTCCTGGATGACATTGGATGTCAAACTTTAAGTCCTCATACTGTCAGTAGCTTCTCTGTTGAATGAGCACAAGGATCATCGTTGGCTTAAGATCAACCATTGACTTGGTAGAAGGTGAGAAATCTCAAATATCAGTCAATGCATTTTCACTGCTCTTCTGGAATTCAATGATATATTATTTTTATTAAAATTCATATGCTGATATTGACCATAAACTTTTATTAATGCTGATAATTTATCTATTTCTAGCTGATTGCTGTTCCCTTGTGTTACTATATTTGTAAATTTTCCTTATTTTTTGTCTTTCTCTCAAAATTTTCCAATTGAAATGGTGTTCTCTTACAGAATTTTGCTGGAAATTTCTTGTTCATTAACCATGGTTCCTGAAATTTTGGAGGAGATCCTTTTTCAAATAACTTGAAGAAGCCTTCCGTCCATCTGCAGCTGAAATTCAGATATTCCAAATATACAAAATAAACAAAATCTCCCACAGTGCCGCTTACATCAATATTTACAGGTGCTATCATATTTTTCTTTTTTGATGATTCAGGCATACACAACCCATGTTTATAAGGTGATGCTTCGACTCATGACAGAGCCAAATGTGTCCAACCGATAATATTATAATCCGGCTCAAGCCAACTATAAATGGTGAAATAATTGGAAATACGCTTTACAGAGATGGATTATGCTTAATTTCTAAATATGTAGGTAAGTAAACCATACAAGGGTGATTTTCATTTAGGTAAGCCTTAGCCTTGTTTATGTGAGTTTCTAAATATAATCCGTGGATGTTTTGTTGCCATTCTTTTTGTAAGAATAAACAGGAAGATATTAAATAGCAGTTTTTCCTGTGGCATTCAGGTTCTAAATTTCTGCTGCAAAAAGAATACTGCTAACATTCTTCAAAGATAATTACATATGTATCTCATGTTTGTACAAAGTGTAGAAAGATGAAATTCTCTCTTTTACTCTTTATATCCATTTGTTGGTTACTTTATCTTTTATTATATCATATTATCGTAGTGTTATTACATTGAACAATATTCTAAACACAGCTAAATCACAAAAACATATTAGTTGGAGACTGGACTACTGCTATAAGCAGTATGTGTTTCCCTATTTACTTACCAAAAAAAAAAAAAAAAGATGCTAATAACATGATAGACAACACTACCAATTAGTTATGCTAGAGCAATAAGGTAAACAATATAGATATTCCCTAGGTATACTGGGATTTGATTAGAGAATGAGCTACTTAATGGTCTTAGACCAGTCATGACTCATGACTAATGAAATTTTAATTCATAGGGACAAAACAATCATACCACAAATGATGACCTAATTAAGTGCTAATCATGGTATCTTCATATGCCAGTATTTCTATATTCAAATTAGTAAAACATTACATATCCATTAGAGAGTAGCATAAGAAAGCCACAGAGATGTCATCTTTCACCATCTAAGATCTATTGCTCCTTTGTTTACACATCTTCGTCAGAAAGTGGTTCTGCAATGTCACTCTCACTACTCGAACCTTTGTTACTGACGGATGAGAACCTCTCTTTAGTTGAATCACTAGTGTTTGAGAGGTCGAATTTGTGATACTTGATCTTTTTCTTCTTGCCAGAACTTCCCCTTTCTTTTCTTTTTCTCCCACTGTCTTCAGTCATTTTCATAGAGTGAGCAGCGGCAACAAATGCTGCATTCATGGATTCGTTAATCTCTTTGTTCTCCTCACCTTCACTTTCCTCTTCCTCTCCCTTGTTATCAATGTAAAAGAGAAGATTGTCATTTGCTTTTTTCCCCTCAATTTTTGATGATTGATGCTCATAGTCTGCTTTGGAATTATCTACAGCTAGTTTGGCACGAGATTTCAAAATTCTATCACCAAAAACTCGTATACCTTGATTCTCAAGACTTAGCAGCCATCCTAAGAAATAGACCAATTACAGCTCAATATTGGAGAAAATAAATTATTGTAACCTACGAGGTACAGACAAGAAGTAAATGGCATTAATAGCTGCTTACTCAAAAGAGCTTTAGGTGAGGATCCAATTGATATACTTGCTTTTTCATCCATGCCAATCTGGCTTGCGATCCATTTGATGATTTGAGAAGGTAATTTGGAACTCGAGAAGGCACTAGCATAAGAAATAGCTCTCTTCTGATCTCCATCTTCCCTGCAGTATGCACAAACGATGAGCAAAATGAGCGCTTCATCAAAATTTTCTAGAGCAATATTCAGTTATTCATACCTTGAAAACTCTATGGCTTCTTGCATAGCAATCAATCTTGTCAAGGAAAGACTTTTAATACGTTCATCTGGTAGATGGGCTGCTCTCTTAGGATTGAGGAAAGAATATTCCACCAATATCACAGCATCATATAAAACTTTCCTCAATAACACTTCATCATTGGAACTCTGCACATATTTTCTCCATTAGATAAAAGTTTTAAAATAACCAAAAAAAAAATTTCAAAAGTGGGAGCTTACTCCCACAAGAAAAAGGCAAAATTTGGCTAATAAATAAGAGTGCTGATGTTTACCCTGAATCAAACCCCAAGCATTACCAACGATGACACTGTTTTGATTCATTCTATTTTTTTTAATTTGAACTTGAACTTTTGCTTTTTACTTTCCCTTTTTCATCCCAATTACAGACCCCCTTTATCTTCCTTCTGGGCTACACGATTTAGCTTAGATAAAAACAAAAATGCAAAAGCAGAAGCAGAGCAACCTGCCACTAGTCAAACCACACGATTCAAGCATCTTCATTTGCTGTGATGTGTCGTTCGAGAATATGTGCAACTTAACAAAAAAAAGTCTTCCCATTTTATCAAAAACTAAATCAATTAGCTTAGGCCTCATTTTTCATCAAAAATATGAAAGAACGAATATTTAAATTCATCATGCATATATATAATAAATAAACCCAGGTGCAGAAATATCACGTTGGTTGTGGCTGTGGCAAGATGGCTGTGGGTGGTGGCAGTGGCAGTGGCTATGCGATTGGGTGATTTTAGGAGAATGTGGTTGTGGGGAGTCATGCTCTGTGGTTGGAGTTGTTGCTGCCACTTTGTGAGTGGTTGTGGCTGTTGCGTGATGGCTTGGCAATGGCGGTGGCTAAGGGTGGTGGCTGGAGCAAGTTGTGGCTGACTTGTAAATTTCTATGATGGGTAGTGGCGATTGGGCGATTTCAGGAGAATGGTTGTAGGGATGCTCTGTGGTTGGAGAGAGTTGTGGCTGTAAACATCACGATCTATATATATTTAGCTTAAGTAAAACAGTGCATTTCAAAGTGCTGCTGTTTGACTCAGGGTATGACTCAGTTGAAATAACATTTTCCTATAAAAAAATATTTGCAAAGTTGATAGCCCATTGCTCCAAGTAAATCGTGATAAAAAAGAAAAATTTGTAGCCCTCCAAATGGCTTACAAACCCATCTAAAAGGACCATATGAAAGAATGTGATGAAGTGGAAACAAAAACCAAATGAACATAGAGACAAATACATTTCCTCATTTTTTATTTTAGATTAAGAAATTGCTAGGGGGTCTGTTCCTTCTTAAAATTACATTCAAGTAACAGTCACATCACAGGAGCACAAGAGCATTACCAAGTGAGGCAGAGACCTACTAAGAAGTACAAACCAACAGGAGAAGACACATAAATGGAAGAAAACATACTAACCAATATGGAAGTAAAAAGAAAAGATGGCTCCAAAAGCATCTTCAGTAGGGTCTCTGGTAAGCAATTAAGAATAAGAAAGAGACTAATCAGACTAGAAAACATACTAGAATCAATTTTACGCTTAAGAAAACATATCCTACAAATACAATACAACTACTTATTTTTCTATCAAGTTCCTAAAGTGCACCTTTATTAATATATAATTGCCGACGTCCAATAACAAGGGCATATTTTCGGCAGAGAGAGTAAAAGTATTGAAGAATAGACTAGAGAAGTTGAATATAATAGTTTCACACTATAGATGAGAGCACATTCAAAACTTTCCAATCAAAACAAGGATTAACATACCAATATGTAGAAAAATGCAATGTTATTTGTAAAAGTTGAAAACAACAGATAGATCTAAAATAAGGGGATAAAAACTACCACCCGAATGAAGAAACTCCAAATTTCAATCTTTTGCCCTTTACAAAAGAGTAAGTAAGAGCACTCACCAAAGAAGTAAACATTTTGAATTTTGGTCATGGAGCTAACAACCCAACTTGTCAACTCTTTTTCCAACTCCTTCCCTGCATCCCCAACCATGAAATTCAAGCAAAATTTCAACAAAAACACCTCCACAACCACCACCCCAGCCAAGTGATTCACATCACACTCTCTTTCACAAATCCCTCTAAAAACATCAGCATTTACTAGCGGCAAAAAAGACTCTAAATTTCCATTTTTATCCATCCACAAACTAAAGAGATACTTGACCGGCACAATCGGATTCAAATCATTGTCACTGATAACATCACTTTGTCCATTCAAATTCTTGCAATAACACACAATTACAAACCCAAGAATCGCATCAATCAAAGACTTCAGCTCTCGTATCACTTTCTTGTCTCTCTTTGAACCCAAGTCCCTTCCTTTTAGTTCAACAGCCACTTTATACACTTGAAAAGCAACTGGAGCCAGCAATGCAATACTCTTTGAAGAACCACATGAACCTGAACAAGCTGATATCAACTGAAACAGGTCTTTTACTACTGATAATTGATTCAAAGGATCCTCATCCGTGAAATTAAGTCTTCGAAAGCTCAAAGCAACATAGACCCAGATGGTTTCGAGAGGTGGGTCAATCTTTGCTTGCATCAGTTCGTAGAATATGTCTACAAAATGAGTGAAATTTGGGGTTTCTTTTTTAATTTCAGCTACAACGCTCTGCATTGATTGGGCTAGAGTGAGATTATAATTTTCGCTGATTAACCCATTGGGATTCCGTTGGCTCGTGAGTTCGTTAAGGAGAGACGTAGGCATTTCGATTGTCAAAAATTTTCAATCGGCGAGAGAAATTAGGAAGTGAAGCTAAAGCAAAAACAAAAACCCTAATTTCTGTACTTTGGTCAGGGAGCAAGGTGTTTGGGTTTTAGGGGTTTGGTCCAGTCAGCATTAGACTTTGACACGTAAGCATTGTGTCTACTGTGTCTTCTTTCACTCCCTTTACGTGTACTGTTGCATCCTATTGGCTGAAAAAAGTAGGCCCATATTGTCAGCATCTAAACAACCAATCAGAAAACGCGAAACACGTTTAAGTGAAAGAATGAATTCTCGGGGGGGTTTTTAATTAAAGATGCCTTAAAAATGGGGTATTTAGTTAAATATATCTTATAGTTGAAAATTATCTATATATACTTTTTTATGTGGTACATTATCTAAAATACCCTTAAAGAAAAAATATAAAACACACACAACTCACCTCCAACACTTTTTACTTCTTACTCTTTTTAACTCCACACAACAACAACTCACTCCACACTCTCAAAATCACTCATGCACAGCTAATGCACTGAGAATTTAGTTTGAGCTGGGTGCATTATTCATCTCATGAATAAGGTATTTGAAGCTTTATTTTTATTTTGTGTTATTTATTCATTTTGTTGGCATTATATTATATTTAGGGGTTTTGTTTGGTTTGTGATAAACAATAAAGCAACTCACATTTTCATTACATTTACATCATATGACTGTTATTTGATGGGTTTTATAACTACATTCGGTAAAACCTGAATTTGTTGCTAAAATTCTGTTCTGCACCCGACATACATGACTCTTGTCGTGTATGTATGAATTTACACGACTGTAGTCGTGAAAATGTGTAAAATATTCTAATTATTATGACACCCTAGCATTTTATTGGTGCAAAATATATATATTTTTTCACTAGATATGTTCTCTTATTATTACTAGATTATAGTCGTGTGTTTTAATAAGTTACACTATTACTATCGTGTACGTATGAATTTACATACTACAGGTATGCATATATGTAAAATGTTTCAACCGTTATGAGACCCTAACATTCTATTAGTGCAAGAAAAATATTTTTTTGAGAAGAAATATGTCCTCTGACTATTTACTGGGCTGTAGTCATCTATTTTTGCAACTTACACAACTTTTGTCGTGTATATATGAATTTATACGATAGCAGTTGTGTAATATATGAAAAATATAGTAGTCATTATGACACCTAGGATTCTATTAGTGTAAAGAATATATT
Organism: Citrus x clementina; assembly: GCF_000493195.1. NCBI lineage: Eukaryota > Viridiplantae > Streptophyta > Magnoliopsida > Sapindales > Rutaceae > Citrus > Citrus x clementina. The sequence continues at coordinate 8,828,830 of NW_006263303.1, read as the reverse complement.
TTTTTCTAAATATATCCTCTGACTATTTACTGGACTATAATTGTATATTTTAGCAAGTTATGACTACTGTCGTGTAAACAAACAATTACACGATGGCAGTTGTGTAAATGGACAAACGATTCCACATTTTGTTTTATACATTATTTGAATTTGTTGTATAATTATGTGTTATATTATGATAGGAAAGAATATCTTGAGTTATTTCCGTTGATATTTCTAAATTTAACATTTAAATGAAGTTCAAGCTTAAAACATTTGATCCAATCCCTCCCGTTTCAATTATGACAGATGATGATGTAGATTATTTTCATGACGAAGCAAAAAAACTATATTTGCTTGGGTATTTTAGCTATGATAATTGAGTAGCAACTTGTATTCCCTTAAAACTTATTATGATCCTCACATGTATTGGACCGATGTTATTTGATGTAAAAAAAAAAAAAGAGAAACTTTTCTTGTTTGATGTATTGAATTGTGTTATCATTTTGTTGTAATTTTTGTTCTTTATTCACTTACTCGAATATAGTCGTGTATTTATAAAGTTACTCGACTACCGTCATGTATATATAAAGTTACTCGAATATGCAAAATCATCTTTAATGATATCATATGTTAACAATATCCTCATTGCAACTATTACATCTTATGATAATTAATCCAAAAAATGGCAAAATCACAACAATGAAGTTTTTAGGTATAACACTATGTTGTTGGTTTCAACGACCTGTGTCCAAATAATTTGACAGCCAATGCTTTTCGAAATTGTGTAACATCATCCTATTGACAATATGTGTTGACGTCAAGGCCATGTGATAGGACCTCCAAGTACTACAACAAAAATGCTTCACAATCACCACTAATAAAATTCATAGACATCAATAATAAAATCACCATTCTTATTGGAAAAAAAAAATATGATGTACTCAATTGCATACCCTGATTTTATTGCGGGATATTACGTACTCACAAGGATGATCTTTATTTATGTCTTTTATTGCATCTAGTGATAATTGATTAGAAATCTTTGCTTTGAAGTATTCAGATTTCTTAATTTTTAATTCCATCTGCATAAACATAAAATATTTTAATTATAATATAAAACAACTGAAAAGTTGCATAATAATATATTCTAGACCAATCAAAAAAATTATACGATACACAAGTCAAGTAAAGTAAAGTATTCATTACACGACAATAGTAGAGTAAAACATTCATTACACGACTACAACCGATTAAAATATTCATTACATAATTACAGCCGAGTAAATCATTCATTACACGACTACAACAAGCATCAAATATGTTTTGACTTCTATATCTCCTTGGATTTAAATCCTTTCATGATAAAACATAATGCTTACAACATAAAACTAAATAAAAGCTAAATATGTTTTCACTTCTATATCTCATTGGATTCAAATCTTTGTACAGAATTTTAAGTGAATGACAGTGTGAAAAAGAATTTACTTTAATATGGCTTGTCAACGAATAGAGAGAATGAAAATTTTTTTTATTATAAAAAATATATTGATGGACCATTAAAAAGCCAAATGGACATTTAATCATTAACATATTATTTGAAATCCATTTAATATGGGTAAGAAATAACTAGAATTGTAAATTGAAGGTTCATAGCAAATAATGGAGAAAACCTAGATTGCGACATAATGAATGCATACAAAGTTGAAGAAAATTCATTTATAATTCCCATGGATGAAGTCGAACTACAAACAAGTAAAACCAAACACAGATCTAATAGATAAATCAATGTAGACATAACTGAGTAGTCACAAGGATAATATTTGTTTTATCTAATTCCCTCTTAATATTTAATTAGGAACTCCCATAACCATTATAAGGAGAGTGAGCTCCCTTGAAATCACTCTCTTCAATTTCAACTCCACAAGTTCAAGAAGTTTCATTACATGAATCATGAAGAAACATTATCAGCAAGTATGCAAGTGAAACAAATAACTCGGCCAACTACAATAATGACCAAAATCGCATGGGCAATTTATTTTTTAAAACCCTAATGCATATGACCCCAACAATTATGAATATTAAATTCTCTTTATGAAGTAAAAATTAAGTGTAAATGTGGTAAATAACCTTTAATTCAGTGAATTTCCAGCCTTAGTTTGGTGAATTTCTAATGAAAGTAGCGGATTTGTGGTGTTAGAACCAGCAGCAAAAGAAGCACGAACTTATAGTTAGGGATGGCAAAACCCCGGGCCGGGTCCGGGTATTGCAATGACTGGACCCTGCCAGGATGCAATCTGTCCGGGTCTAGGTTCGGACCGGGTTTTAATCCGGGTACCCGAATTTTATATTTTTTAATATTATATGTGTATATATTTTTTATTTTTTGGTAATTTTTTAAGTTTTAAATTTATTTCAATAAAATTTGACATGAAAATATAAACTTTAAGTGTTTAAAACTTTATATATGTATAATAAATGAGTCAAATAAATATAAATATTTAAAATAATATATATTTTATAATTTTTTTAATAAAATCTGGATTCCGGGTTTATCAAGTGATGCCCAAGACCGATCCGGCTTCATACCCGGGTCGGGTAATACCCGGCCCATAACACCCAAGTACGGTCTAAATCTGGACCGGGCGGATATTTTTGCCACCTCTACTTACAGCAGCATAAGCATCTTGGGCATTGTAACATCTGTGATTTTGTAATATTAGATTTTGAATTGGGGTAATTATGTAATTGCATATTGAAAAAAGTATATATGAGAAATTTTAAACTATGAGGATGTATTTAAGTAAATACCCCACTTTTGGGGTATGGCGTGGATAAATCCCTGAAATTGTTCTCATACTCGCGTAGTGGGTTTCAAATTTGCCATATAAAGCTTCAGTTTTCATTAAAATTTAAGAGAGGCTAGAGAGATGGCAAGAATAAAGGCAGCAGTATTGGTTTATGTGGCAGTAATATTGCTATTATCGACATGGGCACCGATCTCTTATTGTGCAAAGAAGCCAGTGGCTGGAGCTAGAAAAGAAGACGTACCGTATATCACATGCCAAGTGTGTGAAAAGTTGGCGTCTCAGTTGTACCATCAAGTACAAAAGAAGCAAGCCCAGATCTCTCCCAAAAAGGCAATTTTATCATCTGGGTTTCTTTTTTGGTAATTGGTATTGTCATTATGCCAGGATTGGTTGATTTTCTGTTTTCTTTTGACCTTTTTTCCCCTCTTTTCAGATTTCGGAGTTTGAAATTATTGGGATTGCGGAGAATGTTTGTAATTTGAAGAAGGAGGAAGCTGACTGGATTTTGAAGATTGATATAGTTGAACAAGGAGATAAGTTGGTGGTAAGAGATTTGTTGTTATCGGTTGGTTGGTATTTAAGATGATTTGATTTCAATACAATAGTTGACCTCGAGTTCATGGTAGCGTTTGATGGGATCCGGAAACTGGTTCAACTTTTTAACAGAAAATTGTTGTGGTCAGATACCAAGATTGAGTTAATGAGACATGTTTGTGCTGATTTTATGTGCATTATGCTCTTGCTCGATAAATTCAAATGATTACTCATAAGGTTGCTTCCATTTTCAGTTGGTTGAGCAGGAAGCTGAGGGACAATGCAATTCAGAATGCAAGACAATCGAGCGGGCTTGTCAAGAGGTAAGATGTATGCCGTTATTTTGTAAAGTGCCTCATGTGGCCAGAATTTAAGCTATATGCGATTAATTATTTATTGTCCTTATTACCTGCATGATGATGGCTGTAAATCACATTGTGGTAGTGTAGGAAATTGTTCACTCAAAATTTGTCTAGCTTTAGCAATTGACTATCTTCAGCTTAAATATGTTGCATTATAATTTGATTTTAATTGGAATATTTGCAGATTATGGGATATTCTGACACTGATGTTGCTGAATATCTCTACACATCCAAGCCTGACATCAAATCATTGGTGAATTATCTATGTAAAGACTTGAGTAAAGCATGCAGCACCAAGCCACCACCAGTGCTGAAGGTAATGGCATTCCCTGTTTGAAAACTGAACATAATCTTCCAATCCATTATGTATGCCTCCCTGAAGACTATGACTTGACAATCTCAGAGATTTTGTTTGTCTTCTTATCTTATGATCTTTTCAGTTTTCAAACTCAGATGAAATTTAGTGCTTGTTCAGAGCTCTTTAGTTTTCTATACAAAATTGCAGATCTGAATCTGTTGGATATCTGAATATACCTGGATGATTAAGTCTGAATCATGTGTTTGTAGTTTTTCTCTGGTATCTCAGAAATATGAGTGTCAGGGATTGTGAAAATGAGGATTTTGGTAGGAAAACGAGAGTGAAGTGTCATGTTAAGAGGATGATGAGAGTTGAGGAAGAAAACGAAGATGAGACAGACATGCCTAAGAAATGTGAAGTTTTCTGTTCAAATATTTCAGTAGACCTTTGCTTCAGATAAAAGTAAGAACTTTGAATTTTGATTTTCAAAAGCATATTTAGACAAACGATACCAAAATAACTAGTGAACTACAAAAAAACAGAGAAAGAAGATTTCTTAGGCCTGACACAGGATATCATAGCTAGTTCCTTCATTGCAGTATCAGTTTTCTTGGGAGTGTCATCTGTTATGGTTGCTTGCACTCTCCCTGTCATCTAATGATTTATGATCAAAAGCATTACCAGTTATTAGAAATTGTTTACTTCTCCCCTGAATTAGCCACAGTAAATTCTTAAAGCATTTCTGTGTGTTACCAATCCTTGGAAAGTGTGTATTGACTTGAGGAAGGATATCCCTGAGATTGTGGGAGCTTACTTTTGGTGGTTTGTTTTCTGATATACCTACCCAAGGGTATTGATTCTTCAGTTTATCTTATAAACTACTTTATGTTAAAGAAACCTAAGTATTAAATTAGTAGGTTTTAAGAAGAATTTATTTCATTTCCATTCTAAGTAAGTTTTTCTTTAATTTTTTTTAGCATTTTCTTTGTTTTTTTTTTCTTGGCTTCATGTCCTGTGAGCCAAAAATGTACTACCCATTTGGATGAGTGTGATTTTAAACTTTCATTTGACTTTTGACATGTGGATTTTCTATTTCATCTAACTGATTTTCCATTTCCCAGTACCTTTATATGTTCAGCCTCTGACAATACTTGAAATACTCATATCAAGGTTCATTTACTTCGATAAATCAGTGTCGTTAGTGCAAACTTTTTGCCATTGAATTAATTGTGAGATGATGTTGATAGAGGATACTTTGGTTTGCATGTCTGATAAAGGACGGTGTTTCATTTAGTTAAATTGTTGTTTTTGTGGCCCAGAACCGGATACCAGGAGAACCTTTTGTACCCAAACCAGCTAAAGAGGCTGAAATGGAAAGGATTATGAGATCTATGGAGGTAAGAATCTTTTCTCTTCAGTGTATGCATCATTACAATTTTTGTTGAATTCCTGTCTATATTCTGTTTCAATGTTGTTCAGGGTATGCCAGGAGCACCCGGCATGCAAATGTATTCCAAGGAAGATTTGATGAACATGAAAAATTTTGGTGGAGAAGATGGCGATGATAATGATGATGAAGATGATGATGATGAGTCAGATTTTCCCAAGAATTTGGTACTAACTTAATATCCGTTTGAATTTTTGATTGTGAATATCTTTGTGCACTGACTGTTGAGACTCTTAACTTTTACAGGGCAAAGTTTTCAGAGAGAAAGAAAGTAAAAGTGGTGACTGGAAACAAAGGATCACAGATGGAATCTTGAATACGGGTGATGTATTGAAGAAGCAAGCAAACAAAGTCTCAAACCATGTACAACGGTGGTGGTCAGGAATTAAAGCAGCTCGTTCTAAGAAGCCCGGCAAGACAGAGTTATAGGCTTCCCACCCAAGATGGAAAGTATACCAAGAGTCATGAACAACCTTTTTCGCTGTACTAGTATGGTTCTTACTTCCGAGGCACCCATCTAGAGATTGTAGGAGAGTCGAGAAATTTGGTTTCTTATATTGTCTTTCAACATCCGAAGTACATACTGTCTTCTTCGAATGAATATGTCACACAACTGTTTATGTTGAATTCTCACTGGCAAATTATTTTGCTGAGATGCTGTTTCTGCTCATGTGTGAGGTCTGTACGTAGCCAGATGATCACTCATCTATGATTGTGTTATCAATGGCACCGGCAACATAAGTGAGCCTTAACCTCTGGAATGCAAGCATGTGCCGATAAATTCAAACACCTTTGAAGGAAAATATGCTATTCTCTAACGTCGACTATAATAAGATGTTATTATACCAATTTCTCTTTGCATATAATAGAATGCTATTGGACAATAATCAACCATATGCTTTATTTTCTTTTACTCTTTTAGGGATATTATCATTTTACTAATAAAGTAATTTTGACATATCATATCAGTACCACGTTCTGTCGAAAAGTGCATTTTACCACCAAATATTTGCGTCGTTATCAATTTAACACCCTTATGTTAAAAACGTTAAAAAATTTCTAATGTTTTGCTGATGTCATAAGGGCATAAAACATTTCGTATTGAAGCCAAAATTCTGCATTGTTAGTGTAAAATAAACAAAAGTAAAATAAACAAAAAAAACAAAGTAAAAAAATTTCAAGGGAAAGAATTAGAGAATTAGGAAATTGATAGCCCTAAAATTGGCCCCTCTCTCTCATTAATTTTTTTCTTAATTAAATTGTTATTGTTTTTAGTTGTGATTAATACTTGAATTTCATAAATTATAATATTAATTTTGAACCAGAATTATTATTATTATTTTTTGCTGTTTTTTGTAATTCTGCATATTGTTCATTATTTTTATTAATTAGAATTTTGAGTTGTTTTCTAAATCTTATTAATTGTTATTATTATTATAAATTATTATTAAATTGTTATTGTTTTTAGTTGTGATTAATACTTGAATTTCATAGGTTATAATATTAATTTTGAAACATAAATATTTTATTAATTATTTTCTTTGCCATTTATTGTAATTCTACATGTTATTCATTATTTTTTATTAATTACAATTTTTAGATGTTTTTTTATTTTGTTGATTGTTTCTTTCTTTTCAAATGGTAAAATTAACTTTTATTCTCTTGGGTAAAATTTTATTTTCTATTTAATATTAACATTTTTTAATAAAAATATAATAAATTGATAACAACGTAAAAGTTAAGAATAAAATATATTTTTTAACAAATTATATTACTGACATAATATATTAGAATAACTTTAATGGTAAAATAATAATATCCTTTCTTTTATTACTTTTTCTCTCTTTCTTTTTCCTGTTTATAAAGACAATGACAGATTTACAGCTAATGGTTTGTTTTGGTTTGATAAATGGATAATCTTTTGTGTGTACAGGGGCTTAAATTTGTAAAAGCTGTTAAGGCCAGCGACCTTTTGGAAAGTTTCATTAGGAAAAACAAGTCTTTTAAATAGGAATTTGTGTTGTAAGGACCACAGTTCTCTCCTATTTGAAATATTGGCGCTGTGCAGTCGTGCTATGTAAACTTAAATAAAAATATTTAATAACATACCGATACATTAACAATTTCGAATATTTTCACTGTACATAATTAAATTTGTTTTTGCTTTTTTCATTTTTTTTTTAAATTCTTGAAAATGAACGACAACAGCAACAACGATTACGATAGAGGTAGAATGAGCGTGGACAAGACTCTGGTTGATGTTTGTTAATTAAATTTGTTAATATGATTATTATGCCGCGGGTAATAAGAGGAGCTCGAACTCAAAGCTATCTTCCTAGTCCCTTGCTCAGATCATGCGTTTCCCAGAGTGCATCTTCACCGTCACATTCTTGTCGTTACGCCTCAACAACGAAACCCAATATTTCTTCCTTTCAGGGCTCGGACTTTCACGCACAAATCAAAAGGATTACCCATTTGATAAGAACAAATCGCCTAACCGAAGCAAGAGCAGTGTTTGATCAAACGGAGCAAAGAAATACTAAAACATGGAATGTTATGATTAGTGGGTATGTAAAACGAAGAGAAATGGCTAAGGCAAGGAAGCTGTTTGATGAAATGCCTCAAAGAGACGTCGTTTCATGGAATGTGATGATTTCGGGTTATATTTCGTCTAGTGGAAGTGGGTTTTTAGAGGAGGCTAGGTACTTGTTTGATATAATGCCTGAGAGAGACTGTGTTACGTGGAACACGGTTATTAGTGGGTATGCCAAGACTGGTGAGATGGAGGAGGCGTTGCGGCTTTTTAATAGCATGCCTGCGCGGAATGTTGTGTCCTGGAACGCTATGATTTCAGGATTTCTGCAAAATGGTGATGTGGCAAATGCTATTGAGTTTTTTGACCGAATGCCCGGGAGGGATTCTGCTTCGTTAAGTGCACTCGTGTCTGGCCTTATTCAGAACGGTGAACTAGATGAAGCTGCAAGAGTGTTAGTTAAATGTGGGAGTAGATGTGATGGTGGAGAAGATTTAGTGCGCGCTTATAATACTTTGATTGTGGGGTATGGTCAGAGAGGTAGAGTTGAAGAAGCTCGAAAGCTTTTTGATAAAATCCCGGTGAATTGTGATCGAGGGGAAGGAAATGTGAGATTTAAGAGGAATATTGTATCATGGAATTCTATGATTATGTGCTATGCGAAGGCAGGAGATGTGGTTTCTGCTAGGGAAATTTTTGAACAAATGTTGGAACGAGACACTTTTTCATGGAATACTATGATTAGTGGCTATATTCATGTGTTGGATATGGAAGAAGCGTCAAATCTCTTTGTTAAAATGCCACATCCTGACACATTAACGTGGAATGCTATGGTCTCTGGTTATGCTCAGATTGGTAATTTAGAACTTGCTCTTGATTTCTTCAAGAGGATGCCACAAAAGAACTTGGTCTCATGGAATTCAATGATAGCTGGGTGTGAGACAAATAAGGACTATGAAGGAGCAATTAAGCTCTTCATCCAGATGCAAGTTGAAGGAGAAAAACCTGATAGACACACCTTTTCTTCAATTCTCAGCATGTCTTCTGGAATTGTGGATCTACACCTGGGAATGCAGATTCACCAGATGGTCACTAAAACAGTTATTCCAGATGTGCCAATAAACAATGCCCTTATTACCATGTACGCAAGATGCGGGGCTATTGTGGAGGCACGTATTATTTTTGAAGAGATGAAACTTTTGAAAAATGTAGTCTCTTGGAATGCAATGATAGGAGGATGTGCATCTCATGGTTTTGCTACAGAGGCTTTAGAACTTTTCAAATCAATGAAGAGTTTCAAAGTCTTGCCTACGTATATAACATTTATTTCTGTTTTAAGTGCTTGTGCCCATGCTGGTCTAGTTGAAGAAGGCCGTCAGCATTTTAAATCCATGGTCAATGAATATGGTATTGAGCCAAGAATCGAACACTTTGCCTCCCTTGTGGACATTGTGGGTAGGCATGGGCGGCTTGAGGATGCTATGGATTTGATCAAAGGCATGCCATTTGAGCCAGATAAGGCTGTGTGGGGTGCATTACTGGGTGCATGCAGGGTACATAACAATGTGGAGTTGGCTCAAGTTGCAGCTGAGGCATTGATGAAAGTAGAACCAGAAAATTCAACCCCTTATGTGTTGCTATATAATATGTATGCTGATGTGGGACGATGGGATGATGCAAATGAAGTAAGGCTGCTGATGAAAAGCAATAATATCAAGAAGCCAACAGGCTATAGTTGGGTAGATTTCTCTCCTTGTGGATAGTTTATTTGCTATATATGTAATTGTTGGGTCAATGGACCAAGTGGTAAGGTGCTATGAGATTGATATCCAGCCATTATAATGTGGAATTATCATTTCTCATGAGAATTTCGTTCAGTCAATATCCACCAGCTTGAGTGAGGACAAACAGGGAATTCCTTTATTCAGGTATGTGCTTTAGATGTTCCGAACATATTTATGATTGTTGGTAGATTTCTTATTAGTAACCTTATACAGTGGGATACCAAAATCATAAAATTTCTGCTCTTGTTTTTCTGATTGCATATTTAATTGCCCAATTCTCATCATTAAAGCAGATAATTTTACTGAAAAGGCACTAATTTCCCTTTCCGATACACAGAAACCATTGATGAATTCTTCCAAACTGTTTTCTTGACTTTCCCTTCACTACATTATACTGGGTTTACTTTTCAGGAATGCGGCTTATGATTCCTACATTATACTTGGTTTTTTCTTTTTGTTTTCTAACCCCTCACTTTTTGTACTTTGTCTTTTATGGGTTCTCGGATTTCAGCGTTTGAGATTACTGGGATTGCGGAGAATGTTTGTAATTTGAAGGAAGGGAAGCTGGCTGGATTTTGAAGATCGATCTAGTTGAACTAGGAGATTAATTGAAGGTAAGAGAATAATTATTGGTTTGTTTGTTAGTATTTAAGATGTTGCGATTTCAATTCAATCGTTGACTTCAAGTTCATAGTAATGTTTGATGGGATCCAAAAACTGGTTCACCATTTTTAGACAGAATTATAGTGGTCTGTAACCAAGAATGAGTTAATGAGATATGTTTGTGTTGATTTTATGTACATTATTCTCTTGCTAGATAAGTTCAACTGATTACTCATAAAGTTGCCTCCATTTTCAGCTGGTTGAGTAGGAAGTGGAGAGACAATGCAATTCAGAGTGCAAGATAATCAAGTGCTCCCATCAAGAGGTGAGACTTATGCCTTCTCTTTGGTTACAGTGTATCATGTGGCCTGAATTTAAGCTATATGTGGTGTTTATTGTCCTTGTTACTTCCGTGATGATGGCTGTCTACCACATAGTGGTAGTGTAGGAAATCATTCACCTCAAAGTTTCTGTAGTTTTACCAATTTTTTGTCTTCAACTTGAACATATTGTATGTATATCTGGACTGTAATTGGAATTTTTTTAGGTTTTGGATATTCTGACACTGAAGTTGCTGAATATCCATAGACATCCTATCCTGACATTGAATCGTTGGTGAATTATCTATATAACGACTTGAGTAAAGCATGCAGCAACAAGCCATCACCAGTGCCCAAATTAATGGCAATCCCTGTTTGAAAACCTTAACATTGATGTAGGCCTTCCAGAGGACTACAAACTTGTCAATATTGGAGATTTTTGTTTTTCTTCTTGTCATTGATCTTTTCATTTTTCAGATTCAAATGAAATTTATTGATCCTCTAGAGCTCTTTAGTTACCTATAGAAAATTGTGGTTCCAAATCTGTTGGATTATCCAAATATACCTGGATTCATAAGTACTTTTTTCTTTCTCTCTCTCAATACGTCCTGGATGGATAAGTCTTTTTTTTCCAATAAATACGTCCTGGATGGAAAAGTCTGAATTAACTATTTGTAGCTTTTCTCTGGTATCTCTTAAATATGAGTGTCAGGGGTTGCTTGAACGAGGATAATGAGAGGAAAAAAGATTGAAGTGATGAGGTTAAGGGAGACGTGGGATTTGAGTAAGAAAAAGAAGAGAAGAGATGGATGCTAAGAAATGTAAAGTTTTTCGTTCAAATGTACCAATGGACAAGTGTTTTCAGATAAAAGTGAGAACTTTGAATTTCTTTTTCAAAAAGCATATTTCGACAAAATGATAACAAAATAACCAGTAAATTAGGAGGAAAAAAAAAGAGAGGAGTAGACTGTGGATGAGTAGTCTTAAGGCTGTCACAGGATATTGTAGCTAGTTCCTTCAGGGCAGTAGCAATTTTCTTTAAGTGTTTTCTTTTATGGCAGCTTGCACTCTCCCTGTCATGTAATGGTTTATCTTCATAGGCATCGCCATCTGTTAGAAAATTGTTTATTTTACCCCTGAATTAGCAGCTAAACATATTAATGTGTGAGCCAGTCTATGATCCTTGGAAAGAGTAAATTGACATGAGGAAGGATATCCCTAAGATAGTGGGAGCTTAATTTTGGTGGATTATTTTCTGAAACAGCAACCCTAGTGTCTGGACTCTGTAATTTACCTTATATCCTATTAAAGTTTTCATGTTTGCTCATGAACTCTTGAAACCCAAACTTGCATAGGGTTAAGTTTTGGAAGAGAGAGTAAAAAGTTATGAATGGAAACAAAGGATCACCAATGAACAACCCTTTTTGATGTACTAAGGTGGTTTTGACTTCCGAGGCACTCATCGAGAAATGGTACGAAAGTTGTGAAATTTGGGTTCTTGCACTTTCAACATCCGAAGTACATACCTCTTCTGCGAATGAATGTCATACAAGTATACAACTGTTTATGTTTAACTCTCCGTAGTAAATTATTTTGGTAAGATGATTGTTTCTGCTCATTTGTGAGGTCTGTAATTAGGCAGATCGTCACCCAACTGTGACTGTGTATCAATGGCACTGGAAACATGCTTCAACATGCAACAATAATGGAGCCTAACTTCTGGATGCAGGCATGATCCAATAAAGCCGAATACTCAGTCAGCTGTGGACCCAAAGAATACCGATATTTGAAGGAAAATCTTTTATGCGAACGAGGGCTTTGTTTTTCTGAAAGGGAACAAGGGTTTAAATGTGCCAAAACTGTTAGGTCAGCGACCCTTAGGAAAGATTCACTGGGAGGGGAAAAATTGGTACAGCGGTACAAATATCAAAATTTTAAGAATACATTTCCATCAGCTGGAACATACGTTAAAAAGAATAAATACGAACTACAGACAAAGTTACACTTAATAAAACCAACTCATTTTTCCAGATACTGGAGCAATGAGAACTAAAAGAAGGGAGGGAGAGAGGGGGGTTGTTTTTTTTTGGCGGGGTGGGGGAACACAAGTTATCGCTGACAATGGCCAAACTCAACGCATCTTGTAATATTGGATCCTGGAAATAGCAGAATGCCTACCCTGCAATGAATATTTCAGCATTATATCAACATCTCGTGGATTCTTTTTGTTTGGCGCCACAGTCAAGCTCCCACTTATTGCCTCCCCCTCACAAATAGTTAATACATCTTCCAGATAAAGAACTGTTTGCTTCCAATGTGTAGCCCGTGATTTTGGACCTGTATTATATACTTCAAGTTGTCAAAAACACATCAAAATTTTGCCAGCAATTTAACTACAAAAACCGTACAGATTTTTGGAAAAAACCATTCTGAACCGTGATTCACAGGCTTATTGATTTTAAAGAGAACTAAGATTTGAAGCAGCAGATATCTAGAGTAAGCCCATTTAACTAACGAGAAAAAACTTCATAAATGCTTGGAGGTCACTTTTCAGATTCAATGCTCATTTGTCCAGATAAAGATAAAGATAAATGAAGTGAAGAAGTTGAAGGACAGAGAAATGAACCTGTTGAGAAGCCCATTAATTTGTGGCACTTGGTAAAGGTTACGTCAAAATATGCTACAAGAGCATGGATGTAATCATTACGTTGTGCCACAAGCTTAAATGGAGCTGTAAAGGAAGCATCCCCAGGTCCCATCTTGGAGATATCCATTGTCTGTTGTAAAAACAATTCAAGTGCATCAGCCAACAAGTCTATTAATATCTTCAGGGGAATGGCTCAGAAAGCAGAGGGAACACACACACACTGTTGAAAGAAAAGGCATTTAGTAAGTTTTCATCCACAACCTTGAGTAGCTGGCAGTTGGTAACAATTTGATTCTGATCAACTGTGTCAACAAGAGGTTCCATCATAGCTTGCTTCTTGATGCAGCTCATGTCAAAGCCATAGACGTTATTCCAAACTGAACAAGTGAGAATGGCAAAATGAAAGAGTAGTATGCGTGAGCCAATAAAATGCAACGCATTAAAAATTAATGCACAGTAATAAAAACACTTCAAGAGCAGCTGAAACCCCAACCACACGATGCAAACTAATTTCTTTAACATATTCCCTATATGAACTAGATTACTTAATTGAATCCATGCAAGAGGGCAATAGACTCACATTCAATCTTGTCATCTTTGTACTCAGCATCTTCAATGGCTGTCAAATAGAGAGAAGCTTTATCTGGTAACACAATTCCATCATCAACCTACAATCAGTCAAGGCATATGTTAATTGATTTAAATTGCCAAAACATGGTCTAGTAAGAACAAAAAGTAAACTCGATTTGGGGCACTACCAAAAAGCACTTGGCAGAAGGCGAGGAAAAGATTACATTAAGGGTAGCTAGCCAAACAGGGTGCAAGCAGCAATATAACTAAAAATTCAACTTCATGGAAATTCCATATTGAATGGAAAAATAAGACTGCAACTCAAACAAACACATGACCCAGCTCAGCCCGAAGGTCCTATGAGGGCCTCAACCAAGTTGCAAGTTAACTAAGTCTTTTCATAAAGCCATCAAATTGACCATACATTGCCATTTCATTTAAACAAGACAATTAATCTCTATCAATCTGAATTAATTTTGGATCAATGTATATCCTCAATGCAGACTTCACACGTCTAGTACTCAGATTAAGTCATCAAGAGAATGTATACCACATAGCTAATGCCCAGATAATTTAACAAGCTAAATATATGTAAAATGAAGTTCAGAGTAGGTTGACTTTCAAAGAATGCCTGCATCCCTCAGTAACAAGAAGACCCAACAGACTTAAAAACGCATGCTCACACATGATGTTTTGTCAGTAACACGTCAACATATGACATGGATAAACACAGAATTTGGCTTGTGAATGGAAAACTACCAGTACAAGCTCAGCATAGCAAACAATTCACAATTATATATATATATATATATATACTGTGTGAAAATATTTAACTGATATGGTAGTTTAAAGTATATAGTCTAGAAACTTAGCACAAGAAAAAAAGATAGCAATTCTTTGACCATGACACTGATTAATCATCAAGGATTTTTTTTTTTGAAAAAAAAAATATGGAAAAATAAGAAGAAATGCGTTCATATATCTGCAATGGAATAATGATTAGATATATGATAGTAACCGTCCAAAATTCAATATATTATAAATTTAACTGAAAGCACAGTGAGATATAAAAATTTAGGTGCATCTTACTAGCCATTTATCACGAGCATACAAGACTGTGTTTAGCATGTTCTCGAACAACAAAAAATAACCCATCCACTCTGAAATAATTATATCCACTTTTGTAACTGGGAGCTCAATTTCTTCAATCTTCCCTTTTAAAACTGTTATAACTGTAATAATAAAATGAAAAATGAGTGAGCAAAAGGCTAAACTTTTCAAAGCAATTATACAAGAAGTCACAAATGGGATATGGACTTGAGTGAAATCACCATTAGAAAATCCATTTGCTTCGACAATCTGTTTAGCCATGTTAGCCATTTGGGAGCACTCAACCTGGAGATATGAAATTTGTCAGCCACATCCAGCGAGCATAGATAAACGCATGAGAAACTACAAACAAAAGCCAGGTATCGTATGCACTATATTGGTTGAGAAGATATTAATTAAAAAATAAAATAAAATAAAAGAAGGGCAATACATACTGCATAAACATGAGCTGCCCCTGCTTTTGCACAAAATAAGGATAAAATTCCAGTCCCGGCTCCAACATCAAGAACTACTTTGTCCTTGAAAAGAAACTTGTTCTGATAAATAACATTTTGATATGACTTAGTTCTCACTACATCCTTTAGCATTTCCTGCAATTTAATAAACTGTCAGCAATGATCTACTAATTATTTTTCAAATTGGGATGAACTCAATTGGCCTTCCATGAGGAAATAAAGAAGAATAAACTAGAGACAGCAAATAACAAAGTTGCCAGTCTACCATGTGTAGAAATTCTAAGCACAAAGTCCGAAGGAAAAATGGGAGAACAATTCCCCTAAAGAACAAGTGATTGAGCAAAATTCACTGACACAGGCAAGGTTTTCAGATAGCTAAAGAAAGCAAGATATTTTCGAAACTCATGCCACAGAGACCCTAAAGCAAATTAATGTATTGAATTCTAACAAGAAGCTTATTATCTTGCAACTGCTTTTATATTCTAAGTGCAACACAATCATTTAAGCACAATAAGCAGATAATCAAAAATATTGAATAGCCAGTCTAACAATAAACATATCATTTAAGGATTAAAACTTTAAAACATTAACAAAAAAATGTATTTAAAAGAAAGTTATTGGCAGAAGAAACTTCTACACACTACAGACAGCACAACATACACCAACATTCCATTACGTCGGATAAGAAAATAATACAACATCCAAATTGGATCTGAACAAATGTGTTAGAGATATAATGTTTCAATAGCAAAAGCCAAAGAGTTTTGTGTCCAGGTTCAGCGTACATACTTCATGAATACCTGCAAACAAAAACAAAAGGACAGAAAGCCAAAATGAGTTTTGCAAGAAACAGGAGCAATAAAATTTGCATTCATCCAAGTATCGATCGATTAGTAAGTTCAAAAAACCCCATTTAGTTTCAGCTAATGAAAGAATACAGAATGGATAGATACCAAAGTGAGAGTAAGAATCGAAGTAATAATCGGCGCTGGTCTTATCGTCTTCGCCGTCAATCATCGACACGTCAGCGTCGCACATGGCCTCATCTTCGATAGCAGTGCCATCGACGGGCGCCGCAACCGAATCATCGAGAATGGAGCTCGCAGTGGCGTCGTCTTCTTCCGCGTCTGCGAAGCGAGTAATAGTGTTGTGTTGCTGCCGATCGGGATTAGAGTCGGAGACTTTCGTTGAGCTTTCGTTGTTGTCGCTGCTCTTGTTGTTCTTGCGACGGCCCATCGACTAGGGTTTTCGAAGAATTTTCGTTTAGGGTTTATGGGCGTGCGGGTATAGCTTTTTGGTTTCAGTTTGGCTGCTTGCTTTGCTTTAGCTCAGAGGGAGTGCGTGTTTGGGTTTAATTAAAGGGTTAATTCCGCCCTGCCCCCAAATGTTTCAACATATTCCACTGCGTACTCAAATGTTTCAACAATGCTCAATCCACACCTAAATTTGTTAATTTGACCGTTTATTCTAACTGTCAAAAGGTAAATTTGGAAGTTCATGCTCTAAATATTATTTGATAATGATAAATTATATTTATTTGATAAGTTAATTGATGAGATTATTATTAATTACTTTTAATTAAGAATTTTTAATGTAAATATTAATTATTAGATTAACATTTTATCTCATTTTATTCTTTTTTAATTCAAGATAAGGGGTATTTCAGATATTTCATTAACTTTTAAATAGCTCCGTTAAAAATAACTGCCAAATTAACGGAATTAGGTGTGCAGTGGAAAACGTCGAAAAGTTTGGGTTCGTGGTGGCAAATGTTGAAAGATTTGGGGGTTAGGTGGAAATAACCCTTAATTAAATATTGCGAGATTTTTAGAGGGAAGCAATCACGCTCTGATGCTCTCGAGCACCAAGAGCCAATCAAATTCATGCAAGTTTGGGCGGGAACGAAACGGCAGCGTTTCCCGATTTAAACATAAAGTGGGGTCTAGTTGCAATTTTTCATCCTAGAAGTAATTATTTACTTTGCAGTTTGCACACTCATATTTTAGTTAAAAATTATTATTAAAACTTGAAAGACCCCAATCACAGACAATTTAATTTTAATAAAAATAAAATATCTTAAAGAAGTGTAAGAGGTTTAAAATTCAAACTCGTTTCCGCGCTAAAGAAAGAATTTGATCACCACTAGACTATAATAAACATAATAATAGCAACCATAATAATTAATAAATGTAGCTTTGTCATTGAAGCTAATGAATTATGAAAATATAATTAAAAAGAAAGAGAGGATCTAGGAGTTGTGGCGCTCATTGCTCAATCAGACACAAACCACATAAGTACTAAAGTTGTCTGGGCGTGGATGTTCTTACTTGAATATTTTGTTTGGGCTACTGGGTTTATTTTCTTAATTTTTTGTGCGGGTATTGGCAAGAATTGATTGAATAATGTTACTATTGGCATCCTTTTATAAATCTCTTAAAACGCATTTCCCTATGTATTTATGCTTTAAACTTATTTACAATTATATTGAAAATAAAATCTTTTTACACCCATATAATTATAAAATTCGGTCTTGACGTTTCATCTCTCAATATTTTCTTTAACCTCATGTCCACTCATTACCGACGGGTTGAAATAAAATTTTGAAGAGTTATCTCCAAAGTGTGAAATTTCAAATTTGATTAATATTTTTCTCTGTGTTAATGCATTGGGTTGCAACTTGCACGTTTGAAATCTAAATTTGCACCGTTAAGATTTAGAATCTTGGTTCGATGAGTTTAATCACAGTCGTGGTAGACAAAAATTTAGATTTCATGTTTGTCAATGATAAAGCAAAGAGCAATAAGCAATGAAGCAGAGCTCTTGTTTAAGAAATGTGTTAACTTTTTGTTTATTAATGTTGTGTTTGGCACCCATCATATCATGCACAAAGCAGCCTCATGTTTGGTTACAGCAATTGCTGCATTATAGTGCCTTTTAATGTATCATAAAGTACATTTATATTACATTAATTTTATTGCATTGTGTTATATTGCACTAAGGTTTATTAACCTATAATATAATATTATGTTTGGTGCAATGGTGCAATATGAACGATGATATATGTAATAATATTTTATATCATTATTTATATTACTATTAATTTTAAATTAATAATATTCAAATTTATTAATATTTAAGTACTTATCATTAGTATATTAAATTGTTAAATAATAATCTATTTTTATATATTAATTATTCAATGTAATATTAAATTGTATTTTTATTTTTATATATTATTTAAGTATTTATTGCTAGTTAAATTGTTAAATCATAATAAATTCTCATATATTATTGTTGGTGGTAAATTATAGACAAAAAATATTGAGGGCACGACACATGAGGATTGTGACTCAAATCTGTGTCAAAGAATGAAGGGGGAAGTTCAAAAGGGATGATGACATAGAAAAATTTCAAAGAATCAGACCTAAATTGCCCAAGAGTGACATAAAGTTGCCTCCTACAAAGTATCTAAGTCACCACGTGTCTACATGGGACCACGAAACAATGGCAGCCATGCTAGCGCCACCAGGCCACGTAGCTATTATATATTCCCCACCTAAATTGTCTCTAAAGTATTTCCTTGTGAGTCGCCAAAGTTAGGACTGAGAAAGGGGGACCACGGACAAACCACTCGTATCATCCCCAATGAAATCAGGTGCTCCTCAGTCCTGTTGATTTATTTAAAATGGGCCAATTAGAATTAAGTGCACATTATCAACACAGACTGTCCTAAAATGGACAGTTGTCCAGCCTAAAGTAAGCTTAAAGGCCTCCACAAAACAAGCCAAATTATTGTTAAAATCCTACTTGAGGACGGGAATCATCAATAACGGCTTGTCACGTGTCTAAAAGGACATGAAGATGCCCTCAGGACACTCCACTTTAAAAGATCAAGTTGGTCTGACTAAAGACATAAGTTCACTCATACACCAAAAACACCCAATTTCTTTCCTATTCTAGCGTTTCTTTGAAACCCACCACCTCCTTTGACCTCTCATTGACTTGATTGCCAAAGAATTGTCATCGGCCACCACTGGCATCGCCTCTAACAACTATTTCTTGTGGTTTCAGTTTTATCTCAATTGCAACCTCCCCTAGCAGGCTATTTTCGAGCATCTTAGACTCTATCTTCACCAGAAAGCCACCCTCTGCAGAAAAAGCTCTCAGAATGTTGGGTTGAACTAAAATTAGACCTATTGCTTTAGCCCAAACAATTATTATTATAATATAATTAAATAATGTGATATTATGTTATATTTTTATTTCTATATTTTTTTAATATTTATTATTAATTATATTAAGTTATTAGATAATAAAAAATTCTATATATTAATTATTATAATACATTGAAATTATATATTATTTAGTTATATTTTTAATATAATTAAAATAAAAATATTATATTACATTATTGAATAATAAATTAAAATTTTCTTCATTTATATTAATAATTATAATGTAAAAATAAAAGAAAATAAAAATTAACATTATATAATATATTATGTTAAAAATTTATTTTATTTATTATTGTAATAAAAAAAACTAATCCAACAAACTATGACATTAGCTAAATCTGACTGGGAGTCGGGTTTAGCCAATGCAACAATTTGTTGTAACCAAACATAAGGGTTGCCAAACACGCCCATAATACAACAAATTGCCGCATTAGTTTTTTTACTTAGAATAACAGATAAAAAATATAATATAATATTAATTTTTATTTTGTTTTATTTTTATATAATAATTATTAATATAAATTTATAAATTTATAATTTATTATCCAATAATATTATATTTTTATTTTAAAATATTCAAAATATAACTAAATAATGTGTTATTTAATTGTATTATAATAATTAATATATAAGAATTGATTATTATTTGACAATTTAATATACTAATAATAAATACTAAAATAATATATAAAAATAAAAATATAATATAAGATTACATTATTTAATTATATTACAAAAATTAACTATTTTTAAATAATTTTATTTAACTAATAATATAACTTAAATAATTGGATACTATTAATTTTGATGATATAAAATATTATTATATATACTACTATCCATATTGAATCAAATATGATATCACATTATAACTTAATACAATTTAATACAATACAACTAATGTCATATAAGTGTGTAAAATGCATTCTAACTGTAATTGTTTGACTTTATATTGGCGTCTTCTACTATTGCTGTAGTGGCTTCCTTCTTGGAATTTGTTTACTAGTGGGTTTGGTTGGCCAAAGGTTGTCGGAGACCAAACATGCTCACGATTAATTTGCAGTGATGGATTTATCACTATATTAAAAATGAAGATATACGTCATTAATGTAGTAGAAGTTGGCAAGGAGTTTTAAAAGAGTTACTTGAATGCCAATAGCACCACTTTTGATTGAAACTTTAGTGTGGGTTCATGAACGCATACACCAGTTGCCTAATTTGATTTGATGGAGAGATAAACCGGTGGTTTGGGATAGTAATGGTACTGGTAAATTCATCCAAACTCGCGATTGCAGGTAATTTTATGGGTTACAGGCGAGTTTGATATTGTAAATTAAAACCCGCATTAGGTTGCTAGTGGATTTAGTATCAGTCAAATATCCGGCAAATACCCACATGGGTATCCGTCAACCCGTAGCTTTTATTAAATGTTTTTATTTTATTTTAATTAAAAATATTTAAATCTAAAAATATATAAAGTAAATAATGAAATGTGCAAACGCATGTGCAAGTTGCAAAGTGCCTAAATCGTAAGAGGCTTTAACTTAATGCATGGACTATTATATACTTATTATAATTTTGTATAGACTATTAGTTTTTAACTTAATGCATGGATTATTTCATTATTATAATTTTGTTCTTTGGATTAGTATTTAAAAAGTATTATTCTTTAGAAAATATTAATCTTAATTATTATTGTAGGAATCTTATTGGATGGTTGCTAATGGTGGTGAATGAAATGAAGATCTTCTTGTAACTTGTGTTGAATGATAATTGTTATTTTTAGACACTACGTTGTGGAATTTTTATGGATTTGTATATTTTATACTTAAATCTGCGAATTTGTGTTGGATTGATGTTGAAATTTTAATTTTCTATTTACATTGGTTAAATTTAGAATTGAGTATATTATGTGAAATTTTAGGTTATTATTATAAATTTACGTATTGAAAATTTGTGATTTTAGACGTGGAAACCTGCAAAAAATTCGTCGGGAATTATTGCGGATTTGGTGATTGTCAAACCCGTAGCGGGTGGGTTTTCTTAAAAAGATTAAAACCCACAATGAATGAGTTTGATAATTTAATTTTATGAGAGTTTGGATTTGGTAATAGCAAACTCATTGCGGGCAGTGCCCATTGCCATCCCTATCAGTAACCTTTTCCATTGTATAAATAAGATTGGTTGGATTAAGCAACTTCTCTATAGGTTATATATTCACTTATACAGCTTTTTTGATTGCCTCTACATCAGGTGAATTTAGTTAATTCTACTGTCTTGTACCTGCGCATCCATTTTATGTGGTGTAAGGTCTTAGACGTTCATTACACCCTTTTATTCATAAATTCATCCTTTATTATGGCATCACTCTTACTAAATTAACCTTTATGAGGCTAAAGGGTTTGGTTCGATTTTCTTGCTTTATGTAAGATCAATGGCTTGAACTTGAGTTTTTACTGAATTTCATGACTTGCCCAAAATTTGATAAAGGATGAGATATTGGAAATAGAAGGGAATTAGAGGAATTTATTTCTGGCTCTTGGCTAAAATTTGACAAAGGATGAGATATAGGAAATAGGAGGGAACTAGAGGAATTTATTTTTGGCTCTTGTACATATTTTTCGCTCTTGTAAATGTATATACTACACTGCATTCGGTCATCGACATTGCCAACCCAATTAGCATCAGCAAAAGCATGGAAGTTAATGGAGGAGGACTAACGAAGGTAAAAGTCCATGATAAAGAGTGCCTTAAGATTATTTTGACTGTCGTTCAATGAATGACTGAAGGTTTATTTGTGCATGTATTATGACAGCTTGTTAATAGCAATTAAGAGGGAGACTATCAATTTTTCATTTACTAAAATTTATGAATACTACTGATTTCCTTATTGTTTTTATAGTATCGAAAAATTATCTTAGTATAATAAATTTAAAGAAAAAGTAGGGTAAATCAATCATTTATTTTGGTAATATAAATACATTTTTGTTATAAGAAAAATATTTATAAAAAAATATCTTACTATTAATTTTTTTTCACTCTGAAACATATATTTTCTTATTTTTAGTACTTAATGTTGTAGATGTCAGCTGTATTTTACAGTTGTGTGCTGACTATTGTTGTAGATGTTAGATGTATTTTACAGCTATGTGTTGACTTAAATACTAGATTTTAGGAGATATAATTTCTAATTTTCAGGGATACTGATTTGCAATATCCTAGCTGTTTTTACCATTTTGTTTCTAGGGTGTAATGTACATAAATAGCTATTATTCTCTATTGTATAAGATGAGAAAATAGAGATTAAAAACTGAAGAAATCTGAATTTTCACATGGTATCAGAGCAACTCTTTTGAACTGAGCCTCTGAATTTTTCTTTTCTTCCATTCTAAAGTCTCAAGCCTTCCAATGGAGAAGACAACAAACCCTACACAAGAATATGAGATTTCCTCCAGTTCTGTAACAAGGCAGGACATCCCTTCGGTCTCCTTAGGTACTGAAAACCCTTCTTTGCAAATAACTCTGCACAAGTTAAATAACAGAAAATTTTTGCAATGGTCTCAATCCGTCACCTATTTCTTCGTGGCAAAGGACGATTAGGGTATATTATAGGGAAACCAAAGCCCCTGATGTCTTGGATCCTGGTTATCCACAGTGGGATGCTGAAAATTCAATGGTGCAAGC
This sequence comes from Citrus x clementina, assembly GCF_000493195.1. Classification (NCBI taxonomy): domain Eukaryota; kingdom Viridiplantae; phylum Streptophyta; class Magnoliopsida; order Sapindales; family Rutaceae; genus Citrus; species Citrus x clementina. The sequence continues at coordinate 8,805,459 of NW_006263303.1, read as the reverse complement.
CTGGTTGATCAACTTGATGGACGTGGATATTGGTAGGACTTATCTCTTCCTACCATTTGCGAAGGAGCTTTGGGAAGCCGTGACAGAAACCTACTCTGACCTTGGGAATGCGGCTCAACTCTTTGAAATCAAGTCACAATTACGTGACCAGAAGCAAGGGAGTCTTTCGGTGACTCAATACTTCAATTCTCTAAACAATATATGGTAGGAACTCGACTTTTACTATGAATCACAGTGGCATAGTTCTGAGTATGCCATCAAATATAAAAGGATGTTGGATAAAGAACGCCTTTTTGATTTTCTTTATGGACTCAGCAAAGAACTTGATGAAGTTAGTGGCAGAATATCAGGAAAAAATCATCTACCCTCCATCCGAAAAGTTTTTGCTGAGGTGAGGCGTGAAGAAAGTCGAAAGAAAGTCGAAAGAGAGTCATGATGGGACTAGTGAAGGGACCCGAGACAGAGAGATCAGTGTTGGTGACCAAAAAAACAAATCAGTCAGCTGACCAAAAAGGACAAAAACATAGAAAACGTCCCTACTGTGACTATTGCCACAAGAAAGGACATACTCAAAACTCATGCTGGAGGCTTCATGGAAAGCCAGCAGATTGGAAACCAAAACATTAGTAAGAAGCAAAGGGAATGGTGATAGAGAAAACTAGTCAATTTGCCCTCACAAAAGATCAATTTAAGATGCTGCAACAGCTTCTCATACAAAATCACCAAGCAAAAAGAAATGACTTGATCTCTTCTAGTTGTAATGTAGTCCATACAAGTAACCCATCAGCCCTTAGCATCCAATCCCTTGAAAAAGGTCTTTGGATTGTTGATTCATGGGTCTCAGACCATATGACAAGGTCTTCTCAATTTTTCTCTAGTTACACTCCATGTCCAAGTAATTATAAAGTGAGGATTGCTGATGGATCATTATCCACTGTTGCTGGAAAAGGAACAGTAAAACTATTAGATTGTTTGTATCTTTTTTCAGTTTTACATGTCCCAAATCTTAAATGTAATCTTCTTTCAGTTAGTAAACTTACCAAGGACACAAACTGTGTAGCTAAATTCTGTGGTTCTAAATGTTTATTTTAGGATCCAATCTTGGGGACGATGATTGGGAATGCGAAGGAATATGAGGGGCTGTATTATCTCGAGAATAAAGGACCCGTGAAAGGACACGCGCATGTCTCTCAATGTGAATTTGTTTCTTTTGAAATAATGTTGTGGCACTATAGGTTAGGCCACCCTAGCTTTCTATATCTAAAAACCTAGTTTCTTTTCTTATTTAAAAATAAAGATTTGAGTTTATTATATTGTGATTTTTTTCAAATGGCTAAACAAACATGTGTTCCATTTCCTGCCCGTACTTATAAACCATCCCAACCTTTCTCTTTGATTCATAGTGATATTTAGGGTCCCTTAAGGGTCAACAACCTGTCTAAAGCAAAATGATTCATTACATTAATAGATGACCACTCTAGGACCACTTGAGTGTACCTTCTGAAGGAAAAATCTGAAGCTGGACAAACTGTTAAACAATTCCATGCCATGGTAAAAACTCAGTTTCAAACTGACATTCGTGTACTCCGTACAGATAATGGAACTGAGTATTTCAATTCTATTTGAGGGAGTTACCTATTATAACAAGGAATTGTCTACCAAAGTTCTTATTCCGGAACACCACAACAAAATGGGGCTGCGGAACGTAAAAACAGACACCTTTTAGAGGTTGATAGGGCCATTATGTTCACAACTAATGTACCAAAAATATATTAGAGAGAGGCCATTCTTATAGCATCTTATCTCATAAACTGTATGCCCTCTCGAGTTCTTAAATTCAAGACACCTATTTTTGTTTTTCTTGACAGCTACCCATAAAATCACCTTGTTACCTCTAATCTTGCACTCAAAACTTTTGGTTGTACAGCCTTTGTATATCTTCTGAGTCTTCAAAAAACAAAGTTGTCACCTAGAGCCATCAAGTGCTTATTTCTAGGATATTCTCCAACCAAGAAATGGTACAAGTGCTATAATACTCTTACAAAAAAAATTATTCATCACCATGGATGTCAAGTTCTTTGAAAATCAGCCTTTTAACCTGAGTAATTCTCTTCAGGGGCAGAATTTGAGAGAAGATAATTCTTAGGATCTTCTTGACATTTTGGAACCTAAGATGCCTAGTAATTCCAGCCTAGAACCCAATATGTCCAGCGGTTCTAGCCTAAAACCCAACGTGCCCCGTAATTCCGGTCTAAAACCCAATCTACCAAGTAATTCCAACCTACAACTCAATTTGCCAAATACCTTCTCCCTCAGTCCAGACATTCATCTTAACCTACCTAACACCATAGAACTTAATCAATCAATAGTGTCACCAAGGAATGAAAGGATAAAAGCCAATTCACATTTAGAGGAATCTATAGGCGAGTTTCATGTCTATTCACGAAGGAAGAATAAAACTCAAGAGGTACAACCACTTATAGACCAAACAGAACCAAGATCTAAACTAAGGGAGGATTAAAACCCACCTACTGAATATGCTGAGAACGAAGTTCAGAAGTCCATAGATTCGCCTATTGCAATATGGAAAGGGGTAAGAAATTACACCAAACATCTTATTTACAAGTTCTTGTCATATGCAAATCTATCTAAGGAGTATAGGAATTTTGTGGCTAATCTATTTAATACCACTATTCCAAGGAACATCTATGAAGCCCTTGAGTCAAATGAGTGGAAGAAAGCTGTTCAAAAAGAAATGACAGCCTTAATAAAGAATAACACATGAAAGCTTGTACCAAGACCTAAAGACAAGAGGACTGTAAGGTGCAAGTGGGTATTTATAGTTAAATATAAAGTTGATGGAAGTGTGGGCAGGTACAAAGCAAGACTCATGGTGAAGGATTTCACACAAACCTATGGGGTGGACTACCTAGAGACTTTTACCCCAGTGGCAAAGCTTAATACTGGAAGGATCATTCTCTCTCTTGCTCCAAATTTAGATTGGCCTATCAACTAGCTTGATATCAAGAATGCCTTCTTGAATGGAGAATTGGAAGAGGAAGTTTACATGGATATGCCGCTTGGTTTTGCAGAAAAAGGACCTGCTGGAAGAGTTTGTCGATTAAAAAGGTCTCTCTATGGCCTTAAACAGTCCCTTAAGGCCTAGTTTGACCGATTTGGAAAAGTCTTGAAGAACTATAGTTATTCTCAAGGGCAAGCTGATCACACTATGTTCTACAAACAGTCTAAAGAAGGGAAGTTAGCTATTTTGATCGTGTATGTTGACGACATTATACTAACAAGGAATGACAAAGAAGAGCTGGAAGGATTAAAGGCAAAATTAGCTTGTGAGTTTGAAATCAATGATCTTAGACCACTACGTTATTTTTTGGGTATGGAGGTAGCTAGAACAACTGAAAGTATTCTAGTTACACAACAGAAATACACCCTAGATTTGCTAAAGGATACTGGTATGACTGACTGTAAACCTCCTGCCACACTAGTTGAACCAAATAGCAAGTTGGGTCTTGAACAAATAGTGCACCCATGGAGAGGGGGAGATATCAAAGACTAGTAGGGAGATTAATTTATTTTTCCCATAGTAGACCTGATATTGCTTTTGTGGTTAGCTTAGTGAGCCAGTTTATGCACTCTCCAAGAGAAGCTCACTTAGTGGTAGTAAACCAGATACTTCAATACCTAAAGTCAACACCAGGAAATGGACTTTATTTTGAGAAGGGAGAAAAAAAGAATGTAAAAGCTTTTATTGATGCGGATTGGGTTGGAAACGTCATGGGTAGGAAGTCCACAACAGGTTATCGTACTAAGGTGTGGGGAAACCTTGTAATTTGGAGAAGCAAGAAGCAAACTGTAGTGGCACAAAGCAGTGCAGAAGCATAGTTTTGAGCACTAGCACATGTAGTATGTGAGCTTATAATGTGCTTATTTTAAGGAATCCAACGTTTTGATTTTATAATGTGCTTAAAATGTATTTTAAGCAGTGCAAAAAGATAACTAAAGAGAGAGAAAGTGTGTTGAAAAGAAAGAGAGAGAATGTGTTGGGTAGAGAAAGAGTAAAATTCTCTCATCTTTCTCTCTCTTTAACATTACTCACTAACTAAATGTGTTTTAATATTATAAAAATACTATTTATAGCATTATATCCTTGCGAGATAGTGTTCATGGGACCACATAATGGGGGGAGATATATCACGTGCCATATTTTTTGTCAAAATAGCTAATCATTAGTCAATAAGAGGTATTCAACTATGCACATTCTTCACTCAAAAATGTCATCAACCGTACTTTTAGAGTATGGAAACAAAGATGGAGAATTTTAAGAGGTATGCCAATATATATGAATCGTTCAATAAGTATGTGAAGATAATCGTTGCAGTCATGACATTGCATAATTATATTAGGAAGTTTGCTTCACATGACTATCATTTTGGGAAAATTGAGAATGACTTAAGATTTTGTTTTAGATGGGGAGATAAACACTGAGGTAGATATTCAAGAAGAATATTGTGGTAGTAATGTTTCTAAAGGATAAGAGACAATATTATTACAAGTTTAATGCAAAGATAATATAAATATTTATGGTGAGCACCTGGACAGAGAACTATATGATTCCTAATGAATAGTATTTCAACTATGCATCAATCAAATAATATCAAATGGTATTGTCGCTCACCATAAGTTATCATCGTCCACTAAACTTTTTAATTGCTATAAAAATGTAGTTAATTAATTAATTATTATAATGACATATTAAGTATACAATAAATAAAGTAGAATATATTGTAAAAATAAACAGTATGTGAAAAATAAAATTCAAATAATAAAAAATGTAACAACATCATTTTTTTTCTCATTGTACATTAACACTATATTTTTAAATTCATTATCAATCAAGCATAATAAATTATTTAAAAAGTGATTGTCAAACAATCATAATTTATTAAACACCCTATTATTCAAATAGTCATTATTCACCAAAAACCCTATTGAGTTATTTGTAAAGTTGATTGCTTGAGAATCAAGGTAGAAATTAATTACTTAGTAGGTTAATGCAATCTCAAACACTTTAAATTAGTTTTTCCAGACAACTTTTCCATAAAGAAGACAATTGTTCATGTTTATATTTTGCTTCCTTATACGTATCTTCAAAAGTTCTTCAAATGAGATTTTATTTCTTATTTGAAGAGTTGTATTAGTAATAAGGGTTTCAAAAAAATCTTCAAGTAAGATTCTTCTTCTCTTTTTAACAAATCCAAAAGACTCTTCAAATATTAATATTTTATTTTTTATTTCATTATAATTGAAGAAAGATAAGCACTATGATTACGTCATCAAAAAAGTATGAAGAGTAGTTAAATTTGACGAGAAGAGAATTTGATTAAAAAAATATAAACTTTTTTTTTTGTTTGAAAAATCTTTTTGAAAAAAAACTTATTTTTTCGCTTATCATGTAAGTAAATAAATATTTAAAATAATAAAATTAAATTGATTTTTGAGAAATATTTTAAATGAACAAATAGCTAGGTGCCATATTTTGTAACTGCATTTTTATAGCAAAGAATAATTTTTGTGTAAAAAGAAGAAACAAACACTTGTTATTTAATTTATCAAAAATAATTTTTTTTTCCTATTTGAAGAAAATGTAGAGTGTTTAATTGCCAACTATTTGATATTTGGAAAGATGGACAAACTAAAATTTAGTTTTTAAAATTAAGGTGTCGGGTAACATCCACTTAACTTAAAAAAATGACTTATTTTTTTTATGATTCTAATGATAAAGATTTAAAGTTAAAAAGTAATATTTTATATCTCTACCTATCTACTATTGGATTGCATAAATCTAATGGATGAAAAGTTAAATTTTAAGGCAACCAACCACCCTGATATAAATGTATCTTTCAAACCGAAGTAAAAATTATCTATTGGTCCTTGTGACGAAAACCATATGCATAATCTCTAAAGAAAAGAACATAGTGGATTACTTTCTTCCCCATTCATTTACACAGAGACAACTTTTGTCCAAGCTAACCACTCAAATTCAATTGGGAGAACGACAAGCACTTGCCATTTGATAAAATTCTAGTTTCAGAGTTCCAGTTTCAAAATAATTGGCTCATAATTCTAACAAGAAATTTGGTGTTTATGACCAAAACTTCCACTAACAGAGCCTTATTCTTAGATCTTTGGCACTACTTTCAACTATTTGATGGAGCAGTCTTGTTAGAAGGCCATGGAGCGCCTGCCATTATGGCTTCAATATCTGATATTTCCCGAGGTACACTAGTCATGTTCTTGCTTCCATTGGCAGTGACAAGCTAAATACATTGAAAAAGAAAAAGTATAAACCATCAAATAATCACAAGATATCGTAAAAAATGTCTCAAGTCAGAATAATAAATATGCAAGTATGATGCAAAAGCAAGAAATTTTCTTCCAATTAGGGGCAAATGTGAGCAGTGTATAGAGGAGTACCACATCACTTTCAATGCGAACACCGCCAAAATCTTTGAATCTGCCAATTACTTCATGATTAAAAAACTTGGAAGTGCTTTCATTTTCCATGGCCGGGACCAACAGAGCATCAATGAAATAACATCCAGGCTCCACTGTGATCACCTATAAGATAGCATCTAAGCTTAGATGTTTCCCATGTCTTTCAAAGAACAATTCGTCTCAATAATAGAGCCAATGTGAGAAACAACAAAAGAAGACAACTAACAACAACGTCAAAGTACAGCAACAATGCAATATCCAAAGGACAGCAACAATGCAATATCTAGATAACCATTGCATTTAAATAGACATTCAAGATCCATCAATATCACTGTAAATGCAGCAGAATGATTTGATTTTCATGAGGCATAAGTATATGCCTATACCACATCATCTGAGAACTTAACCCAAAATGAATCCTCCGAGTAAAACATAGGAGAAAGCAATCACTTTGATCATAGGTCATTATGTAATATGTAAATCACATTATACAAGCTAGGCACATCAAGGTGGATCACATATAATGCTATGTTTTAAATTTTAAATCAATTTTTACTTTTTTAAGTTTAGTAAATTAACCTGCCCCACAGAAAATTTTAGTCAAGTAAATAAAAAACGACAATCATATTAAAATTCCAAGTACGATCTCTTGGGAAATAATTTGGAAAGACAAATTGCATATTTGAAAATCCGGTAGAAAACCAATTTAGAATTAAAAGAAATAGAAGAAAATTAGTAGGAGATAATCTATAAGATTTAATCATAATCTTAAACAGAGCACAAGTTTGACTTAAAAAAACATTGGTTACCATTCTCTCCTGGAGTTCTCTAACTGTACGTAGAGATTTTAAGCCAGGTTCTTTTGATCTTTCTGTTCCCTGCAAATCATTTTCATTGTTCCAGTCCAAAGAAATAAGAAGACAAAACAAGAACAGGAACTAAAATCCATCAGCTGTTAACTTGATCATATAAACCTTTGGGTAGCCGCCAGGATCATGAGTGTCAATACCCAAGAAATGCCCAAGACCATGAGGCATGAAAACAGCACCCAATCGTGCAGCCATCATCTCATCCACATTCCTACAGATAGATTCAGACTATGTAGAAATTGTTTTTTTCTCTTCTAAAAAAGATGAGAACCTGAAAGTAAATGACAAGGAGTCGCAGTGAAATTGCAAATTACCCAACCATGACACCACCCTTCTTCAGCGACTCCAGAATAATTTTCTCTGCCAATCTATGATAGTAACAACAAACAATTACCAATTTGACGATTGCAAGGCTAAGAAAAAGTTATCAGCATTTTTTAAAAAAAGTCAAAGGATATCTTCAAGTGAAGAAAACAAAGCAGAATATGCAACTTCATGCCTACTGAGAATCATGAATGAAACCACATTCAGTGAGTATATATAAGTAAAACACTCATTTTCACTTTTAAACTTACTTGTGCATATCCACCCAGCACACTCCAGGTTTCATTGCATTTATGACAGCATTGTGAGCTTTGAGGACGGCCTGCAGAACATGTTAATTAAAAAACAGGAAATCCTAGCAGTGAAAACCCTACGAGACACTGACTATGAACTTCTTTCTAATGACAGAGGATTTAATTTGAAGCCAGCTCTCCCTCAAAGCAGAAATGGGAAGGAAGAGGTGGTAATAAACACGCCCCTAAGTGCATCACTTACATTATATATAAGACTCTGATCACTAGTAAACTTCCCATTTACCTGCAAAAACAGTTTGAAATATTTAAGAACTAAGATAAAGGAACAGAAAACAACATGAGGTAATCCTTTGTAGTACAAGGACTCACAGGGAATGAGCAAGTAATGTCAGACCCGTAAAATTGGTACTCAGCTCCCATATCAAGCAATGCCATATCTCCATCTTCAAAGGTCTGCAGAAAAAGCATTAGACAGATTACAGAAACTTAACAAACTTAACTAATTAACTGGATAAGTAACTGAGAATTCCGAACCAGTCTTCTAATGGATAAAACCATTCACATATTAACTATTCAGCCATAAAGTTTCCATCAAAGTACCATACGGTGTTTAAATAAAATGAACGAAAAAGCAGAAGTCATAGTACGAATCAGATCGCAATCACATAGAGCCAATATCAGACTTCATCTCCTAATCTGATGATTCACAAATAATTAATTCAACTCTGCACCAAAAAGGATCCTAGCTTCAAGAACATTTAAGATCTTCAATCATACGACATATTACATATTAAACTGATCAAGAAATTACAGAAGTGTTCATGCATGTGTAAGAAATACTAAAATCAACAAATATGAATCTACTTGGATAGAATCATTGAGTATTTGCTTGCAGGAACCAGACCAACGGACATAAATCTTGAAGCTTTAAACAAAGAGAATGTTATGTCTTGCTGATATTCTTTTCCTATTTATGTAATTGTTTCCACCTATCCATCAATTTATCTATCTATTACAATGAAATGTTCTTTCATGCTCCGAACAAGATAGCATGTTTTAGTGATACCAATACAATTTTACCAGGTTATGCAATGGAGACAACTTCCAACATAAAACGTCCATTTTTCTCAAGTGCATGGTTCTCCATGTCTAAATCCAAGATCACGCATTCAAATTCAAAACAACGTTTCCTTTCTTTCAAAGTATTAACCAAAACTACATATTATCTTGCCTTTTAAACAGGATTCACCACAACAGATAATAAAAAAATAAAATGTCACTACTTTTGGCTTCAAAAAAAATAACCAGATTGAAAATAGCATGGTAGTTATAGCTTCTTAAGGCATTGATTCAACCATTATTTAAAACTGATGAAAGGATAAAGAAGCAGAGTCAACTGTACCCTGTCATTTGGAGCTGCCACATGCCCATAATGGAGAACAGCACTAAACCATAAAACATAAATGCCGTTAGCTATTCTATATGTGGAAGTAAAACTTACATTAAAAAATAACACCAAACACCAATCAAACTGACACTATATTTTTAATGCATAAGTAAGCAGCTGCAAAAATCTAAACTAAATACTGACTGCAGAACCCTTGTGAATAACTAACAAATAGCATGCTCAGCCTTTCTGGAAGATAAATATCGTTTTCACATAGAAAGCTGGTGCTTGTAAGTATGAATTCCAAAATGCTCGGATAGAATCAATCAAAAGCAACCATTATTAATAAAGAGGTCTGAAGGAAACATTTTTCTTCAAATAATTAAATGACATGATTAACCTCTATTTCATCTATATTATTAAATGAAATATCCTCAATTAAATTTCTAAGTGAAGAAATTAAATCAACATCTTCCAGTTCAAGAAATAGAAAAGGGACAATCACAGAGTCAAAGGTTTCATCTCAAGAAGCTTATATGCATCTACAATAAGCCTATACGAACAAACCATGCACTCAGGAATGATGGCAGGACACGGGAGATATAGACAGATTGAGTTTGCATTGGGTTATCCAATTCAATGGCTTTGAAGCGTTCCTGCAACAATATTTCTAATCAAACATTAAGTTTAAAAACATAGTTTCGATGATTTATCCTTCATTAGACCCTTCATAATCAACCAAAGCAGCAACATAACTTGTTGGTGCCCTATTTTCTCTTACAGACTGAAACACTTTTGGAAAGAAATATTTCAAAGCACATGCAAGAACATAATAAAAGAAATAAACCAAATGACCAAATATTATTGAATATTTCAGAAATCAAAGAACGAAATATTAGCTATTTGAAGTTACATATTTTCCTTTGACTTAGATGTATCCTCAATACACACGCATCGAAGTTTCATTAACATGCAGCTAATAGGCATCACTATCCTAGAATGATAAAAAGTTGCAGTTTAAGAAATCTCTCACCTGTTCTCACCAGTGGCACAAATACATGTATACGAACAATGCCTACAGCCACCGTACATGTAAGTGTGGTGAAGAAACATGCTCTCCATCTGATACTCTTTCATGCCTACTCTAGTTTTTTTCATAACCTAGTTGGAATGCCAAATAGCAACACACATTATATTAAAACATAATTTTTGAAATCAGGACAAGACAAGAATGGTTTTGCTCAATAGATTTCCAAATATTAGAAGGATTTTCTTCCCCCTGTGTCCTATTTGTTTCCTTGCAAAGAGTTTATGAAGCCACTTACCCAATCCAGATGTCGTGACAGTATAATAAGTGATTAATTGTTCTATGGATACACAACTGATTTGCAGAAACTATTAGCTAGGTCTATAGTTAAACAAATAGAATACCTTCTCAAGGAGGGTCAGGTAAAACAACTAAGAAGAAATTAGTGAACCCTTTTAAAAAAATATTAAAAGATTATGGTTCCATGGTTCTATGGCCAATGAACTATCAAAGACACTGCTCTTTAAATTCATCTAAATAAAATACATTGGTATTCATTGATACGACATAACCACCACCAAATAGTTACCTCAACATGAGCCTCAGAGCTTATATCATTTGCAAACTGGATAAGAGCAAGCTCGTGGTCTGACTTAAAAACTCGGCACTCAGACAAAATAGGATGCAATGTATTCAGCTCAGTCTCAAACTTTTCCATCCCCTAAATCAAGAAATAAACCAATTAAATTAAAATCAAAACATATACTTTGACATAATTTTGGAATTTTGATATCTATGCAACACTGTTGACTTCAAGATATAAATGATGCAATGCAGTAATGCCAACAATAAGGAAACTTAAGAACTCAATCATCACTCTTTTTGTAAGGCAGAAACGAAAAACACAGGAAGATAATAAAAGAATGAGACTAAAACCTCAAACTGAGCCGGTTTTGAAAAATTATTACTATCAGTGTTCAGTCCGTGCAAGAGAAACAGTAAAGGTTTTCCAGGCTCTTTGTAATGGCCTTGTAAAACTCCTACAATCTCATCAGTATAGTAGACCATGTTAACCATGTATTTTTCCTGCAAGAGAGGGAAGTAAAATTGCAAATAAAAATATAAACAATGAATATTCATCACAATTCAACCAAGCAAATCAACCATCACTGACATTGTAGTCACCTGAAAGTAGGATAATGGCTTTATTTTCCCCAACCAAACTGCATAATCAGGAGGTAGTCTAGGAGCAAATAGAATAGATTTTCCAGTCGCAATATCCTTTGAGAAAGAATAACCAAAAATAAATAAATAAATAGATAAATTCAATGATCAATAAATCACATAAGCTTCCACACCAATAGATATAAACATATTTAGCAGCAATAACAAAAAAGCAGAATGAGCTCACAATAGTTCCATAGAAGCCAGGCTCTCTAACTCCAAACAGGTAGGCAAAATAACTCTCCTGCCTAATAATCCAATCAACAATCATCAATAATCACAAGCTACAAGCACTGAAATCTAAATATGAAAAATAGTAAGGATGTTATCAAGTGATCCCTGATCACGCACCTGAAGAGTTCGAGGTGATCGGTGCAGTAACGTGTCTGCTCCTCGCCTCCCTGTAAAAGGATTGATCGAAAAAATCGACCAGTGATCATATAAATATAAGAACATGATTAATTTATAGTTATTGCATATCATTATGAAGAAGATTGATTGATTACCTGTAGAAGGACGAAGCCGTGTAAAGGACGAGATGTTTCTGTGAGGTGTTGGCGGAGTGAATTCAGGACCTTTTCGCGGTTGATGAAGTAGAGCTCCTTGGGAACTTTAGGAGGTGAGAGTGACGATGACGAAGCCATTGAAATGGCTTCTTTCGTTTCGACTGGTGTTCGTTCACTCTTGCAAACTGCGTTCTATAAGTAACTGAAAAATAAACGACGGACTTGACGGGCGCTATTTTAAAATGACGACGTTCTGATTCGGCATCTTGGGCTCTGTTGGGCTTTGGATCTGGGCTTTGCAGAATGACTCGGCCTAAAAAGTAGATGCTCCACTAGTGAATTTGACAGGCTATTTTTAGAAACTTCCCTTGAGGTTTGATATAATTTTACTTAGGTAGCGAGATTAATTATATTCTCACTTATCTCCCCTGCCGTTAGTATACATACTGGTTGACCGTTAGTTGACTTACGAAATGACTACAATATCCAAACCAATTTGGGGAGACAGAACATGTCTCGCGAGCGACAAATGCTTGTCTCCCTAAATTACAGAATGTTTATTTTTGTAATTTCGAGCGACAAATATTGTCTCTCAGGTAACAAGTGTTTGTCTCTCTAAATTACAGAATGCTTGTAGTGTTGGAGGGTGAAATAAAAAATCACTAAAACATAATTTAGTTATATCAGTAATAAACTATACTAGTCTCCACCAAACAAACCACCAATATTTTACTTATTTAAAGAAATAATTAAATTGAAAACCGTCAAGTTGTATGTCACCAAACCAGCAACACAAATAAAAAATAACAAACATTTTAATTTGTGTCGAGAGGAAAAAAAATTAGTATGAGTTAATTGAATTGGAAATTAACACTAAGTAGAATGACACCATCATTTAAATAACAGTCACATGTACATTTCTGCATCTTACAGTTGATAACAATCATAATTTGACTGAATTTCATCAGCCTGTGCATCCAATAGTCGCCCATATACACAAAAAGAACAAAAATAACAACTACACTAACATTGTGGCATGGTAGCTAAGTTATACTTTATACATGACATTATCCATTTTTGCTGCAAGTTTCAATAGAACAACAGACAGTTCAATTGGCCTTTCGTCCTTATCATATGTCAATAAGCACACATTAATAAGTGAAAGGTCACCCAAAAATACAGAAACTGTGTTCGTGCGACGATGGGTTGTTGCATGGGAGACAAGCCTTGTCGCCCAAAAACGCAGGAACTGTGTTCGTGCGACAGGCGCACATAAACACTGTAAATTTATAAATAGATCAATTTTAGCAAACTTTGGTGAGAAAAATAAAAATTACAACTAAGACTACTTCTATTTTACACACCCATTTGCATAAGAATAACAAATTCTTGGCTTTATATGTCTTATTACACTGTATGGTGTAAATCACAAACATAAAATCACTAATAATTAATTTTTTTCAACTCATGGTCACATATAACTGAACCCATTCTCCTTTTAATCAATTTTTCCACCACCAACTCATGAACAAGACAAATCAAACACAACCAACAACAACCACTTATAAAATCTCAAAAAATAAAAAAATCAAAGGTATTTTAAAATTTTAGACTTTGATAAAGTAACTAACCTCTTACAAACTCTAATACCAGTGGCATATCCTGGCCACCGTTGATCGTCACCAGTCGGCGGCCTTCTCCGACCACCCATGTTTTTCTTCTTCATGGGTTATATAGGCTCTTGGTGTTTATTTCCTTTTGTTCCAACAAATGAGAGTAGGGGAGTGGAGTGAAAATTGTGCGAGAAAGAAATGGTGAAGATCGACAATTATGAATGAAATTGGAGTGGAGTGGAGTAGAGTGAAAATTGTGAGTGAAAATGGTGTTTATCTTCATTGTTTTTTTTTTTGTGGTGGGGAAAGAGAAATGCACTTTTTTACACAATGGATATTGTGTGTAATCGGTTAATACAATTATCCAATAGATTTTAAACCATTTTTTTATTATTATTTGATTTTTTTAGAATTTCAGCTTGTCTTTTACATTTTTGTCCTCAAATACTAACGTTATACATGTATGTATACTAATGGCTTGGGAGGTAAGTGAGAATATAATCAATCTCGCCATCTAAGTGAAATTATATCAAACCTCAGGAGAGGTTTCTAAAAATCGCCCTGAATTTAACTAGTGAAAAGAACCCAATTTCGGTAAGAGTCTTGTCACGATTAAGAGAGAGAATTGTTGCTGCATTACAGATTTTATTTCATAACAAGCACAGTCCAACAAAAATTTTCCCCCAAACTTGAGATATTTTCTACTCTTTTTTTTTTTGGGTTTTCCTGGCTCTGCTACAACATTCTCATAAAACTCAACCAAAGTCTAAGTGTCGGGACATAAGTTCAACCTCCATCTATAACTATCTCTACTTGGCTTTCTCATAAATACTGAATAACACTCAATTTATCTTCATTAGGTTTTCAAATCCATACACAAATATTAGATAATAGAGCTTCACACAATACATGCATTCAGAAACACAACCCCCCCAAACTTGAGTGGTGATGTGTCCTCACAAGCACACAAAACAAAACCACATAAACTAGACATGCATACACTAAATAAAAGGACATGCAGAATGAATTAGAAAATTAAAACTAAATGAAAGAAAAGTTTTGCAGCAAGAAGTAAAATAAACTAGCGGGTAGGGGTATGCATAGGCTGTGAAGGGTCACTTCTTATTTGATCTACTTCTCAAACGCTCCTTATCATAAAATCTGATCAATCCATTTGCTGCTGCAAAAGCAAGAATGCCTCTGTTGTTTGAGACTCTTCTGTTATGTTATACTGTAAGTGATGCTGTAGCAATTCTCTCCTGTTCTTTTTGCCTACATTTGTTTTTTACTTGCTGCAATGTAACATAAAGACATTGAAAAAATTAGATGCACATTTGAAATAACAAAAAGACAAATTAAATAATTTAAAAGCTAAATTCAATGCCATAAAAAAAACTTGAAACAACTTCCCTTATTGGGTTGCCTCCCAATTAGCGCTTGATTTTAGGTCTTTCAGCCTGGCCTTTCTTATTTCCTCAACCTGGATCCTTCAAGAACCGATCCTTCCTTAGGCTGTTCACATCATCTCCCATATAGTGCTTTACTCTTGGCCTATTACCCTTGAATTCTTGTTGTTCTGGAGTGAGTTCCCTTTGCTGGATTTGCTCGTCAATTTTGAAGTGTTGCTTCTCTCCTAACCATGCTATGTTAGCTGCTCCATGATCTTCATCATCAAGTTCTTCAATTGTTACATAATTGATTTCTTCCTTACTACAGCAACTGTGTAATCTCTCTGCTACAACAAAGTCCATAACACTGATAAAATTATAATTTTCAATCTCATCGGGACTTTTCATGACATCCAGCACATTGAATGTAACTTGCTGGTCGTTCACCCTCATGGTTAATTCTCATTTTTTAACATCAATTAGAGTCTTTCCCATGGCTAAGAAGGTCTTCCTAGAATGATTGGCACTTCTTTGTCTGCCTCAAAATCTAGCACAATAAAATCCACTGGAAAAATAAATTTATCCACCTTCACCAACACATATTCAATCTTCCCTTCTGGATATGCATGAGATCTGCCAGCAAGTTGTAAAGACACTGTTGTTGGTCTACATTCACCAACTCCCAATTGCTTAAACACTGATAAAGGCATGAGATTGATGCTAGCCCC
The DNA here is from genome assembly GCF_000493195.1 of Citrus x clementina. Lineage (NCBI taxonomy): Eukaryota > Viridiplantae > Streptophyta > Magnoliopsida > Sapindales > Rutaceae > Citrus > Citrus x clementina. Next base: position 8,789,626 of record NW_006263303.1, on the reverse strand, counting down.
CAAATCACAAAGTGCTTTGCCACTGTATTTAGTGCCTATGGAGCAAGGGATTGTGAAGCTTCATGGATCCTTCATCTTCTGCGGTATCTTACTCTGAACCATTCGGCTACACTCTTGTGTTAGAGCAACTGTCTCAAATTCTCCAAGTTTTCTTTTCTTTGTCAAGATATCTTTAAAATTTTTTGCATAATTTGGCATTTGCTCTAGAGCTTCTACAAAAGGAATATTGATATGTAGTTGTTTCAGCACTCTCCAGATTTTGCTGAACTGCTTATCTTTTTGCTGCTTCTGAAATCTTTGAGGGAAGGGTGGTGGGTGCCTAAACTGCTGTACTGAAGCAGGATGTGCAGACTGCTTCTCTTTTGTCATGTTCTGGGTTGGTGCTACAGCCTCGTTATCCACAGGTGTTGGATCATCATTTTCGGCAAATGCTGCAGCTTGACTGCTCTCACCAGTGTGCTGTGAAGTAGAGGATTGTGACTTTTTTTCAATTTGAGTTTCTTTCTGGATTGAAGTGGGCTCAACTCTTCTTTTTGGTACACAAACGGGAGTATGAACATCCTTTCCAGATCTCAAGTTAATTACTTTGCAGTGCTCTTTCCCTTCTCTTTTTGGGTCCTCTGTATTACTGGGTAAACTTCCTTGAGGTCTGTTACTCAATGCTGCAGCAAGTTATCTAATTTGATTTTCTAAGTTTCTCAAAGATACAATATGACTTTGGACAACTGCTTCATTCTTCACAATATAATCCTTAATCAAACCTTCAAGGGAGATGAGTTGATCATTATTGATGTTTCTTTGCTCTTGATTTTACTGATAAAATCCAGGTGGTTGAGCAGGTCTGTTCTGTCCACTAGGTGCTGCAGCAGTCTGGTTCTGATAACTCCATGAAAAGTTTGAGTGCTATCTCCATCCAGGGTTGTGAGTGTTTGAATATAGATTGTCCTGGTTCTGTCTATTGAAGCTGCCCATATAGTTAACCGAAGCTGGATTACCAGGACAATTGTCAAATAAATGCCATTCTCCACAATAAACGCAAGACATATCAGATATTTGGTTAATAGTTGCTGGAGCAGTAGTCATAGCCTTTACCATCATTGTTAATGAAGTTACTTGGGCTGCCAATGTTGTCAAGGCATCTACGTTATGAACTCCTGCTGTTCCTCTTGCTGCAGCTTGTCTGGTTGATGGCCACTGATAGTTATTGTTGGCTATCCTCTCCAAAATTTCATAAGCCTCATTGTAAGACTTAGATAACAATGCCCCATTTGTTGAAGCATCCACCATCAATCTAGTGCTTGGGTGAGACCATTATAGAAAGTTTCCAACTGTATGCAGCAAGAAATACCATGATGAGGACATTTTCTGAGTAACTCCTTAAATCTCTCCCATGCATCACACAAGCTCTCATCTTCAAGTTGATGGAAAGATGTGATCTCGTTCCTTAACTTTGCATTCTTGGTTGGCGGGAAGTATTTCAACAAAACTTTGTCAGCCAAGTCACTCCATGTAGTGATAGAATCTGGTGGTAGAGAATTCAACCATGCTCTTGCTCGATCTATCAAAGAAAATGGGAAAAGTATGAGTCTCAATGGTTCCTGCAATGCTCCAGCAATCTTGAAAGCATCACTCACTTCCAAAAATAACTTAAGGTGTAGATGAGGATCTTCAGATGGTAAACCATTAAATTACCCCACTGTTTGAAGCATTTGAAACATCACGGGTTTGAGTTCAAAATTGTCACCTTGAACGTTGGGTCTAACTATTCCCGGATGTATGGCTTGAGGAGTCAACACTGCGTAGTCTCGAATGGCTCTATCTCTATCGTTCGCCATGTGAATAATGTTGTTGTTCCCTGGTTGCCTTTGAACACATTGTCCATTCAGACCTTCATGTACATTGACTAGTTGTATCCCCTCTTTACAGTTCAAGTTTCTCAAATTTTGCAAATCATCCATTGCTACAGCAGCTTGTAATTCCCGATGCTCTCTTCTCAATCTCCTTGCAGTTCTTTCAATTTCTGGATCAAACTGGAAGTCAACAGATTTATATTTGCGCATGCAAGGGTTGCTAGATCACCTATGTCAACAAAATAAACAAATCAAAATAAAATAAAAAATTAGCACCATTAAAACTAATTTCACAAATCACAATTAACAATTAATCCCCGGCAACGGCGCCAAAAGCTTGTTAGTTTATAAATACTAATGCTATTGGTGTCAATGTGCAAGTGTACACAACAAGTAATAAAGTGATGAGTATTCAAGATCGTCTCCACATGGATTGATTTTATCAGATTTGCTACAGCAATATTACCAGTGCAGATTTTGTGCTAAAGTAAAATAAAACAATTGGTGAAACTATTATACTAATTAAAATAAAAGCGCAATAAATAAAATGCAACAAAATAGATTATCAAGTCAAACTCAAGGATAAAACTAATGGGAATATATAGTAGTTGAGTGAATGATTATTTATGAAAAATGTAACAAAAATGCAATAGAAACACATAATTTACTCTCTAAGTAGTATTGATTTAAGTCTGAAAGTGCCATGATAACTCTCATTTCAGAGAGTTATCAATTTCCACTCCCTAGAAGTCTCACTCTAATAAATACGATATCAAGCGCTCAATGAGCTAGAGAGTAATGATCTTCCACTGAGTGTGGTGTCAAGTACACATTGTGTCAAACAATAATAATGTTTTTGTCGACAACTTGGCAATACCATTCACTTAATAACTTAGATGCACTCTCTATTAACATTGAGTCAAGATGATTGATAAATATTAGAGGAGAGTCGCTTTCTAATAAATATAGTATAAAATTCTCATTGTGCCAGACACACTACAAGAAATTAGACTTTAAAAGACAATATTTTTTACAACACTTTGAAATTTGGTCATGAAATGGTATTTATTGTGACAAATTTATGAAATTGTATCCAATGATTTTTTCCCAACTTGTGTTATATTTTGTGACCTATAATTTTATTTTGAGATGTAATATTTGGTCTCTAATTTAACCTTTTTGGAACAAATATTATTTTAGTCATAGAAAAACATTTTACTTTAGTGCAAAAATTTCACTCCAAATTTGAAACAGTTTGGGACAATATTTTATCATCTATGACAAAATAAATGGTTACAAAATATAATTATCGACAATGACACAATTTTGTAACCAAAAGATAGGTACAAATTTAACAAAAGTATCCGTGACACATATATTGGTCTCTAAAACTATTTTAATTTCTTATAAATTTAAGACCCCATTTTCTAGTCTTAGATGAGTAATTACAGTGACAAAACTATAAGTAGTAGCTGAAAGTTTTGTCTTGAATAATATTATATTTTTGCGACCAAGTTATTTCTTTTCTGAGATGCATTATTTGGTATCTGATTCAATATTTTTGTGACAAACATTATTATTGTCAAAAAAACAAATTTCTTTTGGCACAAAAATCTCCTTGAAGAATTGAACATTTTGAGATAATATTTCATCATTCATGACAAAAAAAATGGTTGTGAAATATAATTATAGGTGATGAAACTGTTTTGTAACAAAAAAAAAAAAACATGTATAAGTTTAGACAAATCATCAATGACATGTAATATTAGTCTCTTAAAGCTATTTTGATTTCTTTTAATTTTAAGACATTATTTTTTCATCCTTGATCAATCACTACAGTGAAAAAACTAAAAATAGTAGAGAAAGTTTTGTCTTGGATAACGTTGTATTTTTGTGACCAAGTTATTATTTCCTGAGACGCATTGCTTAGTCTCTAATTCAATTTTTTTTTTGTAATGAACATTGTTTTAGCCGCATGAAGATTTTTTTTTCTTTTTTTGCACAAAAGTTCATGTGAAAAATTAAATGTGCTCGGAAAATATTATTGATAGTCACAAAACATAATCATAGGTGATGAAAAATTTTATATTTTGTTGCTAATAATCGTATGTAGATAAAATTTTAACTCCTATGACTAGACTTTTCTTGATTGTTACTATTTAGTAATGACCGAAAAGAAGTGAACACAATTACTAATACATAATGGTAGAACCACAAAGACTTTGTTAGAATTTATATATGTAACTTTGTCACATCAATTTGCAAATGAATGGATTAATTGACTTTTCAAATAATTCTCTCATGGCACAGTCCTTTGTATAGACAAATTAAAAACTATTTGTAATTTTTTATTATTTTGACAAATTGACAATTTACAAGCCTTTTAATTTGATTTTTTTTTTGAAAATATTTAGCCATCAAAATTCAAATAGCTTATGAAAACTAATTTCTATTAGTACTAATATTGTCATATGTTTAAGGCACTTGTTTTGTTTTATTAAATGTATGTAACATACTGACTTTAGTTTATCCATAATTACTTGTAATAACATGTAAATTGAAGATCAGACAAAAATAAATAAGTTACTAAATATATAAACAATTAATCGTAAAACACTTACAAATGATATTTTGTTAGCATGTCGCCCATCACTTGTCTTTTTTGTTTCTATTTCTTTACATCCTTTCGATTAAAGTTTTGGTAACCAAAGCCTTTGTACTTGCCCTTACCCTCTGTGGTTGTGAGTTGGAACTGTCATAGCTTAAGTCTAGAGTAATGGGAGGGCCCTAATAGAGAGAATAGTGAAGATAACGAGCGCTCAACCCGTCAAGTGGGCGGTCTAGCTGAGCATCAATTCCACTTCTTTGGGTTGATCTAAACCCATGGGAGGACCACCAGAGGAATCAAAACCCTTAGGTAAGGAATGCGGTTTCTCACCTCTTATTACAAACCTTTTGTTCGTCATAAAAACAACTCCATCTTCTTCTTATTCCTTTATCAAATTATCAAATTCAAAGTTGCCATTCAGAATTTCCTCTCAAACCCAAAACTCGTCTCTGAAAATCTTTTTTTCTCTTTTATTTCTTGTTCTTGTTCTCAATCTTCATGAAGCCTTAGTTTTCATGGCAGGAACCATTTTTTTTTTTTTATGGAATGAGAAAAGCCCATTTTAGAAAAGACTTGATTTGATTGGGGAGTTTTTAATATGTTTTCATAAATTATTAGGAGGTTGAATCGTTCTTATAATTTTCGTGTAAAACTTGATTTGATTGCTTGCCAAAATCATCTCTAACTATATTTCTTTTACTTGATCTTTTGTTTCAAGTGAAGATTGAATATGCTAATGGTAGAAAGTTTATTTTTTTGCTGAATATCTAAGAATACACAGACCAACTCAGGATGGCAAGATTAGGTCAGTGGAAATGAAAAGGCATAAATTCAAATGTTTTATGTATTCTCAAAATTGTTGATTATTTTTTGTTCATTTTTCTCTCCTTAGAAAATTAGTTGAGAGAGCACTTAGAAATTAAGAACATCAGATATCATTCCAATTTTGCGGTTTGTTATTCAATGCTGTAATATTCATTACATTTGTGTATTATTTGTTTTAATAGTTGATCCCACAATTCCTTTCAAAAGATGCCTCTTGGCAAATGCATGGCCGATAGCAAACTAGAGAGAATATTAAGAATTTTTTTGGGCTCAAATGAGATCCATGTATTAAAGCATGATTTGTTGAATTGTACCAAGTTTCTTCAGAACATAACAGTGCATTGGATTTTGTTTCTGCAGGCCATAAGGATCTTGTTGATATTATTAATATTAATGTTGTAAAGATAAAAAAGAAATGCATGAAATAGAAAACAATTTTGGGGATTAGTTTGATGAAAATAAGAAATTACAAAAAAGGATTTAGGAATTTTAGGCATAGTAGGCTCTTAAGATTTGATGTTTATGGATTCTTGATTCTTGTGTATGTCTTCAAATGAAAGTTATGTAAACAAAAAAAAACCAGCTTTTATCGATCTGTCTACTGTTTGCTTCACAACCAAAGATTCACTAATTAAAGAATTAATGCACATACTTTGTTTTGTTTAATTAATTGTCATAATATTATCAAGTGTTGTTAAGTTATATTAACTTATATCGATTTATAATTAACTTTTTTTTGTATGTTATTTGTTGGTTATTTTTAATAAGTAATTACCACCAATGCCAATGTGCAAGTATACACAACAAGTAATAAAGTGATGAGTATTTAAGATCGTCTCCACAGGAATTAATGTTACTCAAAATGTTAAAGCAATCACAATAGTACAAATCAATTTAGGACCGAAACAAACAATTGTAAAGTGGTTTCTAACGTAATTAAGGATTGTGAAAGAATTAAATAAAATAATATTGTAATGAAATAAACTAGATTAAATGTGTCTAAGATTCAATTGAGATCATAGTAATTGAATGATCAAACTCTTATTATGGGATGACTGTTGTTTATCAAGTTAGCACAAGTTGTTATAGCAAATGCTGCAGCACTGGGCAGAATAAATATGCATCCTCAGCTATCGCATATTGGAAGTCTCATACCCTTAAATCTATTAACAATGACCAGTTGTTGATATACTTATGGTATGTCATTATAACTTTTAGTCTCTCCACCCTACAAAGTGAACACCTATGTCTAGTGTGTCACAAATCTTATTTCAAGTATTGCCCTTACGGGGTTCAAGATAACCTAATCCAGGAAACTCAACTTAAGATCAAGTAATACTCTAGTAATATCCGCTAAGACATTCCCTTTTGTTGCTCTATCTTAACTGAAACTATTAAATGAGGGGTCAACCGAAATAACAGTTATATTCATCAAAATTACTAGAGTAAAATACTACAGCAGTGCCATAACAGCATAAAAGAATAGTCAAGAACCCATTGGATTATTTGTCACTCAACTACAAGTAAATTTAGTTCATAATCTGAATGGGAAAAATAAACATAAATATATTGATCTCAGAATACATCAAAACAATTAAAGGAAGAAGATAAATATAAGTTGAGCACGGTGAAAGACAAATCCAAATAATTCTGCACGATTCTCCAATGTTGCCGAAACAACACTCTTCAATTCTGATTTTCTTCTTCTTTCCTTTGTAATTATTCTAATGATAATTCCCTTACCGCCTTTCTATGTGGTGCACGCCTCCCTTTTATATTGCAAATTAGGGTAAACAAAAGCCCATGAGCGTGCATGCGTTAAATTGGGAAACATGTGCTGACTCGCGCCTAAGTTTTTCTCCCACATTGCTCCCAGATTGCTACAACATGGGTTGCTCTAACATCCGCAACAGCACCGCATCATTCCCGATTGAGATTTTCTTCTTTTGTGGCCATCTTCTTTCCTCCTCTTGCTCCTCTAATGTCTCAACATCCCCTCATGAATTAAGACTTTTCTGAGAACCTACAATTATGCACCTGTTTTTAGCACAAATTACTTTGATTCAAGCAAAACTTATTAAGACTCAACTAAAATGAATGTTTATGCAAAATGTAACCAAAATGTAATAAAAACACTTTATTTGTTCTCTATGTGATCTTGATTCAAATTTAGAATTGATGTAATAACTCTCATTTCCTAGAGTTATTATTATCAAATAATTATGAGTCATAAAACTTATTTCATGACTTCTTTTTCCTTTACCTCTGTTGTCATTTTGATTTTCTAACATTCGTGAACCTATCTATATTTAGTTGGCAGCATGTGCGCATCATGTCTGCAGAACCTATTGAGAATTATGTGGTAAGGTATTAAGACTTAATGCTTAACGCTGTGAACAATTGCAAACAAAAGTACATGTATAAAAGTACTCTAACTACAACTACTACTCATAGGTAGAGATGGCCAACGGGCCGTGCCATGTCGGCCCAAGCCCATCAAAGGAAGCCACGCATGCTCGTGCTAGTGCCGTGCCGTGCCCAAAATTCATTTTGTGTCGTGCCGTGCCGTACCAGCCTGGCACACGTGCCGTGCCCATACGTGCTCGTGCTCGTGCCCACACGTGCCGTGCCGTGGAAAAATAGTCCACTAAGCTTTTTTCCTTTTTTATTTTTTAAGAGCGCATGCCAAGTTATTGTCTTATTTTTTTCAAACTTATGTACTTTTTTTGGATCCATGTGCTTTTATTTAAATTTAATAGAATAAAAAAATTTAAAACTCAAGTCTATATTCAATAATAATAAAAAGAGAATAAAATATTAGTTGCTAAGTTTGACTCTATGGTATTAGAATTCTTTTTTAGTACTTAACAACAACAACAATAATAATAATTTTTTTAAGGGTTAACTTAATTGTTAACTTGGAATTACATAGAGTCATATACTCATATATCATAGTTTATAATAATATTAATACATATTTATAAAATCATGATATTTATAATTTTATTTATTAAAATCATGATATCAATTATTTATTTAATAAATTATAAACATAAATCAATTGTAATTTTTTTAAAACTAAGAATTAAATAAATTTAAAAAACTTGAGCCAATAAAATATATTAATAGATTCAATTTCAAGTTATTTATAAAATCATAAAATTTTAAGTTTACTTTCATTAAAAAATGAAATGTGCTTAGTGCGTGCTTTTTCGTATGTCGTGCTTTGGCCCATCTTTAATCGTGCTATGCTTTTAAGGACCACGTGCCTAAAATCTAAGCCCGGCACGGCCCACATGCGTGCCGTGCCGCGTGCTCTGCTGAAACGTGCTCGTGCCATGCCGTGCCCGTGTTGTGCCTCGTGTCATCCGGCCCATTGGCCACCTCTACTCATAGGGGCAAGAAAAGGAAGAGCAGAACTAATGATTCTTCTTCTTTCAATTCTGGTCAATTAAAGGTACATGGATTTGAATTTTAGTTTCAATGAAATAATTTGTTAATGGATTTGAATTTTAGTTTTTAATCTTTTTTAACGCATATTGATGTGTTTTTTGTCATTTTATTTATTGATTCTTCTTCTACTTTCGTTTAGAGGCTGTGCAGACTTATTTTACAGTAGCATACCAGGCTTTTATTTTTGTTTATTGTTAGCACCTTTGGCTGGAATCCTTTAGCCAATGCAATGGCTATTACCTCGCTAGATGTGATTAGAGATGAGAAACTTGATGAGAGGCATCAAATTCTGCAGTTACTATTGAATGTGCTTTTATCTGCATTTTATAGAAGTGTCTTTTTTAGATTTCTAATTTTATTATTTTTGGTTGTTATGGAGGATGTGTTATATTCCAATGATTCTGTTGATAGTTTTATTTTATTTTTGCAAACAGATTTCCTTATAGTAACTTTCAAATTATAAATGAAAAAAAAAAAGAAAGTCTTCTGGCAGCCTACTTTATTTTTTGAATGACATATAAAAAATAAATTATTAGTTTTACGAATTGTAATGTTTATTTTTAGTTAAATTTAATTTTAATTAAAAATTAATTTTGGTAGCATGAGATTGATATCCCGCCGCATTAGTTTGTTAATTTTTTTCTTTTTTTTTATATTCATTAGTTTAATAATTTGTTTAGTAGTACGCACCTATTATAACAGCCTTTCATGAATTGCCATATTTATTAGTTTAACTCATCCAAGTAACTCTTTTTTTTATCAATCTTACTTTCTAAGGTTTTCATGACAAATTACTTCCGCACCTGTCACTTGCCCACTATCTTTGTGTTTCACTCTTTTTTAAAAAAAAACACTGACAGGTTTTTTTAGGGTTTCTCTTAGATTATTTTATTATTGGTTTATTTTATTCTCCCTTGAAAGAGCAAGTTTGTTTTTACTGACATATATTATGTTGCAATTTTGTCTAGGAATTTTCATCTTTTGCCCCTTTGTCTCATCTATCAAGTTTTTGTTGGGGATTCTCAACTCCCCACTCACTTAGGTTCGATTATTTTTATACTATATTATGCTTTTATTATTATATTGATTTAATATTTTAATAATTAACAATTTCATAAGCCAGGTATGGTTTGACTTTTTAATATCTATACTTTAATAATTAAAAAGTTACACACAGTTTTATTTTTTTTAATACTGCAAAATGTTAGGAATGGTTTTTTAATACTAATTGTAGAAAGACAATAAAATAGAAAGAATCAATAAACAATATAAATATTAATAGTACTTTACTATAAATATTGACAATACGATTGTAGGAATGGTTTTTTTCTATGTTTTTGTTCTTTTTTACTGCTAGGAATGGTGTTATACTGGTTCATCATCGTTATCATGTAAATATTTGAAATATATATTTAATAAATAAAAATATTTAATATTTTATACTTTAATATTTAATAGGTTCAAGGTATCTTTACTGTCGATTTTCTTTTCAATACTGCAAAATGATCACTAAATATATTGTTATAACCTAGACTTTGTATAACAAACTGCAGAAAAACAGTAAAATATAAAGAATCAATTCCCTGAAATACTAGTTCATCACCATTATCATATAATTATAAAATGATCCTTGCAAAAATTACACTTAATATAATGATTAAAATATATATTAGATTTAATTTTCATAAAATCACCAATGTGGAATAGGAAAAAGAATAAGAATCAAAGCACATAATAATATACTAATAGATCGTTTGTTGTATCAAGACTTTAATGATGGATAAGAATTGGATGTGGTTGTCAAATAAATTGTCTAAGGAGTTTTGTAACGGTGTTAAGTCTTTCATTAAAATTTCTACAAAAAATTTAGACCAAGATGGTAAACACGTGGTGTCTTTGTTGAGATTGTTTGAATACCCGACTATTTAATGTAAAAACTACTGCAATCCATTTGATGCTAAAAGGATTCTCTAAAAGCTATAAAGAGTGGACTTTACATGGAGAACAACCTGAAATTGGCATGGTAGTGATAATTTGAATGAAGATACAAATCAGATGGGTAATGATGATGATGATGATGAATGTCTAGAGATATTGTCCAACTTGTGTGGGGAAATAGATATGAATATTGACAAAGGTTTAGTGGAATCCAATAATGTGAAAGCTGGAAATATCTTCCATGGATTTCAAAAATTATTTGACGCTGCTAAGCAGGAAGCATATCCGAGCTACTCTAAGTATTCGACTTTAACTTGTATTGTCAAGTTAATGACATTAAAGTAGTTAATCACTAGAGTGATAAATCATTTGATATGTTGCTCCAATTCTTGAAGGATTTTCTTTCTAAAGGTTCAAACATTCCAATATCATAGTATGAGGCTAAGAAATGCTATGTGACTTAGGACTGGGGTATGAATCAATTTATGCATGTGAAAATGATTGTGTTCTATTTTGGAAAGAGAATGTTGATGCTGATAAATGTCCTATTTGTGATGAGCCTAGATATAAATTTGATAATGGAAAAGGCAAAAAGATCCCGAAAAATGTCTTATTTTATTTTCCATCAAAACCTAGACTATAAAGGTTGTTTATGTCAAGACATACAGCTTCTGATATGAGGTGGCATAAGGATAAACATGTTGAAATATATGGTATTTTAAGGCATCCAATTGATTCTGAAGGTTGGTTGGACTTTGAAAACCAATATCCTCATTTTGCTCAAGATCCAAGCAATGTTAGATTAGGTCTTGCAACAGATGGTTTCAATCCATTTAGTGATATGAGGAATACCTATAGCACATGGCCAGTAATGCTTGTTTGATATTATTACCAATATTTGATACTAGGTCATTCATAGCATTGTTATACCTTCCCTATTCATTGCGGGTCGTCAGCACGGGGTTAGCTTATTTATGGTATGAAATAGTACAAAAATAAAAGAGGAAGATTATTTTTTATTTAAAAAAAAACTTTAGGATTGCTGAAAAGAATCACCTAATCACTTAAATCCTTTTGTGTAGTCTATATATTATTATTGTATCCTCCAGTTGAATCATAACGACTTCCTTCAATTTTCCTCTAGCCACTGGGAGTATATGTATAATAATATATGTAGAAAAACGGGTCAGATCCCTCCTAAAACATAATCTAGAATCTTACGTTGCTTTTTAAACTATCTAAAAGAACCCGGAGTATGCGTTTGGTAAGTTATTCTATAATTAGACCTAGAGGAATCCTCATCTTTTTTATATAATGTTAATATATAAGGCATCCTCCGAATAATTCATATCGAAGCAATTAGATGTCTGATTGGGACCAACAACAAACACTGCAAAAAAGACAGCAACGATGCTGCTGGAAAGAACAGTTTCAATATTGCCCATACATAATCCTTTATTCGATATTCGATTGAAGCATTCATTTTACTTTTTTTTCTTTACCAAAAAGGGTTTAACTCCATTTGTTAGAACAAAAATGGAATCTCTGCACCTATCTTCATTTTCCGCTTTCTGAACCCTTGTTCTTAGAAAGGAGTAGAGGATTTAGCTCAAGATTACCCATTTTTAATTAATCTTATTTACAATGATGTCACTTCTTATTCCTGGTCCAAAACCTCCTAGGAGAGATATTGATGTATATTTATAACTTTTGATAGAAGAACTGAAAGAACTATGGACTGATGGTATTGACACGTATGATGTATCTAAAAATGAAACTTTTCATCTACATGCATGTGTTTTGTGGACAGTGAATGACTTTCCAGCTTATGGTAACTTATAAGGGTCGAGTACCAAAGGTTACAATGCACGTCCAATATATAACAAAGATACATCATCACAACCTTTGATAAATAAAATCTATTTACATGGGTTATCGTCGGTTTTTATCATCACGCCATCATTGCCGAAACGGTTTAGAATTTAATGGGAAACCATGAATAGATCCAGTACCTAAGGTGTTGTTAGAAGATAAGATTCTAAAATAACTTGAGTGTGTTGAACATGTACAATTTGTCAAAAATCCAAAGTGTTATGGTCGGAAAAGAAATTGTTCTTCTGAGGAATTGAATTAGACAAAAAAAAATCTTTTTTGAGTTAGAATATTAGTCCAAACTAAACTCAAGTCATAATCTTGATGTAATGCACATAGAGAAGAATATATGTAATAGCATCATTGAGACATTGTTGAATATCAAAGGGAAACGGTTCAAAAAAAATATGTCGAAGGGAAAACAAAAGACATTATCAAGGATAGAAATGATTTATTAAAAAATGAATATTAGAACTGAGTTACATTTAATACCTGATGGGCTAAGGGTTTTAAAACCTTATGCATGTGAATCTTAATTTCCCTAAGTACCTTTCAAATGGATACATCCACCTAAATGCAATAGGGCTAGCAAGTTTTACTTCAATGGCAAATATACTGTTAAATGAACAATAATGTCAAAGAAAGCAAGTGGAAATATCCTCTCCAATTTACAATGAATTAGGACAATTTATTTGGCTAATTTATTCAAATCTCTAACACGTAAAGTTTTTGCACATATTTGTTTAAAGATGTTGGACAACTCTGCAAGTAATGTACAAACATCTTCTCGCAAATATGGTTGTATACCAATTGGAAGCAACTGCTACAATAACACATGACAATTATGACTTTTTAGTCCTGAATCTTACCCTTGTTAACATTCGCATTTCTTGAAAGAAACGATTTTTGTCAATTTTTAAAATCTGTTAAGTGTCCTAATGGATATGCTTTTAAACCACATAAGGAATTGCTCTTCCTGTCTTTTAGATCTAATAAAAAGACTTTATAGCTCCAACTCTGTAGCATGTTAACTATATAATTTTTTTTTCATTAAATTAGTAATTAAAAATAATATAAACAACATGTGTATATATATATGTTCAAAGGATTATAATACACTTACTCCAAGTAAGGTTGTAACTCTTCGTAACTGTTCAAGACATACCAATGAGCTTTTTCTATAAGTTCTCGAGGTGGTTGTATTTCTTCCCTTTTACCAAATGACCTAGCACATTGGTTGAATACTGATAAACCATACTTTTCTTCATTTTGTCTATCATCATTTAGCTTATGTCAATTATACCTCGTTTTAATTCAACTAAGGTATATTGAGCAAAATGTGATTGCTAGGCCATTATAGAGTATTATAATGGAGTCTGTAATGAATGCCATTTAGTAATTTAATATTTATACTTTAATCAGCCTTATGATTAAATTAGTTTTTCATTATTTCTATGTAGATGATGACTATGCGTTATGAAGGGTTGGTAGAAGCCACTAACCAATTTTATTCATTGGCCTGTGGTCTATACTTGTTGTGTACTCATACTTTGGATGTAATATTAATAGAGTTTGATATCATGTTTACACTTATGATAAGAATCTAAAAACTCAAAATAGTTGGGTTATGGTACCTGGTCAACATGACAATGCTGATGTTGACTTTTATGGTGTTTTATCTATTGTTATAAAACTGAATTATCTTTTTGGAAATTTGGGTTATCTTATTTAAATGCGATTGGTTTGATACAAAATAGTGGGATTATGGTACTAGATCAACATGACAGTGTTGATGTTGACTTTTGTTGTGTTTTATCTAGTGTTATAGAACTACATTATATTTTTAGAAATCGAGCTATCTTATTTAAATGCGACTGGTTTGATACTAATTTTATAAAAAGAGAATGCCAAATGAATATCATCTTACAAGCATTAATGTAAGCTGAA
>NW_006263303.1:8736167-8775033 GCF_000493195.1 Citrus x clementina | reverse complement strand
TTTGCAAATTAAGTCCAACAAAGTATTTTATGTTGATGATCAAATCGGAAAATGGTAAACAAGATCGAACACGAACATGTATGGGATGTTCCAGAAATAGATGACATAGAAGAAAATTTGAAGGTGCAGATAATCTTTACCAAGAGAATCTGATATTCAATTGGCCATCCAAAAAGAATGTTTAGATGGTAGACAATTCCATCGGCATGATGTGAGTCCTGAAGAAGTTAACAACAATGGAATACATAATGAGGGACTAATGCTTGAAGATAAGTCTTTTGATGTTGGGGAAGAGGATGAAACAATTAAAAATTATTGTAGTGATAATGAAAATATTTCATCAAAAGATAATGACAAAGATGTCAATTAATAATGCATGCAATACAATTTGGTATTTTTTTTTATGTTCGTTGTTATGTATGATTTATTTTAAGTTGTTTGTTTATGTTATTATATCTCAGTTGTATATTTTTAACAACATATTAGAGATCGTTTAATTATGCTTTGTTAAATTGTAAGATATTGAATCATGGCTCCTGGAGGTTCTTGCTAATCACGTTCAGTAGCAACGATGCAAGCACATAATGAATTAGCTGCACTAATTAATTCATTGTCTAATTCTAACTCTAACATTGTTCTTGGTATTTTGTCTAGTTATATTTTAAATTTTTTATTTGTATCATGTCATTTAAAATTATTGATATTATTATTATCACTATTATTTTTCTTTTTCTTTTCTTTTATAACTGCTACTGCTAAGAAAAACAAGAGATCTAAGTCAAGAGGCTTAAAACTTGACAAGCTCATTCACCAATCCTATGCACTATTGCCAATTGAGATTTGTGAAACGATGAATGTGCTTATTGGTGCTAATGTAGCGGCGCTGGCTTCTGATACTGGTGTCGTTGTAAGGAAAATTGCTCCATTAGGGGCAAAGAAATGGAAAGATGTGCTAGAATTTCAAAGGACATTGATGATAAATGATATTGTAGCACTAATTTATTTCATTTCATGTTTAATAGTTCATGGATTGGTGTAGTCTTTTGTTTTTTAAATAAATTGAATGTTGGTAATATTTGTGGTATTTTTCCTTGTTCACATCGCAAAACAAATTTATCATTGATGTCCATAATCCAATTTTTAAAAACTACTTACTAGATAAATTGGTGATGAGGTTCAAAAATTTTTGTCAATAATTGAAGAAAGAGTTTGAACAATATCGTACAGTTGAGGAGGCAAAACAAAATCCACTGAAGGATCTTCGTCATAAGCATGTAGAATGAGAGAGTCTTTCTAGTTATTTTTCAAGTGACTCATTGAAGGTACAATTTTAATATATCAAGTGCTAATTGCTGGTGGAATTCTTCTTTGTGATTTATATTTGGTGGCACTATTTTTCTACACTATTTTTACTATTGTTCTACAATTTCTACACTAGAGTTAATATCATAGATTGTTGGTTTCTCTACAATTTCTACACTAGAGTTAATTATCATAGATTGTTGATTTCTCTACAATTTCTACACTAGATTCTAGGTCCACATGTTTGGAGACTGGATGGTAACTCTAGATATTTCCATTATCTAGTTTGTAGTATGCAGAGCCCTCGATGACCAGCAGAAAATGATATATAACTCATTTGCCACCTTTTAGGGGAGAAAAATAAAAGAAGAATAGTTTGAGTCTTTTTTTAATTTTAAATCTTTAACAGTTCAAAAAACTTTTTTCTTTATCCCCTAGTGACACACCATGCACCTTCAAATCTTTAGTAGGTGTATTTGCTTTAATTAGTTTGCGAACTCATGCCACCTTTTCAAAAAAAATTAGTTTAATACAATACATTAAATATATATTGACAATTATAAAGTTTGAATAAGCCAAAAGCCAAAGGTGATTGATTTATATATTGATATTGATATATGTACTCCTTCCCTTTATTTGCACGACTGTTAATACTATTGATATTCTTGACTCTTTCATATTACATCTACTCCTTAATTTATATGTAAGGCTTTTTAGATTATTGTAAACTCTTTGTAACTTCATTTTCTGAGGGAAGCATTTCAAAATTTGCTCTTAAAACATCTTATACAGTGTTTAGGAATTATTTACATTCTTTTTTATTCCTTTCTTTTCATATTTGGAGAAAAAATTAGGTTTTGAGCAAAAGTTAGAAAGGGGTTAACATGTTTAAATAATGATACGTGAGTCGCATATAGAATTAGTGTGAAGAAGGGACCACTAAAAATTGTGAAGTGGGCTTTTTAGAGGAAAATCGCAATAATAGTGACACGTACACAACATGAATATTTGAAGATGAACTTTGAATCATGCAATTTAAGTTAGGCTACTTAGCTTAAGCCTAAACGGTCTTAGCAAAACTAGAAAGTTTATGACAATTTTATTACACTGAGTTGTAGTTGTTAAATGGAGGTTGAATTTTGTTTGATTTACGAAAAGGAACACTACACTGAGTATTAATAGCTTATAAAACTTCTTATATGACCCAATATATGATAATGAAATATGATCTAATTAATTTTCAGAACTTGAAAAATAAGTTTAAAGAAAATAAAAATGTGATTTATTACCTAGCTAATTGATTGAATTTGGTTAACTAAAATTATTTGAAATGAATAAACATATTTATTCACAATAAATTTCATAGTAATAGGTCTTTTTCAAATGATTATCATCCTATGTAAGTTTTTTAATTCAATCTTTCTATAGTAGGTTGGGGTTTGCATAAATCAATCACTTTAATTAGATTGGTTTGAAACCCATTTATTATTAATATTTAAAATAAAATATATCTTTGAGGATTTTTTTCATGGACCATATTCTGTGAAAATATTAAAATGCAACTACTATGTTAAAGCGCTTCAGAAAATTGAAGTTTATGGCTAATTTAAGTGCTATACATTATTGTAAACTCTTTGTTAACAACAGTTTTTGTTTCTTTTGTGGGCAATTTTTTCTATTATATTTTAATTTGTTATGCATTTTTTTTGCTACTGTAAAAGCTATGCAATTCTATATGCAACTGAATGAAGATTCATTTATTTGCTAGATTTGTTGGTTGACATCACACATAAAATGACCTGTAGGTAAATCAATTTTAATGTCTTTAATGACTTATTAGAACCTAGGTCAGCTTACCCACTTTACATGATGATATAGTTTTCAAGTAATAGTTGTCAATTCTATTAAGTAATTTAATGCTTAATAACATGTTTTAACAAGATCAATTATAGAAACGATGAAAAAAAAACAAGCAGAATCGTAGTAAAGTGTCTTTTATGCATCGTGGTGGATCAAAGTCTCATGCGCAACATCTTAATGAAATGGTACTTGAAATGATGGAGACTTTGTTTTAACTTTTTCTATTATGTACTTGTATCATGTTTATAAATATTAAAAAGCTTTTTTTCTTTGATATTGGGAAGACATAAATGCTTGGAGAGTCTTCTAGTTTGATTGCTTTGTTCCAAAAGATGTTTTAAAGTAAGGCCAAAGGATGAAGTAGTATGGAAGCAAAAGCTAAATATGTAAGTTACTCCAAATTATTTACATTTACTTGCAACTAAAAGTATATTTGGGAATGAGGATATGTTTGCTTAAAAAATTTAATTAATATTTCATTTTTGCTTTGTGTTATCATTATACTCATATTTTTACAAGTTCTATCGGCCTTGCTATTTACTATTTGTTTAGTCTTAGTCAATGGGACCCATTATTCAATAAGCTTGTTTGATTCACTTTCTTTTGTAGATGTGTTTAGTAATATTTTTTAAAGGTTTAGTAATTATTCAACTTCTAATTATGCAAGACCAAACGATAAAAATGAAGGAAAACTCTAATACTGAGGAAAATGTTGAGCATTAACTGATAATCAAATTTGTTAAATTGTTTTGAGGAAGAAATCTAATTTTGTGAAGAAAATAATAAGTTCTTCAAAGTTAGCATCCAATGTAGCATTGTCCCAACAAAATCAGGAAATAGTAAAGACAATTGAGAAGCAAGCAAAAAAGATTGAGGAACAAGATAACAGACTACATGTAGTTGAAGATTTCATAAAATTCATGAAAAAGCAACCATCATTTTCACTTACGCCTTCTGTTGATCTTGCATTATTTAATTCTCAATCCCAATAAGACATTTTCAAATACATCTAGTATGAAATCTTACTTTAGGTCGTTGATAGTGATTTGTGGCATTTATATGTACATTTATTTGCCAAGGATCATATTTATTTGGATTTCAATGTCATGCTTTGTGTTTGAGTCCTTTGGATTATGAATAAATATTTCAAAGTCTTTTTTATGTTAATCTCATTGTTGTTGGTTTGTTTGTTAATGACTGCGCATATTTCTAATAATCACACTAGCTTTTCTAGTGCAATGTAATTAGTTACAATATAGTAAATTACATCGTCCTTAAAAGCAATTTGAGACAATATTGTCTGTTATTTGAAACGAAAGTAATTTTCATGGAATAACCTTTTTTTAATCAAAATTTTTTTGTTATTAAATATCAATTTATGCGACTACAATATGTCGTCGTGAATGCTTTCTTTTAATGACAATTAAGTAAAGTCATTTTAAATCTTCAGATACAATATAAATAGTCGTCAAATAGTAAAATATATTGTGATTAAAAATAATGTAAGACTATATCGTTTGTCATTTAAAACAAAAGTAATCGTCATGGAATAACATTTTTTAATCAAAATTTTTTTGTCGCTAGATATAAATTTATGTATGTGACTACAATTTGTTTTCATGAATGTTTTTTTTTAATGACAATTTATAATAGTCACTTTAACTTTTTGGATACGATACAAATAGTCGTCAAATCGTAAAATATATTGTGTTAAAAATAATGTGAGACTATGTTGCTTGTCATTTGAAATGAAATTAAATGTCAAAGAACAACATTTTTTGAATAAGATATTATCATTTTACCACCAAAGTTATTCTGACATATCATGTCAGTGCCATACTTTGCTGAAAAGTGCATTTTACCACTAAATGTTTGCGTTTTTATCAATTTACCACCTTTCCATTAGAAAAATGTTAAATGTTTAACATAAAATGAGTTAAAAGTTGATTTTACCCCCAAGAGAGTAAAAGATAATTTTACCCATTGAAAAGAAAGAAACAATGAACAAAAATAAGATTTAGAAAATAACTAAAAATTGTAATTAATAAAAAATAATGAATAATATGCAAAATTACTATAAACGGCAAAGAAAGCAATTAATAAAAAATTATGTTTCAAAATTAATATTATAACCTATGAAATTCAAGTATTAATCACAACTAAAAATAATAACAATTTATAATAACAATAAAAATTAATAAGATTTAGAAAAAAACTGAAAATTCTAATTAATAAAAATGATGAACAATATGCAAAATTAAGATAAACAACAACAAAAATAAAACAAATTCTGCTTCAAAATTAATATTATAATCTATGAAATTCAAGTATTAATCACAACTTAAAACAATAACAATTTAATTAAAGGAAAAAAATTAATGAGAGAGAGGGGTCGATTTTAGGGTTATCAATTTCTTAATTCTCTAATTATTTCCCTTGAATTTTTTACTTTACTTTATTATTTATTTTACACTTGCAATGGAGTATTTTGACTTCAACAGGAAATGTATTTGATGGCCTTATTACATCAGCAAAACATAAGTAATTTTTTTACTTTTTCAACGAAATAGTGGTAAAATGCACTTTTTAGCAAAGCATGATCATATTAGAATAACTTTGGTGGTAAAATGATATTATCACTTTTTGAATTAAATTTTTTTGGTCACTATATATCAATTTATGTGACCACAGTATGTCATTGTGGATGATTTTTTTTTTTAATGACAATTGAAAGTAGTCATTTCAACTTTTTGGATACGATATAAATAGTCATAAAATAATAAAGTACATTGTAATTAAAAATAATGTCAAACTATATTACATGTATTTTGCTATGAAAGAATAAGTCACAACATGTTAATTTTTCTGACTAAATATTATAATTGCGAATGCTTACATTTTTTGACAAGGGATAATAGTCGCTTAAAATGTTTTGATACAATTTAACTAGTCATGTAAATAGTAGAATAAATTGTCCTTAAAATAAATTTGAGATTAAATTAATTACCAATTGTATTTACAAAAATTGTCACAAAAGAAAACTACTTGGGACAATTATGAAACGTCGCGGTATGTAAACTTAAAAAAAAAAATAGCATTGCTAATTGTATCTTCAACCTCTAAAACGATGACTTTAGTAATTGTTGTGACTATATTTACATACTCTTGAGACAAATATTATAGTCATTATAAACCACATATTATGACTAATATGAAGTGTCATTGGTTGCATTTTTTAATCTCTAATTTGACCATTTTAGACACTATTTGTGACAATTTTAACTTAATTTTAAGATAATTATGTTTGTCATAAAAACTTGTTTTTAACTTAATTTTAAGACAATTATGTTTGTCATAAAAACATGTTTTTAAAGTGACGAAAATAATTTTGGTCGCTAAAACCTTTTAAGACGGTATTTCTACGATTAATGTGTGACGATTTATTTTTTGTCATAAAAAATATAAAGTGATTAATTTATTATTTTTAGTGACTAATTTTTTTATAATACAATTTCATTTTTATTGTAGTGACAATAACAGCCTTTCACCAGAGAGTAGGTATACTGTACAAAACCTAGCAAGATACACTATCTGTCAACAAAAAGGAAAAAACAACTACATAAATCAGAGAGGAAAAGAAAATAAACTCACTAAATTAAGCATATGGATTATGTTGAGGCTTTACCTTCAACGCAAATTTAAAATTAAATTATTCACTTATAATTGAATAAGAGGCAAAATGGTAATTATATTAAAATATGTAGAAAATATAAGATGAAGAGAGAATTTCAAAAAAATGGAGTTCAAATTTAGATTTAGAGTTGTCAAACTAAGGGGAAGCCCCCTATTTACAGATACAATGAGTGAATCATGACTATCATATTAAAAATAATTCAGATGCTCAGGATTGTGCCATGTAGCAAGATTTAATTGGTTGGAACACATCATCAAGTCCAATAATATGCCGCCACATTATCGATCAATGCTACGTCAGCATTTTTAATTCCAATAGGATATTACCATGTCATCGGTCAATGCCACAACAACGATCAACACCATATCAATATTTTTCGTGCAATAGAATGTTGCCACATTATCGATCAATGCCATGTTAGCTGGTCCCCACCAAGATAGTAAAATTATAATTTTACCCTTTTTTCTCTTCTAAAGTTTTTAGCTACTCTGAACTAAAAAATTATATATGTTTCACTGTTCGACTTCTCATTAAAATAAAATAACCAAATACCTCTAAAATACATAAAATACTCAAATTATAACAAAACACACACAATTAAAGCTTAAAGGACTTAAATACAAAAAAGTAGAAATGTTAGTGAGGTTTGGAGTGCAAAATGATGATTTTATCATTTATAAATATGCATTCTCCAACACTCAACACCTATGCAATTATTGTTAATTGAATTTAATATTAGAAACGTGAACATCAATTTTATCTCTGTCTACGTCAGAAGCCACTGAGGTAAAAACATCATATAGTGGTGGCTATATACATAAAAAATATTAAAAAATTAAAAATATCTTGACAATTTTTTTAGCTTAATTAAATTTTGCAAATCTAATCAGTGTGACTATCTTTGCTTACGTCAGAAGATATTACGAATTCCTCGAGTAACTTTGTCATTCTCCACAAATCTTTTGTAATCTTATCGAGCTTTTCTTCCATAACGTCAATCTTTTGCATCTTTTCTTTAATCTTGCTTAACCTATCATTAATTTTCTAAAATGTTAGAGCAACATGATTATCTATGTTGATATGACAAAGCGGAGTGACCTGTGCACATGTTTTAGGGTATACTGCTAAGTTACTTTGATAAGTCAAAACCTAACACTGTCTTCAAAAAAATCAACTAACTTAAAGTTTTGCTTCTTTTTTTAGGTAATGATATAGTCCTTTGAAAAGCATATGCATACAACTGCATGTCCATCATCCATAACAAAATTTTGGTTCGTTGTTAGGCTCATCCTTACTTACAACATAAGTTTTGCCAAGCTCTTACTTCCACTCCATTTTCGAAGCTAAGAACCATTGTATGTAAGGTTGTACAATCTCATTACTTCTACCACTTCCAGTGGCATATAAGGCCATCGTTATCGTAAGTAATATAATATAGATGTCAATAAAGTAACAAAGTACTAATGCTTTAAACAAAATAACTTGTGTTAATGCTTTAGACCAAACAAGTGTGAAATACTTACGATGTCTTCCTCTTTTAAGACTTTACTTATTACATCAGCCATAAGCTTATTCTTACAAAACCATTTAACATTTCTTAAAATCTTCAAATCACCCAATTCAATTGTAAATTTTTGCCGAATTCAATTATCACCTCATATGTCCACACCTTTAATGTTATAACAATATATCAATATCATAAAAAAATAATGCATTTATCATATAAAAAAAATTAAGTAAGCATCCTTATCAGAAAGACAAACGGGAAACCATAAAGGCTATATTTCTCTTCCGTGCTTGGATCCACACCTTTAATGTTATAACAATATATCAATATCATAAAAAATTCATGCATTTATCATATAAAAAAAATTAAGTAAGCATCCTCACCAGAAAGACAAACGGGAAACCATAAAGTCTATATTTCTCTTCCGTGCTTGGATCCAACGAACAAATTCTTTTACTTGTCTTTGTAATTGTATTCTTCAATCCCAATATTGTTGCCTCAAATGATAAGCGAACTCAAGGATAATTATTGAATTCCTTAAAATTGTCTAATATACAAATACATAGGTCGTTAATTTTATTTTTACGCTCCTTTCCCAACAGTACAAACTTAAGGAATATAGCATAACAAACTTTACCATCAAGGTATCATAATCAGATTGGACTATTGAAGAAGCTTTGTGCAATTGCGTTTGTATAAACTCATGATTACCCCTCATGAACAAATCACATACACTATCACCATTGTCTTTCTTATGCACTAAACGATTATGTTCTTTTCGGCATTTTTGCCCCATGACCAAGGGAAACTCTAGCATAGAAAATCTACATTCTTTCTATCTTATCTTAAAGTACATTACCTTATTGGTTGATCTGACATATCGTAATAATAACACGTGAACAATTTGGCTAGAGAATTGTACATCTTGAAGGTACACGAAATGACCAAAGCATGTTTTCTTAAACATTTCATATTGTTGCTTCATGAGACATTCATTTCATAAGTGAAAACGCATTTAATGATGACATATTAGACACTATTAATAAAAGTGCCTTCTAATTATCGTTATTTGAATTATCATCAAATGCCATGATCCTTTTAGAATGTGGTCTAGAACCTGCATTATCAAGAAAAAAAGATTTCAGCTAAAGGTTAAACTAGTTCATAAACTAATGAGATTGATTTGAATTCCAAACTACATAACAACTTTTTTTAAGACAAAAATAAATCTATTTTATGTTGTTTGCTCATGGTTTTGATTAGGTAAATAAATAAGTTTTTAAATTGACAGTAGCATCCCCACTCTTGCTTAATGGGACACTAAAAATAATTAACTACTATAAAGGAAAAGGAAATAATTGTTCTAGCTTACTCTATTCTTTTTTATTCATACAAAACCTCATGATTCTTGGGAAGGTTCGTAACAAGCCATCCAACCACCTTCTTTAACAAAATTGCTCATAGCTTACCTAAAGTCGGCCCTCACTTTTGATTCTCATCCCACCCAAAACCTGCAGCCTAGTTTTAATTATATTAAGTGGCATTATAATCAGAGCCGATACACCACCGGCCATAGATGCACTCACTCTTTGAAATGCCATCATAGTTTTTTAATCTAGCCTAATCATCATCATATTACCCTTATTGTCACTATCTTTCTTGCTTAAGAAGTAGGTATCATGCAAACCTCAAAGGCCAGCTCAATACACTAGTAGTAATTGTTGGAGTTAGTGGGTCTGAACTCGAATAGCCACCTTTTCACTTTAAAAATGAATAATCCTAGCAAGTATACCCAATTCATTTTAGGTACAAAAATAGCCGTCATTTACCCATTTTCAACATCAATAAAGACTCATAATTTCACTAAAATCACCAATTAGTCTTCTTATTATTTTTAGCAAAAACCCTAAAATTTTTCATTGAATATTTAAAGGAGAAAAAAATACAAACAATTGCTTACCTAATAACCAATGGTAGAGCCAAGATGAGGTTGTGGTGATACCAATGAGGCGGTGGTGACAACAAAAGTGGTGATGTTGTCTTATTTTAGTTCACAGAATTTTTCTTTCATTTTTAGTTTTTGATCTTACTCGACTTTGCTTCACTTTAGGATATGAGTTTAGTTTTGTGAGGATTTAATTGAGGTTATTTTTGTATTTACCCTGTATTTTTAAGTATATTTGTGCAAAATTAAAGTGTGTTATAATTTCAGGCATATATTAGGTATCTTGGAGGGAGTGGGCTATGTCCCACGTAACTCCTCCCTACTTTACAAATTTTTTATATTTCTTTTAATACAAATTGAGGTATATCATTATTATATTATACTACCTTCATAACAATTAACTAATTTATTCATATATTTTCTTATTTTTTTACTTACTAACAACTTATACATCAAATCAATTTATTTATAAAAAAATTAATTAATTTAACTTGATGTGAAGAGCGTTGTTGCTTCTTTGGAGATCTCTACTTCTCTCTTTCCAAAAAGTGTGATAGCTTATCACTTTTCTTAGTCGAGAAAAGAGATTTTCAGTAGTATCCTCTTTTTAGGTGTCACTCTTTTATATTATTTTTTTATTTTTAATGTTAGAACTAGAAAACCCTTTCATCTTTTTCCTTAATTCTTTTTGTACCGTTTTAATTATTCAAGGGTGTTGGACACGTTGCACAATATGATTTGAATATTAAATTAATGAGACCTATAACTTGCACATGGATACATGCTAAAAAAGTTAGTATTGCACTAAATAGAATCATTCCTTTTGTAATTCATCCATTCCAAGTTCAATTTAACACAAGCTCATGAGGAATAATTCTACAATATATCAGAGGTAATATAACCAATTGATGTATGCTTGATATGTGTAATTAATATAATCACCATTAGCATGGTGATTTTTCAAAATAAATGGACATATGTCATAGCATCATTTGCTTATTATATGGCAAACATGATACCTTTGATGTATTATAGAATTTCTCACTTATGGAGTTTTATCTATGGTCAAAGCTTATTTTATCTTCTTGCACATTTTCTCTTGGCTCCCTAAGCTTTTTCTTACAACAAAATAAGCTTGAATAGTTTGAATATTTTCTTTTAGATTCGCAACACAGTATTAGAGAAATGAATCTTTGTCATAAGAGGTAGTAAAGTACCCAATTGTCTCTTACTTTTATTTTATTCATTTAATATGGCTATAGTTGCTATTAAATTAGACTTTCTACATCAAAAAATAAAGATGATTATACTATTCTTGTGTTTACTTCTACCATCATTATAAGCAAAGTGTAAAACAAAAAAATGAAATTAGAAGACTTCACTAGAAATAAAGGTTAGAAGATTGACACTTAATTGGTGATGTAGATATTCATACCAATTAAAGCCTACATTGTTAGCCTATATGACTATAAATATTGATTTTGATGATAACAAACCACATGTGTTGGTTAAACAAAGATTTATGTATTGTGCTTTTATAATAAGAAAATGATTTTATAGAGCTAAGTTGTTTTTCAAGTTGTGGACTAAAATGAAAGAATTTTACAATCTTTGATTTTAATAAATATTGTTTTAAATTTCAAATTGGGACCTATTTGAAAACATTTAAATATTTTAGGCCATTCTATAATTTCATATATTTTGGATCATATCATAATAACATAAAGTTTTAGGATTGACAAAGTATTATTTAGAAATTCTGAAATTGGACCTATTTGAAAACGTTTATAACGGTTGGGGCCATAAAATAGTTTTATAAAGTTTTGGGGTCAAATTATAATTTTGAAAACTAATTCACTGTAGCAAGCAGCTAACCAGATTTGACAAGCGAAAGACCGAATTTTGGGCAGTGAGCTTCTGGAACATAAACGACTATCCGGA
Organism: Citrus x clementina; assembly: GCF_000493195.1. Lineage (NCBI taxonomy): Eukaryota > Viridiplantae > Streptophyta > Magnoliopsida > Sapindales > Rutaceae > Citrus > Citrus x clementina. The sequence continues at coordinate 8,762,784 of NW_006263303.1, read as the reverse complement.
TTTCGAAAGCGGCTATTCGGATTTCAAAAGCGGCTATCCGGATATGAAAAGCGTTATCCGGATGTTTTGTAATTTAAATTTTTGCTATAACGATAACATAAAAGTGACTAACTGAATTCCATAAACAGTAAGCCGGTTATCACCAAAATGTGCATAACGGCTAGTTTTTAAGCTCAAACTATATAAACTCAAATCCGATTCATTTTCAAGCTCTCTTGCAAGTAAAAACAAAAGGCACACAACATTTATTGAGCTCTCATTTCGCAAATCATTATTCATTAAATCATCTTTGTTCTTCAATTTGTATATATACTCTTTAAGAGAGTTTTTGTTGTAATTTTCATTTCCTCATCAAATTTGTGAGTGTTTAAATGTGTGAGACACTTGAGTGAAGAGATTTGGAGATAATCTCTTTGTTGTAAAGATTCATTGACACCTTGGAAGTCAATTGTAAGCATTTGAAACCTTAGGAGGCTTGGATAGTGAAATCTTCAAGTTTGGGTTGCTTGGAGGCGTGGACGTAGGCGAGGATTGCCGAACCACGTAAAAATCCTTAAGTTTGCTTTCTCTTTCCCTACCCATTTATTATTGTGCTTTCATTGAATTTATTGTTTTCGAATTTTATTAAGGTATTAGATTGGATTGTTGTTTGGTTAAATTAGGATAAGTTTTAAAATACCAATTCACCCCCCCTCTTGGGTTGCATAACTTGTATTCATTTGGTATCAGAGCAAGGTGCTCTTATTTAGATTTAACTGTTTAGAGCTAAGATCAATGACAACTCAAAATGATTCCACATTTAGAGAAAGACAGTCCACCACTAGACCACTATAGTTTGATAGAAACGATTACCCGTATTGGAAAACTAGGATTAGAATTTACTTGCAAGCTTTAGATTACGAAATTTGGGAAATCATTAATAATGGTCCTTTCATGCCTTTGACTAAAAGTGAAGTCAGGGAAGATATTCCAAAACCTTCACGGGAATGGAATGAATAGGAAAAGAGAAAAACTTCTTTAAATTCCAAAGCTATTAATGCATTGTTTTGTGCACTAGATAAGAAAGAGTTTAATAGAGTGTCTAGTTACGAAAGTGCTAATAAAATTTGGCATAAACTTGAAGTTGTTTTTGAAGGCACGAATCAAGTGAAAGAGTCTAAAATAAGTAGGTACACTCGACAATATGAATTGTTCCAAATGGAACAAAATGAGAGTATGTATTCTATGTATACTAGATTTACGGACGTAGTGAACACTCTAGAAGCCCTAGGAAAGACATTTTCAAATAGCGAGAAAGTTAAGAAAATCATTAGGTCGCTACCTAAGGAATAGAGACCAAAAAGGACTGTCATTAAGGAAGCTAAAGATTTAAATACATTACCTATTGATGATTTAATTAGTTCTCTCATTTCATATGAAGAAGATTTGGCAGCAGAAAAGGGGCATGAGGAAAAAAAGAAAAACATTGCTCTCAAAGCCTCAAAATGTGAGAGTGATGAGGAAAACGGGATGAATGATGAGGAGTTGGCTATGTTGGCTAGAAGATTCATAAAATTTTATAAGAAGACTAATGAGCAAAGAAAGTTCAGAAGTCACAAAAATAAAAATGAGAAGAAAGAACCAATTGCTTGCTATGAATGCAAGAAGCCCGGACACATACCACCGAAATGTCCTCTCCTCAACAAATTTAAAAAGAAAGCTATGGTGGCCACGTGGGATGATAGCGATGAGGAAATAAGTGATGATGAAGAGCAACAAGAGATGACAAATTTAGCTCTCATGTCATTTGGTGAAGAATCATGTGATGAACTTGATGAGGTAAGTGATCTTCCTACATATGATGAATTACTTGATGCCTTTAAAAAATTGCATGATGAGTGGATGAAGATTGGTAAAAAGAATATATGTCTTAAGAAGAAAATGATAGAGCTTAAAAATGAAAATGAATTATTTAGTGCAAAGATTATATGCCTAGAATTAGAGAATAAACCATTGCATGATAGAGTTGCTTTATCAAATGAGAAATCTAGCACTTCACATGAGCATCTAGAATCACACATAAATGACTTGAAAAATGAAAATGAAATGCTTAAGAAGGAGAGCAATGAGTTAAATGAGATTGTTTTAAATTTTACAAATGGGCAAAAGATGTTAGATAACTTGCTTAATTCACAAAAAATGTGTGTTTGACAAAAGAGGTCTTGGTTATAAGTCTAATTTGAAGCAAAAGTATTATAAGAACTACTTTGTGAAGAATACGTTTATTAACAATCAAGTTGTATGTCATTATTGTAATCAAGATGGTCATATAAAAAATAGATGTCCAGTGAAGAGAAATGCATATTATGGTATGAAATGCATTTGGGTTCCAAAAGGAACTATTGCTAACTCTCAAGGACCCAAAAAGGTTTGGGTACCTAAAACTTGAGATTTTCTTTGTAGGGCTTGAAAAAGAAGAAGAATAAGTGGTACTTGGACAGTGGTTGTTCAAGACACATGACAGTGAATTATTCTTGGTTTTCAAGTTTTACCAAGATCTAAAATTATGGAGATGTATCGTTTGGAGATAATTCAAAAGGAAAAATCATTGGTATTGGCAATGTTGGTAATATATCCTCTACTCTTATTGAAAATGTATGTTTAGTCAAAAACTTAAAACACAACTTGCTTAGCATTAGTCAATTATGTGATAAATGATATAGAGTTATCTTTGATTAATCAAAATGTGTTATTGAGAATGTATGTGATGGTAAGGTTTTGTTTGTAGGAAATAGATGTGTTAATGTCTATACCATTAATATAGATTGTGCATTTACAAATGATAAAAGTTTCTCTGCATTGCATGATGACGATTGGTTATGGCATAGAAGATTAGGTCATGCAAGTATGGATTTGATCTCAAAAATCTCAAAAAATGATTTGGTTAAAGGTCTTCCAAAAATTAGTTTTCAAAAAAATAAAGTTTGTGAAGCTTGCCAATTTGGAAAACAAATCAAAACTTCTTTAAAAAAAAATCATATCTCTACTTTAAAACCACTTCAAATTCTTCACATAGATTTATTTGGACCTTCTAGATATGCTAGTTTAAGTGGATGATTACTCTAAATACACATGGGTATTGTTCTTAGCTAATAAGGATGATGCCTTTGATGCATTTAAAATCTTTTGTAAAAAGGTTCAAAATGAAAAAAAAGGTTATTCTATTACTTGTATTAGAAGTGACCATGGTAGAGAATTTGAAAATCATGCATTTGAGAATATTTGTAATGATTTTGGCTTTGAGCATCAATATTCATCAACTAGCACTCCACAAAAAAATGAAGTTGTTGAAAGAAATAATAGATCTATTCAAGAAAAAGTTAAGACCATGTTGAATGAAAATGTTTTACCAAAATATTTTTGGGCCGAAGCCGTCAACACCGCTTGTTATGTTTTAAATCGGGTGTTGATTAGACCTCATCTCAATAAAACTCCCTATGAGCTTTGGAAAGATGGAAAACCCAACATTAGTTATTTCAAAGTTTTTGGATGCAAATGTTTTATTTTGAACACAAAAGATAATCTTGGTAAATTTAATCCAAAATTTGATGTTGGTATTTTTCTTGGTTATTCAAACTCAAGTAAAGCTTATAGAGTATATAATAAAAGAACTTTGGTTGTGGAAGAGTCTATACATGTTACATTTGATGAGTCTAACCCTTTTTCTACGGAGAAATTTATTGTGGATGATGATGTAGATGAAAAGCTACAAGAAGATTCATCAAAGGATAGCCAAAAGAATGCAGAAAACCAAGAGCAGCAACATGAAGAGGCGAATGCCAAGCAAAATGAAGGTACGTCTCAATCACTCCCCAAAGAATGGAGGTATGTTTCTTCTCACCCTAAAGATGTAATTTTAGGAGATCCCTCACGAGGTGTAACTACTAGATCATCACTTAAGAACACATGTGAGCATGCTACATTCATTTATCAAATTGAACCAAAATCCTTTGCGGATGTGGAAAATGATTAATCTTGGATTATGACAATTCAAGAGGAGTTGAATTAATTTGAGAGAAACAATGTATAGGAATTAGTTCATAATCCGGAATATTAATCCATCATAGGTACTAAATGGGTATTTAGAAACAAAATGGATGAATCCGGTGTGGTTGTAAGAAATAAAGCTAGACTAGTGGCTCAAGGTTACAACCAAGAAAAGTGAATTGATTTTGATGAAACATTTGCACCTGTAGCGAGACTAAAATCCATTAGAATGCTCTTAGCTTTTGCATGTCATAAAGATTTTATTTTATATCAAATGGATGTCAAGAGTGCTTTCTTAAATGGTTATATTATGGAGGAAGTTTATGTGAAACAACCTCCTGGCTTTGAAAATGAAAAATTTCCAAATCATGTGTAGAAGTTGTCTAAGGCATTATATGGATTAAAACAAGCACCTAGAGCATGGTATGATAGGCTTAAAAGCTTCTTGTTAGATAACGATTTTTCGATAGGAAAAGCGAGCACAACTCTTGTTGTTAAGCATAAGAACCAAGATATACTTAATGTTCAAATTTATGTTGATGACATTATCTTTGGTTCTACTAATGAATTGTCGTGTAAAGAATTTTCATCGTGTATGAGCAAAGAATTTGAGATGAGTATGATGGGAGAGTTGAAGTACTTTTTTGGACTCCGAATCAAACAAAACGAGGAAGGAATTTTCATAAATCAAGCTAAGTACGTGAAAGATCTACTCAAAAGATTTGGCTATGATAATGGAACGACAAAAAGCACTCCAATGAGTTCTACCATCAAGCTGGACAAAGATGAGAAAGGTAAGGAAATTGACATCAAGACTTATCGAGTATGATCGGATTTTTGCTCTACTTGACTGCTAGTAGGCCTGATATTATGTTTAGTGTATGCTTGTGTGCTAGATTTCTAGATTTCAATCTTATCCTAAAGAGTCACACTTGCTTGCTGTTAAACGAATTTTTTGATATTTGAAAGGCACCATTAATCTCGGCTTTTGGTATCCTAGGGGGACTCATATTGACTTAACTTATTATTCGGATGCCGATTTTGCCAGATATAAGGTTGATAGAAAAAGTACTAGTGGAACATGTCACTTCCTAAGTCATTCACTTGTCTCTTGGTTTAGTAAGAAACAAAATTCGATTGCGCTCTCAACCACTAAGGCAGATTATATTGTTGCAGGTAGTTGTTGTGCACAAATTCTTTAGATGAAACAAACCCTTAGAGGCTATGGTATTAATCTTGATCAAATACCTATCATGTGTGGCAATACTAGTGCTATTAATCTATCCAAGAATCCCATTCAACATTCTAGGACTAAACATATAGAAATTAGGCATCACTTCCTTAGAGATCATGTTCGAAAAGGAAATTAGGGGTGGGCAAAATCGGATTCGGGTTGGGTTCGAGTCAACCCGATCGGGTTTCGGGTTGTTCGGGTTAGACAAGAACTAATCCGATCATAACTCGAATTATTGACCCGACCTGAACTATGTTCAGGTTGGGTCAATAATTCGGGTTATGTTCGGGTTGGATCGGATTGGATTTAAAATGGGTTGGATTGAGTTCGGGTCAATTCGGGTCAGCGTGTGTGTGTGCTGTGCAGCTCGTGTGTGTGCTGTTCTGTCATTCTGCATTTCTGTGTGTGTACTATGCAAGTGTGCAGCTTGTGACTTATGTTGTGTGTGTGCAGCAACGTATGTGTGTGTGGGTGCGGCTGTGTGCTGTGCAGCTTGTGACAAGTTGTGTGTGTGTGTTGTGCAGCAGCCAAGTAGCGTGTGTGTATGTGGCTCAGTGGATGTGTGCTGTGTGTGTGTGCAGTGTTAGCTTAGCTTAGGTTTTTTTTTTTTGAGAACCCGATCGGGTATTCGGATCGGGTCGAGTTTGATCCGAACCGATCACAACCCGATCAGGTTTGTAAATTTCAAACCGATCGGGTTTTGATCCCGACCCGAACCCGAAATTTATTGGGTCGGGTCGGGTCGGGTCGGATCAGATAAAATGCCCACCCCTAAAGGAAATGTTGTAATTAAATTTGTTTCTACTGAAAATCAACTTGCAGATATCTTTACAAAACCTCTTAGTGAAGAGCATTTTATAAAGATAAGACATGAGCTTGGAATGATGAATGTTGCATCTTGAATTACGATTTGTTGATTAAGTTGATATGATTGTTCTTGTATGCATTTATGTTTCATTTATTTTTAAATGACTTATTAAAAAGTTTAAATCACAAAATGATTTAAAATTAATCAATTTTTAAGCCAAAAATAAAATGGTGCGTATAATACATGTCTAAGTGCTTACCAAAATTCAATAAGAGTCAAAATAATTTCCAAAGATTAACTGTCTTTCAACCGGAAAACCATTTTTCTTAATGATTATTCTTTGGATCACATTCGGATAACCAGATTCAGAAAACTGGTAAGCCGGATGAGGTTTGCTTGATCTCGGGTCAACATCCGGATAACCAGATTGGAAATCTGGAAAGCCATATTCGGTTTGGAACTTATTGGACACAAACCAGTCATCCTGTTATGAAATCCTGAAAGCCGGATTTGCAAAGCTTCTTTTCTGCCTCAAACCGGTGAGCCGAATTACTTTTGAAAATTTTCTAGAAAATATTCGGTCAACCAGTTAGCGAATTCTGAAAACCGGTTTTGGTTTTTGAACTCACTGCATCACAATCGAATAGCCGGTTATCTAATCCGGAAAGTCAAATTTGCAAACCTCTTTTCTGTCTCAAAACCAGACAGCCGGTTCCTCTATCCTGAAATTTGGATTCGCGTAACTAACTCACTGCCCAACAACCGGATAACTGGTTAGTGCTATCTGGATAGCCGGATTCGTGATTATAAAAGTTGTTCTTCTTCTTCCATCTTTTAAAAAACCGGATACCATTCTCTCTTTAAAAACCGTTTCTTACTTCATTCATTTTCACTCCAAAATCCATCATTTCCACTCGTTTTCGATTCAAATCAATCCATAAAACTTATTCTCCATCCATTCTTGTGTCCAAAATCATCTTTCAAATCCATTTTCAACTTCATAATCACTAGATCTAAAATCAAATCTAGGGTTTCAACTAAAATTTTCTCTCTCTAGATTTCTTCCTCTTAAGTCATTTTTGAACCAAATTGCACCTTAAAATCTCTTTAAATCATCATCATCTCCCTTCTCATTGCTTTATTTAACTTCAAATCAATCAAAATCACCATGTCAAGCTCACGGCCGGTTCAAGGAAAAGGCAAAGAACCGGTTCAACAAACCAACCGGTTACGGCAAGCAGGGGACACCTCCAATCAATCCAACTTTGAGTCCACACACTTTCAGAACAAGCATTTAGTCAAACGGTTTCACCAAAGCTTCATGACCGGTGAGGTACTCTATATTTTTCATTTTACCAGATTGGCTTCATAGTCTCAATATTAGTCATAGAAATTTGTATCAATTGTCGGAAGAAGTTGGTTGGATTGATGCACTTATGATTTAGGAGAATATGTATCCCGACTTGGTGAAAGTGTTTTACTTGAATATGGACATTTCCGAGGAGAAAACAAATCGAGTAATCACCAAGGTTAGAGGAGTTTTAATTGATTTTGATGTTTCAGAGTTAAATTCTATTCTAGGAACCTCCGATTATGGCTTAGAAATTTTCTCGCCTAGGAAATCTCCCAAACTTGATAGTTATATTTATGTTGACGCCATTTGAAATATATGCCGGCGTAATGACCTTTCTGTTGAAAATTGCACCATTCATTTTCGCACTCAATACCTCTGTCTCTAGACTCGGATTTTGCTTCATTTTATTCAGTCCATTGTACTTTTTAGATCAGGGCATTTGGATGAGGTTTCCCACATAGATGTTGCTTTGATTGATTGCATCCTTAGATGTCGTCCGGTTAATTTGGGGTATACCATTATTCGAACTATGCTTTCCATTCCTAACTTGATTACTCGTTCCCTTCCGTATGGTCATTTTATCACTCGGATCCTTAAATACTTTAAGGTTTTGATTAATGAACCATCATGCAAACCTTCTAAGAGTATCAGGGATGAAGCTGTATATGCCTTAGGATTTGAGAGGAAAAATAAAACTCGAGTAAAATTCACTTACAACAAGTTCACTTTTCTTGCTCCGAGTGATGATCGACCACTCAACGTTGTGGTTCCTGCTGATCAACTTCCTGATTTCTCACTACCTTTTTGGGGCTAGCGTAGACGCCGAGACCCTCTAGTGTCTGCCTCTGTTCTTGATGCCACTGCATCCGCTTCATCACCACCAGAGCCTCCAGCCTCTGAAGAGGTTACTCTTCAACAGGTTATGGATGAGGTGCGAACACTTTTTGTGCGACACACCGACTTTGAGCAGCACATACTTGCAGAGCACCAGCGTTTTTCACAGCAACATCAGCAGCTCATTCATGGACAACGCCTTCTCTTTGAGCACCTTGGCATTCCATATCTGTATCCACCTCCATCACCACCATCCTCACCACCTCAGTAGTCTCTTATGTTTCTGGATCATGTGGAACTAATGTGCCTTGATTTGCGAGTTTATGATTTTGGATTATATATTTGTTTTGGATGATATGGATTTGATATAGTTGGTTGTTATGTTCTTTACTTATGTTTTGGATAACTTTGAACTAATGTGCTTATCTTGAGATTTTGATGATTGATAGGGGGAGTTTTTACTCTTTTTTATGATGAAGGGGGAGATATAATATGGAAGGGGGAGATATGGTAGATATGATTGTTATGAAAAATATTCATATGCATTTATGCAGGGAGAGTTTTTTAAATCATTTTCAAATTAATTTTTAATCTTACATTGATTAAGGGGGAGCTTTTCATAACTAAATTAAATTTTTATAATGTGTTTTGTCATCATAAAAAAGGGGGAGATTGTTAGCCTATATGGCTATAAATATTGATTTTGATGATAATAAACCACATGTATTGGTTAAACAAATATTTATGTATTGTACTTTTATAATAAGAAAATGACTTTATGGAGTTAAGTTGTTTTTCAAGTTGTGGACTAAAATGAAAGAATTTTACAATATTTGATTTTAATAAATATTGTTTTAAATTTCGAATTGGGACCTATTTGAAAATATTTAAATATTTTAGGCCATTATATAATTTCACATATTTTGGGTCATATCATAATTTCATAAAGTCTTAGGATTGACAAAGCATTATTTAGAAATTCTGAAATTGGACCTAAGCTTATAACGTTTGGGGCCATAAATAGTTTTATAAAGTTTTGAGGTCAAACTATAATTTTGAAAACTAGTTCACTGTAGCAGTTACTGTAGCAAGCGGCTAACCGGATTTGACAAGCGGAAGACTGGATTTTGGGCAGTAAGCTTCTGGAACATAAATGGTTATCCGGATTTCGAAAGTAGCTATCTGGATATGAAAAGCGGTATGTCGGATGTTCTGAAATTCAAATTTTTGTTGTAACGGTAATATAAAAGTGACTAACCGAATTTCATAAACGGTAAGCCGGTTATCACCAAAATGTGCATAACGGCTCGTTTTTTAGCTCAAACTCTATAAACTCAAATCCGATTCATTTTCAAACGCTCTTGCAAGTAAAAACAAAAGGCACACAACATTTATTGAGCTCTCATTTCATAAATCATTATTTATTTAATCATCTTTGTTCTTTAATTTGTATATATACTCTTTAAGAGAGTTTTTGTTGTAATTTTCATTTTCTCATCAAATTTGTGAGTGTTTAAGTGTGTGAGATACTTGAGTGAAGAGATTTGGAGATAATCTCTTTGTTGTAAAGGTTCATTGACACCTTGGAAGTCAATTGTAAGCATTTGAAGTCTTAGAAGGCTTGAATAGTGAAATCCTCAAGCTTGGGTTGCTTGGAGGCGTAGACGTAGGTGATGATTGCCGAACCACGTAAAAATCCTTGAGTTTGTTTTCTCTTTCCCTCCTCATTTATTATTGTGCTTTCATTGAATTTATTATTTTCAAATTTTATTAGGGCATTAGATTAGATTGTTATTTGGTTTGATTAGGATAAGTTTTAAAATACCAATTCACCCCCCCTCTTGGATTGCATAACTTGTATTTCATACATATATCCTTCTACTAGTATTTATAATTATATTTTCTATCTTGAATCCTTGTTAGGTGATGTGGTTACTATTGGGTCTATCTCATTTAGGTGGCCCAAGCCTAAAGTTTTATAAGTTTGGGTAGTTAAATAATTAAAGGAAACTTAAAGGGGTAAAATGAGATTTTACATTAAAAATTAGGTTTTCAAAACTTGGCTATATAAACAAGAATAAATGGAGGTGGCATCAACTTTCTTGCGTGGGAAAAAGACGAGAGAGAGAAAAAAAAAAGGCAGTGGTCTTGAGATTATTTTAGGGGTAAGGATATTCAATCTTTGATTGGACGATCAGAGGCGAAATTAACTATGTTTTCTCTCAAATTTTTTAAGGTAAGTTTTGGGCATCGCCCTCTACAATCCTATAGGTCTTGATTTTTGTTTATCCTCTCGTTGGCTGTTATTTGAAATACCCACTTGTTAGAGAGATAGATATTAAGTTGTTACTATAAGTCAAAATATTGAGATTCTTGATGTTGTTACCCTCTAGTATTATCTAGAGAAAAATTTATATTGTAATCCTATTAAGAAAGTAGAAGATTATATCAGACTATGGTCCTGTGATTTTTCCTGCTTTGGTTTTTTCATGTAAATATTTTTGTCTTTTGTGGTTAGTTTTTTGCTTTGGAGGTTTCTGCCTATTTATTTGTGCTACACATCCTATTTTAATCATATAAAGATGGAAAGAGTTTTGTTTCCACTTAATTTACAGCTACTTGTGTGAGTCCCTTTCCCAATAAAGTGGTATCAGAGCGTCAAGTTTTGTGTTTTTATTACTTGTGTGGTTGAGATGGAGAAGTACTCAGCATGCATGATTAAATTAAAATTATGAAATTATAGTATTTAGAATTCTAGAATGGAAAATTTTTTGTACGTGAAAGACTTACATGAACCCATTAAAGGTAACGAAGCTAAGCCCACTGATTTAGATGACAGGAAATGGGCTCAATTAAACCAGAAAGTAGTGAGTATTATTAGATCATGGATTGATCAAAGTGCGTACCACCATGTCGTGAAGGAATCCATGGTTGATGTTGTTTAGAGGAAATTAGAAGCAATTTATGAGCAGCTAACGGCACACTATAAAGTCAATTTGATGAAAATGCTTGTTAACTTGAAATACAAGGGGGGGCGCGATATAACTAAACACATTAGTGAGTTTTAGGGCTTGGTCGATCAGTTGACTACTATGAAAATTATTTTAAATGATGAGTTACAAGCGTTGTTGTTGCTTAGTTCTTTACCTAACAATTAGAAGACATTAGTAGTGTTAGTAAATAATTCAGAGTCAAACGAGAAATTAACCTTGGATATAGTTATAGATAGGCTGTGAAATGAAGAATCTAGAAGAAAGAGTGTTGAAGCAATTCCCTCTGAGTCAAATACACTCGTCTTAGAAAAGTAAGAAAGACGGTGGAGAAGCCAAAGCAGAAATTCTTACCAGCAGAACAATGATAACCCAGAGAAAAATCCAAGTCCCAGAGGAGAAACATGAAATGCTTTCGTTATTAGAAAATGGTTCACGTTAAAAGAGAGCATAGATTGTGGAAAAGAGAATAGGCGAAAGAAAAAATGATGCTAAGAAAAATTATTAAGAGAACACTGCTGCCATAATTGATAGTGATATGGGTATTATTCATGATGAGAGCTCTGTAAATCTCACTTGTCATACTAGTGATTGGGTGATTGATTCGGGTGCTTCGTTTTTATGTCACTGCACATCGCGATTACTTCACATCTTATTTTAATGGTGATTATGGCCATGTTCCGATGGGAAATGATGGAGCATTCAAGATTATGGGCATAAGAGATATTTGCTTGAAAACCAACATTGGCTGTAAGTTGTTGCTTAAAGATGTCAGACATGTACTAGATTTCACCTTAATTTGATATCTACAAGCAAGTTGATGATGATGGTTATACTAACCAATTTCGTGAAGGAAAATGGAAGCTCACCAAAGGCTCCCTAGTGTTAGCTAAGAGGAGGAAAGTAAACTCTCTATGTGATAGCAGCCAAGATCAAGAAAAAAAAATGTGAATGTGTTTATAACAGCTTCTGACATTGAGACGTGACACAAAAGACTTGGTTACATTAATAAGAAAAGATTAGAAACTCTTGCCAAAAAAGGATTTCTACCTAGCTTCGTAAGTATGTCTCTCAAGATTTGTGTTCATTGCTTAGCTGGTAAGACAAACAAAGTAGCTTTTAAAAGATGTTCTCCATCTAGAAAGTCGTAAATCCTTGATTCGATTCACACTGATGTTTGCATAATACAAAGTAGATCAATAAGAGATGTAATTTTGTGATTTTTATTGATGATTGTTCTAGAAAAGTGTAGGTCTTTGCTTTAAAATCGGAAGATCAGGTGCTTGATACATTTAAGGTTCTTCTATGCTTATATTAAGAGAGAAATATGAAGAAAATTAAAATGTGTCAAGGCAGACAATGGTGGTGAGTACAGAGGGCTCTTTAAGCAGTATTGTAGATTCTATGGAATCATACTTAAGAAGATTATACCAAAAACCCCTCAATAGAATAGTGTTATAAAAAGGATAAATAAAACAATTGAAGAAAAAGTCAAGTGTATGCTTTCTAATGTCAAGCTTCTTAAATCTTTTTAGGCTGAGGCTATGCGTCCTGCAGTTGACTTAATTAACCTTTCTTCTTCAGCTCCATTAGATGGCGATGTACCTGAGAGATTTTAGACTGAGAACGATATTTCTTATAAACACTTAAGAGTGTTTGATTGCAGAGCATATATTCACATTCTTGATGATGAATTATCAAAACTTGATGATAAAGCCAAAGAATACATTTTCTTAGGCTATGGGTATGAAGAATTTGGATACATAATATGGGATCTGGTGGTAAGAAAACTGATCAGAAGTAGAGATATTGTGTTTCTTAAAGATTATATTGGTTATCCAGAGAAAAGTGATGAATTTGAATCATCTCCAGAGATTTTTATTATTCCAATTTCAGTTTCTCTGCATGTAGTTCATAAAAATCATGGGAGAGCTGAAGAAGATAATAATAATGGTCCAGAATAACCAGTGGAGCAAGCACCTCCATAACCACCTACACCACCAATTAAGCCAGAATTAAGAAAATCCACTAGAGAACGACGACCTTCCACTAGATATCCTCCATATGAGTATGTAATGCTTATAGATGGAGGGATAGATGGAGGGAAGCCAGAATTTTTGAAGAAGCCATGTCTCACCAGCACAAAAATGAGTGAGTTAAAGCCATGCAAAATGAGATGAAATCTTTGAATGAGAACCATAATTATGACTTAGTAAAGCTGCCTAAGGGATAGAGGGCACTGAAGAACAAATGGGTTTACTGGTTAAAGACTGAAATAACTCATAACAACAGTACAAGGTTAAATTGGTTGTGAAGAATTTCGGTCAAAAGAAAAGCGTTGATTTGAAGAAATATTTTCTCTTATGGTGAAGATGTCTTTATCCGAGTTGTTCTGGGATTAACAGTTAGCTTGAATTTGGAGATTGAATTACTAGATGTAAAGATGACTTTCTTACATAGTGACTTAAAAAAGGAAATATACATAGAGCAGCCTGAAGGGTTTAGTGTCAAAGGCAAAGAAGAACTAATGTGTAAGTTAAAGAAAAGTTTGAATGGGCTGAAACAGCCAATAAGATAGTAGTACAAGAAGTTTGATTCTTTCATGGAGAATCATGGTTTTAACAAGACAATGTGTAATCATTATGTTTTTGTGAAAAAGTTTGGTGATAATGATTTCATTATTTTTTTACTTTATGTGGATGACATGTTGATTGTTGGCCAATATGGTAGTAAGATTGACTATTTGAACAAAGAGTTTAGCAAGTCTTTTGCAATGAAGGACTTGGGATTGACAAAACATATTTCTGGCTTCAAGATTTCCCATGATAGAAAATTTGAGAAGTTATGGTTATCTCAAAAAGTAGATGTTGAAAGGGTTCTTGAAAGATTTAACATAAGCAAGGAGAAATCTATTTGTTCTCCACTTGCAGGTCATTTTAAGTGAAAAAGAGAAGCAAGAGATGAGAAGAATTCCTATGCTTTAGCAATTAGTAGTCTTATGTGTGTTATGATTTGTACAAGACTAGATATTGCTCATGCAGTTGGTGTAACCAGCTGGTTTCTTTCTAATCTTAGAAAAGAGCACCGGACAGCAGTGAAATAGATTCTCAGATATCTCAGTGGCACTTTCAAGGCATGTTTATGTTTTAACAGTGACAAACCTGAGTTACAAGTGTATATAGATGCAGATGTAGTAGGAGATGTTGATTCTAGAAAATCCATATCAGGATATTTGCTCACTTTTGCAAGGGGAGCAGTCTTATGGCAGTTCAGACTTCAGTAGTGTACTGCTCTGTCTACCACAGAAGTAGAGTATATTACAATTATTAAAGGTTGTAAAGAAACCTTGTGGATGAAGAATTTCATACAAGAACAAGATGTGAAATAAGACAGCTATATTGTGTACTGTGATAGTCAGAGTACCATTCACTTAGCAAAGAATTTGACATACCATTCAAAATCCAAGCATATTGATGTGAGATATCATTGGATATGAGATGTGCTTGAAAAAAAAAACAGTTGCAGATTGAAAAGATTCACACAATGGAGAATGGGTCAGATATAATGACAAAGTCATTACCCAAGGAGAAGCTGAAAAGCTGTATGCAGAAAGTGAGCTTGTTGGTGCCCCCCTATATGATCTGGAGAGGAACATTTGTTGGGTCCATCTAATTTGGGTGGCCCAAACCCAAAGTTTTATAAGTTTGAGTAGCTAAGTAATTAAAGGAAACTTGAAGGGGCAAAATGAAATTTTACATTAAAAAAATTAGGTTTTTGAAAATGTGGCTATATAAACAAGAATAAGTAGAGGTGACAATAACTTTTGTGCGTGGGAAAAAGACGAGAGAAAGAGAAAGATAGTGGTGTTGAGATTATTTTGGGGTAAGGGTTTTCAATGTTTGATTGGACGATCGGAAGGCGAAATTAACTCTGTTTTCTCCCAAATTTTGAGAGAAAGTTTCTGGCATCGCTCTCTACAATTGTACTAGTCTTGATTTTTGTTTTATCCTCTCATTGGCTGTTATTTGAGATACCCACTTGTTAGCGAGATAAATATTAGACTGTTACTGTAAGCCAAGAATATTGAGATTCTTGATGTTGTTAGCCTCTAGTATTATCTAAAGAAGAATTTGTGCTGTAATTCTATTAAAATAGTGGAAGATTATATCGAACTATAGTCCCGTGATTTTTCCCGCTTTAAGTTTTCTACATTGTTGGTTTATTTTCTACCTATTTATTTATGGTACATATCCTATTTTAATCACAGAAAGAAGGAAAGAGTTTTGTTTCCATTTAATTTACAGTTGCTTGTGTGAGTCTCTTTTCCAACAGTTACATATGTGTTTTGGACTATCAAATTGTTAAGACAAATTTTTATTTATTTAGAGAGAGCAAAATATCTCTTGATCATTATTAGAAAGTACACATATCTCTCATATAGATCATCGCATCTCTCTAAGTATAAATTGCAAACTAAAGTATAATTCGTGTAGAGAGTAAAGTACAAAGTATAATTCATTTGCAACAAACCAATTTTCAAATGCATGTACAAAAACAGTAAAAGTGACCAAGTTATATACATCAACCGTTAACATACGTATCCGGCCATATCATTGTTACAAATAAGGGTGGGCATCGGATCGGATTCGGATAAATCTGATCCGATCCAATCCGATCTAAACTAATGCGGATCATATTCGAATTTAAAGGTAAATCTGATTGGATGAAATTTGTGCGATCCAATCGGATTTGGTTCGGATCGGATCGGATTCAGATCAATCTGAATCATCCGATCGGATCTGCACTGTAAACCAAAAAAAATTTAAAATTAGAAAAAAAAAAGCTAAACGACTAACTCTAAGGACTAAGCTAAGCCTAATTCACCACTCGCCAGTTCACTCACTCTTAGATCTCAGTCACAACCAAGTACCAAGTACCAACTCAAACTGTCAAACATTAACAAAAGACACAGCGACTCAGCAAGCAGCCGAGCAAAAGCAAAACGCCAAAACCAGCTTCATCTCGTCATTTGTCTTGAACCCATTAACCCACCGGCAACCCATGAGTCCAACGACCACGCCAAAACTCAGCTACCGCCGACCCGCCGTCACCAATCGACTAGAAGTTAGCCGATTTCGAGCGAAACCCAGGCAAACGAAAGCCAGTTAATCGACCCAAACCCAGCTGGCAACTGTCTCTTCAACCACTGATCACGTCCAGCCAGTCAATTGCCACGCCAAACGCCGATAGTCCACTTCCACTATTCCCGAGTAGCTAACAACTTTATTCATGGTAAGCAATTAAACTCGACCCATGACAATTGAAAGTTGAAACTTAGAATTTCATGCTTCTTTTAGTCATGGGTGGCCGCTTGAAAAATGCCCCCAAACCCGAGAGCAAGAGGCTAGCCGCTTGGTCACGGGTTTAAGGGGTTTTCTTCCCCTTTCTCTTTCTTTTTAAGGTTTTTTCTTCCCCTTTCTCTTGCTTTCTTCAACCTCTCTTTATTCTCTCTCAAGGTCTAACACGTCTGTGTCTATGCGATTTGTTTGAAACTTGGAAATTAAAAAAATTATTGTTCTTGAATTGTTCTGTTTTTTCCTTTTATTTTTTCTAATGTCTGATTATTCATTTGTAACATTAGTTGAGAAAGACATGAATATGTATTGATGTATAACTATAAAATATAAATATATTTTATCTTTTGAGAAAGACAACAAAAGATGAATTTATTTGTTCATGTATTGAAACTTTGAAATATACGATTTGTTCATATTTTCATTCCCTCCAGTCTCCACAGTTGAAATTTTTTCTTTTAATTTTTTCATTATTTCATTTTCATTGTCTGATAATTCATTATTTAAGGAGCTTAGCTGAATTTTATTCATTATTAATAAACTAAGAAACAATATCGTTTCATCAAACTTAAAAATCCAAATTTATTAATTATTAAATAATTATCATTATTTAATGTATAATTATTCATTTGTAACATTAGTTTATTAATTATTAATAAACTAAGGAACAATATCAATTCTTTAAAACTAAAAATTCAACTTCATACTGTACGTTGTGGTAGTATAATTATTTATGATAAGTTAATGTCATTAATTGCTTTATTTCCAAATAATAATTTGATGACTGAATTTGTATAGCTAGTAAGCTAGGCTGAAGAGATTATATATAGTCAAAAGTCATATTTATTTTTTAGTTGAAAATTTATAAACGGAAGTTATAGAACAATGATGATTAATATGGTTTTTGTATTTTCAGATGACTGGACATTCAAAATCAAATTCCAATGATGATGATGAAGTAGAAAGTGTACAAGTACCCACAAAAAGGACAAATACAAAGCGAAAGAAGCCAACTCAGAGACGACCAATAAAGAAAAGATCCGAGACATGGAATCATTACATTGTACTTGAGGACAATCAATATAAAGCAAAGTGCAACCATTCTAGCAAGATATATCAGTGCCATCCTAGGTTTAATGGGATTAGCAATATGGGAACTCATTTAAAAGTATGTGAAGCATACTTGAACGTGAAGCGAGAGCAAGATGAAAGACAACAAAAGTTGGCAGCCGAGAGTGGTGAAGGAAATGTAAGTAATATAGTTTTGGCCAAAGGATGAAGTCAAGAAGCTTGTAGAAGGGCAATCAGTAAAATGATTATCTTGGGCAAGTTGCCGTTTAATTTTGTTGACAATAAAGGGTTTAGGCATTTTTGCAATGTAGTTGTTCCTTAGTTTATTATGCCATCTCGGAGAACTATTAGTAGAGATGTTATGGATATGTTCTTGGAAGAAAAGGGAATTTTGAAGAGTTTGATATGTAAGAATAAGCAGAGAGTGTCTCTTACAACTGACATATGGACTTCAGTTCAAAACATGAGTTATATGGTAATCATATCTCACTTTATTGATAGTGATTGGTGTTTACATAGGAAGATTATCAGTTTTAGCATAATGGAAGACCATAAAGGGAAGTCAATTGGCAAAAAGATTGAGGCTTGTTTGCTTGAATGGGGAATAGAGAGGGTGTGTGCAATAATTGTTGATAATGCGTCGGGCAATGATGTTGCTATTGATTATGTGAAGAACCAAATGCTTATGTGGAAGAATGTTGATGCACTTGTGTTGCGGGGTGATTACATGCATGTGTGTTGTTGTGCACATATCTTAAATTTGATTGTCACTGGGGAGTTAAAAGAGTTGCATGCCTCAGTTGCCGGTATTCGAAATGTTGTGAAGTATGTGAGATCATCCACTTCGAGATTGAAAACATTTAAACATTGTGTAGATCATGTGAAAGGCCCTAATGGAACTGTGGTTTTGGATTGTATCACTAGGTGGAATTCCACCTATTTGATGTTGATGACTGCTTTGAAATTTCGGGAGGCATTTGAGAGGATGGCAGAAGTGGATAAACCATATGAATCATACTTAAGAGAGGAAGAAAATGGGAAAAAAAAGGTAGGGCCACCTGAGCTTGAAGATTGGGAACATGCTGAAAGAATTGTAAGGTTTTTAAAGATCTTTTATGATGCTACATTGACTTTTTCAGCCTCTTTGAGTGTCATTTCTAATCTTTGTTACGATACAATTGGCTTAATCGAGAATTCATTGAGTGCATTAGAAAAAAGAAAAAAATATTTATGTGCATTTGATGGCTTCTAGTGTAAGGAAAAAATATGACAAATATTAGGAGTGCATGGAGAAAATCAACAAAATCTTGATTATTGCCTCAATACATAATCCGCATATTTTTAGTATGATTTTTTCCGATGATAGTGTGAAGATTAAAGAAATGGTCGCGGTGATGAAAGGCTTGTTGAATTCACTTTTTGATGCATATAGTAGATGGAACTCATCACCACCATTGCCTAGTGAGAGTTTTCCTAGTGGCAGTGCCAGTGGCGGCGATGGCAGTTCTAGTTCTTCTTCGCACCTTGTAGATGACACGGATCGGCAACAAGGGTACATAATGGAACATGGTGATGATACTTTACGAGTTGCTCACCCTTTTCTTGGATATGCTAAGAAAGTTTTAATTCAAAGCGAGAGCAAGCTTTTGACGACCGAGGTGGAAAGATACTTACTTGACCCGATTGAAGATCCTAGTAATGAGAAACTAAATATTTTATAATGGTGGAAGGTGAACGGGTTGAAGTATCCGATATTACAGAAAATAGCAAGGGATATCCTTGCAATTCCGGTATCCACTGTGGCTTCGGAGTCCGCCTTTAGCACTGGGGGTCATATCATTAACGAATATAGGAGTTCTTTAACTCCCACTATGATTGAAGCATTGACTTGCACTGAAAATTGGTTGCAGTCTAAACTTTTTGCCACTCCCATCTATGACCTTAATCAAGAGTTGAAAGATCATATATATAAAATAGAGTTACAAGAAGGTAACTTTTTTATATTACATTTTGTATATAATACCTTTTAAATTTATTATAACACATTTTTTATATTACTCATGCACTAATTATAAGTTATTATTTTTTTTTTCATTTTAAAGAGTATGTACAATCACAAGCTTCAACAATTACAACGATGGGTGCTAGTACTCGTCATGATATTTGAATAGGTAACTCTTAAATTTAATAGATCTTTTGGTTTCAAGGTATTATATTTATAATTGTTTTACATTTGATTTTAAGTCAATTGTAACATGATAATTGTTTGTGATCTTATGTTAGGAAAGTTGAAGTTGGCAGTTGGAAAGCAAAAGTTAAGAACTAGTCAAAGTGTGTTGTGAGTTTAATTTGGTGTTATTGTACTTTTGGTTTGAAGAACTTGTAGTCTATCTAAATGTTTTTGGATGATCATTTTTATTTTGGTTTATTTTATTGTTGGATGATATAATGATACTATTTATTTTGTGATTTTGTGTTGTTTATTTATTTGGAGACTTGGAGTAATATTTAATTGTTTATTTTGTGTTGTTTGTTTGGAGACTTGGAGTAATGTTGATTTTGTGTTTACTTGGAGACTTGGAGTTGGAGCAAAGTTTATTTTGTGTTATTCATTTGGACTTTGGAGAGTTGGAGCAATGTTTATTTTGTGTTGCTTATTTGGAGGCTTGGACTTGGAGTAATGTTTATGCACCGAACTTGTAAGAGCATTACTAATTAAATGAAATGAGAGTGTTTGTACAAAATGAATGCATACGAGAATATAAATGGGCGGTTGATTATAGATTATTAGATTTGATTACTTAAATATTTTCATTTTAATGGTTTATAATTTTTTTTTTTTTGTGAATGGAAACTTTGTATCGGCTTGTTTTCTTGGTATATGTCAATGTCATATTGTCAAGGAAACAATACATTGTCATTTGTCAGCTTGTTTTCACTTTTTTTTAATGGTTAATAAGTTTTCATTAATTATAGATTTCATAAATTTTTTGTGAGAATTGTGAAAAAGGTCCAAATCCGATTTCAATCCGAATTAATCCGAATCCAAAATATAATATGAATCCGAAAATTAATCTGAAATCCAAACTCATCCGATCTTATCTGAATCCGAGTAATCCAATATTTTCATCCAATCCAAATTATTCGGATCGGATTCGAATCGAATTTAAAGTCGGAATGAATTTGGATGAATTTTTTTTCAATCCGAATTATCTGAAATCCAATCGGATTCATCCGAATCCAAAATTGCCCACCCCTAATTGCTAAGGGACAATTTCCCCAAAAAGGAGTTGATGAGGAATTATTTATGGCACGCCTTATGCAGTATAGATCACTTCAAACGATATTTTTTCCTCGTAAGTGGAATGTTACTAGTGAGGGTCAAGTGCGGATGGTCTTTGAAAAAACTGGCGAGAGTTTTGCTTAAAGTGATTTTACATTTTTGCTTTTACCAAATTTGCTATTTCGATGGGCCAATGAGTTTTTTTCAAAGTTAAAATACTTTTCAAAAGCAACATGCTCAAGTTGTTGAGATTTTTAAAAAGATTCTAACTCCATTAATGAAAAAAAATGAAAAATTGGTATACTCTACAAATTTTGGGTGGACTGCCGATAGGAATATTGATATTTACCCGAGCAATTTTAATTTTTTGAGGCAATTTTGTTATTAATTCAAATTTTAAGGGAATCCATAAAAATATACATATTTTAACTTTTATTTGTTTTTATGTGGGGTTAGGTTGCTGATAATTTGAAAAATATTTGGATATTTTCAAACTTTCATTGAGGATGAATATTTGATAGTTTTCCATTTTGGAGTTGCAAGTGACCTCTATTGTTTATGATTTTTATCTTAGAGAATCCATATCAAAGTAGGTTTACACGATGCTTGGGTCAGTTTACACCACAACTGATCGACAACAAAATGAAAAATTATTTTGCTGTGTTTTATCTGTAGACAGAATGTGTGCCTCGTTGTTATTGCCAGTAAATTATGTCTCCTAGAACATGTAAGATACATGCATGTCTTCTGTGATGTACACGAAATTTTTCATGGCAAAAATTCCCAATTTATGGTTGACATGTATTCTAAAACCTTTGATTCGAATTGGGGTAGATATGTGACAAAAGTTAGATAGAAATGACATAAGCTTGATCGCTGGAATATCAATCAATGATTTTGTGGCAAAAGAATCAGGATTTATGGAGATTGTCTATGATTCCAATTTAGATGTATTGATCATATCATAAGGAAATTATATTCCTTCCTAGATATGTTATGTGGTAGAAAGAGCATATTAGAAATTTCATTGTTCAGCATCTTCGATTATAAAATGGCCAGTAGGATCTATTGTTTGTGGTAGTAGGAGCATCTTACTTCCTCTCAGAGTGACAATTTTCGGCAAGATTAATTTAAAATGGGCAATTGTCTGGTATGACTTGAAGTAGTCAAAGTGGAAACTTGCTGGCTTCTCTTGGCTACATAGCATGCATGCCAGTGATGCCACCTATATACGTAAGAATATCGATGGTAAAATTTAAGACTTCTTTGGTCCAATGAGATTACATCAATGCTAATGACCAGCTTATGGTTCATAAGATATATGAACGTGGACTCATGAATTGCCGTAAATAATAATGATAATGTAATCATAGTTTATTTTTCAGGAAAATGAAACTCAAGGAAAGAGTGATGTTTTATATGTACATAATCAGCATAGTTTCTCAACTTTTGGGCTTCATTTTTTTTAAAATAAAATATTGGCAAAAGTTAACATACTCATACTCATGATACCGATTTAGATTCAGTACTGAACTGATTTATACTCAATTCTTCTTAATTTTTTACTACACATGTATATATAATGATATATTGTTAATATTATTTTCTTATCTAATAACCATTAATTGTATATTTCTAAAATATTAGTAAAAATGTCAATTCAACTCTAAATCTAAAAATTAAGATAAGAGAGAATCTTCGATAGAAGAATAAATAAGTTCAAAATCTTGGTCCAATTCATATGCTTACATGATGTATCGTTCTTACATATCGATAATATGTGAAGTTTCACCATGGAATTTTTACACAAATCAATAGAGTGGAGAAGTTAATTAACAGTGACATAAGGTAACAATTCAAGGTTAATATACCTGTTTATCTGTTCATGCATATTGCATACCCTCATATGCATGCATCATAAATGCATGTATTATGGACAGAAGAGCTAACCATATTTTATCAATTGAACATGTCCATTGATCAACGAAGTCACCCGAGAGCAGAAGCAATAATTGATCCATTTTTTAAAAGAGGGTTGAGCGTCAAACCAGAATGGTGTCACTGCTTTATAATCGTCAGTGGTTTGGTTAACAATTCTATTCAATACTGTATAGAATGAACTTGTTATAATTATTGAGGATATTATCTCACTGAAATTAAATTAATAATATTAGTTGAAGGGAACTCTCGACTCTTGAGATAATGTTTTAGTATGAGTTAGGTCATGAGCTTTTATATGGTATTAGAGTCAAATCAATGCACAAATACACCCATAGTACCTTTTCACGTGACAAAGAATAATTTATGCGTAATAGTAGGTGTTAATAATATCATTGTACATTGGCTGCATGAATGGGCCCACACCACCTTTTCACTTGATATACATTTTTGGGACAACCATAAACTCTTGAACTATCTTTTGAGTATAAGTTAGCTGTGTACTTTTTATAAAATAATAAGAACCACACTTTTGCACTAGTAAGCCCACCCTATCTTTCCACCACGTGGGGAGTCATGGCACTGGTATTTTTCTTTAATTAATCATCGTCATCTCTATAGGTCTAATATTTTTAATGTATATAAAAAGAAACTATAGTTTATGACTTTTTCCTTGAATTTGCAAAAAAAAAAAAAAAAGAGAGAAAGAGAGAGAGATTGGATCCATGAGCAAGAAAGCTAACAACAAAGAAGGGAAAAAAAATACTAGGCTCTTGTAGATAGATTGCCAATTTTCCCCTACTAAAATTAGTATATATTACTTATGCCTTACTGCTTTTATAATACTCAACCATCTACGTAGGACCAAAAATTTAAAAGAAAAGAGGGTAATGAGTCATTTTATTTATATTTGATCTTGGAAAGATTAAATATTTAATTACTATATATAAGAAAAAATGAATAAAATAAAAAAGTGCAAGAAAAATATATATTATTAATTTTTTTATTTACATCGATATCTATGTTTCTTATTTTTAGTATTTAACTTTTTGTTTTAGTTTCAAGCTCTATGATTTATAAATTTATAATAAATATAACTAAAAGTACATTTAAAAATAGGAGTAATACTATAATATTATGGTGCTAGGATGGTTATTGGTATTATAAACATAGTAAAGGAATAAGTACTATATATTAATTTCAATAGGAGAAATTAGCAATTTCCTGCTCTTGCCAATCCAAGACGATTTCAGTTGTAGATAAAAAAAAAATGGAGAAAATTGATGAATTTCAAAATAAGATGGATACTTGCCAAAACAAAAAAATGCAAAGTGGTTGTTTTTATATAACAACAATAGCACAA
Source organism: Citrus x clementina (assembly GCF_000493195.1). NCBI lineage: Eukaryota > Viridiplantae > Streptophyta > Magnoliopsida > Sapindales > Rutaceae > Citrus > Citrus x clementina. Next base: position 8,738,529 of record NW_006263303.1, on the reverse strand, counting down.
ATGACGCATCAACAAGTAAACCAATGAATTTTGAAAACTCGCAAGCGAGTTGTAGTTCGAGGAGCAAGACAACAGTGTACAGTTTTTTTTTCACAAACGTAACAATAAATGGAAACAGAATTTGTGATCAAAGATACAATGATAAGTTCTCTGCACCTCTTCCAATATTTTGACTTGGATTGTACGTGTGTATATGTTTGTGTGCGTGTCTATATATATATAAGTGGGTGTCAAAAATTCGTGCTATGAAGTCCGTAATTTGTCGTGTAAAAAGTTTACACAAGACAGGATGAAATTATACGGGGAGCTTCATGCAATTATAAGCATGGATAAAATTTTAAGTCCAATGAAGGGATTTCATTAGCATATTAGAGGGGTGCTAAAAGTATCACACTTTTATGTGACAATGACTAGATAAAAAGACCAGTTTACACAGAAATGTTAAGAATATTATATCTCACATTGACTGAGTACAAATATTGAGTCAAGTACATATATAAGTCATGTATAAGGATATATCATAGCCAGAGAGCGAAGGCTTTAAAGACTCCAAGAATGGTATATATTATTTGTAATTAAGCAAATATTATATGCTCTTTAGGAACTAATGTAAATCTCTAGTATTATCCAGAATATTTTCAATTCATTGCAGCTCCCTGATAATTTTCTCTTTCCGCTTCGCATTTTCTTCCATATTCTTATCACCGAAACATCCACCATAATGGGAATTTAAGATCTTAATTATTAAACTAAAAAACAAGGAGACATGGGGATTGAATAATAAATAATCTCAATGAAACGAGAACTGTAAGATATGTATATTAATTGTACAAAACCATATGCAAATATGAAGTGAACTGAAAGATCATTTTATTCCAAGTGGTTTTCTCTTGTCAATGTTTTTCCCCCCTTAATTGAAGTACCCAACAAGGCTATCAATTGAAGGAGGTGATGATCATGCAAGTTCTTCTTGCATGCGTGTGTGTGTTTGATCAATTTACGAGGTCTTGTCAGACCACTCTACATATATATATACTATTCAAGAGTTCCAATGTATATAAAAGTATGATTTATATTGATGATTGTAACATTGGTTGGCAAATAGCTGGAATTATGTATTCACATACACTCAAATGAAAAATAAACTAGATACTAAAGACAACTTGAGAAGAAAGTAGTAGTGAATACCCACACACTTAGAATCAAAGCAAGAAATAAATTATTGCATGTTTTCTACATAATTGTAATTGCAATTAATATTATATCCTTCGATCGGCCTGTGTGGAAGTTCTTGGATCACAATTTAAGAAGGGCAATCAATTATATATTTCAATGTTATTATTGATTCTGTGACAACCATATATAAATTATAATTATTGGTCTTGCTGTAACATGAGAATGTATAAAGGCGAGCACATGTGCATGGTTCACCAAAAAGGCCATTCTTGACTTATGCTTAGTAGTGGCCCTAGCTAATAAAATTTAATTTGTAACTATCCGTTAATAAAAATATTTGGGAAATTAGTAGAAAAGAAATGCAAGTCGAAAAAAAAAAACAATATATGTGTGTATTTATATGTATAATCATTCTCTAGTGAAGGCATCTTTATTTTATTAAAGTGAAAATGTCAGTAAAAAAAAAACACAAATATTCAATATACTAACAAACAAAAAAATTACATTAATATAATGAAATCTGTTTTTTTACATTTCAGTGACATCCTAACTTGAGAAGGAGAACATTATCAATACATTATTAAGAGGCATAAAAGTACGATGACATATGAATTGATGGTATGTGGGTGCAGTAGTTTAGGCAACAACGTATATATTATGATCCTGCATTCTACACATGTTAAGAAAATGCGAATATTAATATAAATATTGGAAAAATAGTACAAAATTAATGTAAGTGGAGAAATTATATAAAAAGAACATTAAGAATATTTTGATTAATTATTTAATTACCTTTGATTTTAAAAATCAAATCTAACGCACTTATGCACTTGCCAAGAGTTAAAAATGAACATGGAATACACATAATATGGTAAGAATATTGTACTATTTTTTTTCCTTTTATATTATTTACTTTCTTTGTCTAAAACCTAAATTGGCATTTTAGTCAATGTCAATGCAATAAAAGGGGGAATATAATTTTCTTACTTTGTTAATTTCTTCATTTTCATGGGTTATTTCCATATAAATAAGTGTGTATTGAATTTGACTGAAAAGCAAGGATTGGGTGGGGGGGGGGGGGGGGGTTTTTTTTGGGGGGAAAAAAAAAAAAAAAAAAAAAAATTCCCCAATTTTAAAAAAAAAATTTTTTTCTTTTTTTTAAATAAATAAAAAAGGCCCGGGGGGA
>NW_006263303.1:8608387-8735481 GCF_000493195.1 Citrus x clementina | reverse complement strand
GGGGGGGGTTGTTGTTGGGGGGAAGAAAAGAAATAGAAAAGAAAGACATGCACGATTGTGATAACAAACATGTATTCTTCTTATTAAAATTAATGAATAAGGCCATGGGTGAATATTAATATATCTGACCTACCCAATATTCTACAGTTATCTCTCTTTTGACGTGATCTTGGCATGATTGGAATAGAGACTCCATGTGGCGCGTCGTTATTGGCTATATATCTTCCAAGAAGATACATGCCATATGATTTGGATACAAAACATACTAATATCTTTTTCATCCAACCATAGGAAACCCCACTAAATGATCTTCCCCTCATTCGATCATCAATCCTACATGGCCAATCCACTTCACTCAATTTACAATAATCCTCTTGCATTTAATCAAGCAAGTAGTTAATGTACCCCAAGACTTTGTTGAGTAATTTTAAAATAACTTCATTGACTAACCATCTAAATTTAAATCGGTTTAAAAATATTGGCTTGAATTTTATTATCTCATCTACGTTAATTTTTTAAAAAAAAAAAACAAGTTGAATCATCAACTTGTAATTACCTCACAAAAAGGTCAATTAAAATAGACTTGATTATATGTATGAAACCACCAGGCAGCTACTACCACTGCAAAGCAGAATCTGCCTTATTTTAATTTGATTGTTGGATAGCTAATTAAGGCTAATTAGGTCACAAGTAAATTGAGGGACAAAGAAGCAGTCCTTTTCACGCATTTGTAGTCCACATGCTCAACATGAAGTGACAAACATGGCAATTTGTTACTCTTAAGATGTTGACAAAATGAGCTGTTGACAATTAATTAGTTAAGGCTTAAATGTATTGATTCTTCAAAAGCTACTTCGTTCTTTTTTCTATTTTTCTTTTTTGGAAAATCAAAACCTACTTAGTTAATTTAATTAAATATAGAGTCTAGATGTTGAAAAGTGCTGCTTTAGTCAGCCGAGACGTGAGCTTAATTATTAGATAGCCAAAAGCATGTTTGTTTTTATATACGTAAATTAAAGCCCTGACTTCTAGGATGCTTACACTTCTCAGTTGGAATCCACTTACTTACTTAGCTGGGCACAAAAACACATCTTCAGCAACTAGGTTTACATGGTAATTTTATTTCCTTTTTGGGTTACCTAACACACTGAAACCAATATCTTTTTTCCAATTTATTTATTTATTTTAGCTTCTGAAGGTGCGTTTTGGTGATTCCCAAACATATATACATTAAAGTAAAAGGGCATATAGCATTATGAATAAACTATATACGATGAAGTAACTGCTTACCTATATGTGTAATGTTTGGATAATTAATTTGGTTATTGATTAATTAACGAACAAAGCTCCAATATTAATCTTCATGTCTATCCCTGTCATTATGAATGATGCAATGCTAAAGTTGCTGTGAGTTGGAACTCGAGGAACACGAGAGTTTATTTTATTTCTATACTCCATGCTTTTCGACCAATACCATGGGCTTGTTTTCATGTAGCTATTAGTTAAAAATTTATTCTCCAACGCTTGCATATTTCAAGTTGTAGTTTTGGAAGAAAAATATAAACTAATGGAATTCCAAATGGCTAGGATGCTCTATTTATACAAGAATATACTATATATAACAAAGGTAAATAATTAAATTCAAACATTCTAAGATTCATATTTCATATTTTCACAAATATAACATGTTGTTAAAAAAAATTAATATAGTAAAAAAGATGCTATGAAAAATAGAAAATGGCTATGAATAAAATAAAATAAAATAAGTCAAGGTGTGCTACACACTGTTCTTAAGACTATTTCTACACCTCAAAATATTATTTTGGCGCAAACAGGCTGTTGACGAATAGTTCTTAGGATGTAATGACTGTTGTTGGAGTGCACACTGAATATAACAATTTAGAACTACAAATAATTAAATATACAATACGATGATTTATTTGGTAGTGTTTACAATATGGAAGAAGTAGAGTTGAAAAAGTAGAGAAAAAATCAATATCTTACAGTAACCTGTAGGCCACTATTTATATACTGAAGGTGTCTATTCCAAATACCTCTTCGAATAGCCACCATTTAATTTAACTCTCTTTTAACTACTTTCAACTTCTTTTAAAGTTATTTCCATAACTACCGTAACTTTCTCCTTTAACCAAATTTAACGTTATTAAAATGAGTCAATTAACTTTAGTTAATTAACTTTCAACAATTTTGTTAATGTTATTTGGCTTTCCATTAAGTTTAAATTGGAACTCTTTTTATTTAATTCAAATTCAATTGTGTAGTGGTATTTTGAAATACCCATCGCACATTTACAACATAATAATCATAATTCTTATAATATGTACATGATATATCGTATGTTGTCATACTGATCATGATTCTTAGGTCACATGATGGTTTTGATTTTTTCAATTTGTATATATTATGATGAACTTAAGTATTGCTATATGTGCATTACAAGATCATGTGTGTATATAAAAATATCTAGATTGATTTGAAGTCTTTTTATTTTTTCATAATTTAAATTCGAATAATCAATTAAAGAAAACTGTTTAAAAATCTATTAAAGAAGTAAAGAATTGTTAACTAGTTGAAGATACCTGCCAGTTGAAAAAAAAAACAAGAATAATCTCCTTGAAGAAAAGAAAGAACAAACTAATTGTTTGATACTTTTGTTGTCTCTCCTTTCAAAGTGGAATTGGGCACAATAGTCGTCATCATCTACCACTCATTTCACGTTGTCATGCATATTTCGAGCATTGTATCGATGCAGTCTATTAATTGCAAATATCATGCTGTTGAGTTCTTGCACATGGATATTCATGATCGATCTCGAGCCCCACGTCGCTTGATCCGTTTTAAATATCTAACTATATATTCTCTTCTACTCTCTTTTTGAACTTGGATGTTAATTTATTTTGCAAGTTGGTTAGTTGAAAACCATTCTAGCAACACAATCTTGACAAATATCTTAATTCTTACATCGGCATGCATATTCACCAAATACAAAATTCTTTCCCATTAAATTTATTCCCACACAAATACAATCAATGCGTTAGTATGCATGATCTATATGAATATCCAAGGTGTTTAGAGAGTAACCATAATGTTTACAAAAATATGTGGTATCATAAGGAAAATAAGAAAATTTTAAAGAAATAGAGGGCTAACAGAATGTTGATAAAAACAACATTAATGGTTTTTGATTTATCATATTTATATTTAAGTGATTAAATCGATAACAGTTTAAAGTTGGTTTTCAGCTCTAACATTTTTTTTTTTTGGGCTGGTAATCACTGCTTAAGATCTGATCCTTTTAACGAAAAAATGGAAATGGTAGTGTGGGGTCCTAAGATCTTCTCAGAGCTTCTACTTTGTCTTAGCTTTGTTCACAAATCAGAATCTTAATCTTGGGTTAAATTGGTATCTTTGTCAGGTCATCAAAACTTAACTACTCTTAGATCTTTTGGAATATCTTTGTATGCTAAATGTAGTCCTCATACATGACTTTAGTTTCTACAAAGAATTTAGAGTTTATTCAGCAAAGATTTGATTAGTCATAGGTTTGCGAATTGAGGACTCACCCAACATTATTATTAAATCAAAATACTAATAATTAATTAGAAAATGAAGATATAGTAATTATATGATGAAGATTTAAAGCAAAAGTAAGGAACCTTAACTTATTAATTATTAATTGCCCCATTCTTAGAGGGGAAAAAATTGGAGACTGGAAATTATAAGGAAAAAATATAATACCCACTCCCCATCAACCACCGTATTCGCTATTGATTGTATAAGAGATTGAGATAAAGAAAGCTTGGAACAAGATGACAGAAGCCAAACGTACAGTTGTCAAGAGAGATAAAAACTATATCTGTAAAAGCGAGTTGATCCTGCTTACACTACGAAATCAATCATTTGATTTTTTTTATTCATTCATTTTCTTTTTGTGTGTCAGAACCGGGGCAAGCTAATGGGAGAATTCTTTTTTGTCAAAGCCTTGAGCTTCCTCTATATATAGGGACACTTTGATAAGTGTTTCATTCAACAAACTAGCTTTCTTAATTTCTTTCTTTCACATTTCTCTCTTTTCTCTCTCTCATCTCTAACAGTCGTACATAAAAAGCTTTCTATTAAAGCCTCATCATAAATCAATTCAAGAAAGCTAGATAGTGATGGCTATAGAGATTGAGCAACCATCTGTATCTGTTGGTCTTTCAAAAGTTGCTGTTTCTGAAACCCATGGTGAAGACTCTCCATATTTTGCTGGCTGGAAAGCATATGATGAAAACCCTTATGAGGAATCAACTAACCCATCGGGAGTCATTCAAATGGGATTAGCAGAGAATCAAGTAAGTGTCACACCAAACAGAAAAAAATAATAAGCTTATGACCAGCTAAAGAATGCTGCTTAACAATTAGGGCAAGTCCGGGGTATACTTTGGAATATAGTAAACTAATGTTTGCTGTTTTATTTTGGACTTCAGGTTTCATTTGATTTGCTTGAAGAGTACTTGGAACAGCAACCAGAAGCCCTCAACTTGGGGCAAAGGGGCTCCAGGCTTCAGAGAAAATGCTTTGTTTCAAGATTACCCATGGACTCAAATCGTTCAGACAGGCAATGGCAAGCTTCATGGAACAAATAAGAGGAGGAAGAGCTAAATTTGATCTTAATAGAATTGTCGTAACGGCAGGCGCCACTGCAGCCAATGAGCTTTTAACCTTCATTCTTGCGGATCCTGGTGATGCTTTGTTGGTCCCTACTCCATACTACCCAGGGTAAGATTTTGTTTATCACTATTTTTATCAGCATCCTATTCAAATTTTTCTGTCTGAATATCATTACTCATTGATTTCGTTTCTATTAATCTCCAGATTTGACAGAGATTTAAGATGGAGAACTGGAATCAAAATTGTTCCAATCCATTGCGACAGCTCAAACAATTTCCAAATTACCCCTCAAGCATTGGAAGCTGCATACAAAGAAGCAGAATCCAAGGACATGAGAGTCAGAGGAGTCCTGATAACCAACCCTTCAAACCCGTTAGGCGCAACAATCCAACGGTCAGTTCTAGAAGAGCTTCTAGATTTCGCTACACGCAAAAACATCCATTTAGTCTCTGATGAAATCTACTCCGGCTCAGCTTTCTCATCGTCCGAATTCGTTAGCATTGCTGAAATCCTAGAGGCCCGTCAGTATAAAGATTCTGAAAGAGTTCACATAGTTTACAGTCTCTCTAAAGATCTTGGTCTCCCAGGATTTAGAGTTGGGACTATTTACTCGTATAACGACAAAGTTGTTACCACTGCCAGGAGAATGTCCAGCTTCACTCTCATTTCTTCCCAAACACAATATCTCTTAGCTTCCATGTTGTCAAATAAGAAATTTACTGAGAATTACATCAAGACAAATAGAGAGAGGCTTCAGAAAAGATATCAGATGATCATTGAAGGCTTGAGAAGCGCCGGGATCGAGTGTTTGAAAGGGAATGCCGGGCTGTTTTGCTGGATGAATCTAAGCCCGTTGTTGGAGGAACAAACGAGAGAAGGAGAATTGGCTCTTTGGGATTCTATGTTGCATGAAGTGAAGCTTAACATTTCACCCGGTTCATCTTGCCATTGTTCTGAACCCGGTTGGTTCAGGGTGTGTTTTGCTAACATGAGTGAGCAAACACTAGAAGTTGCATTGAAAAGAATACATAATTTCATGCAAAAAAGAGAGAGACGCAGAAATTAATTATGGTTACTGCATTCTTCTTGTTATTTTTTTGGGTAAATTTTACCCATTATTTTGATTCTTTGCGTGACAAAATCAATTACGAACAACAGGGTTTGTTTGTCTCATTATACTGTACATTAGTTTGAAGTTGAGATTATATTATTGTTTTCTTGCTTCTTGCTAAGCAAGTTACTTAGTAATTCCATTAATATTTGCTGTACTTGTAGTTTTTTCTTCACCTAATGAAAAGTAATGTTGTTCTGTCTTTGACTTGGTCACTATTTAATTCAAGCAAGAAATAGGTTTGTTTGACTTTTGAATCGTCAGTAATACATATACCAACGTTAAAAAAACGCTCTACTAAAAATCCATTTCTTAAGTCACATAGTGGGAAGAAGTATAACACGCATATTCTCAATAGTAATACGGGCTAAAGCTTCCAAAAACATAGTTGAAAATCAAAACTACCAAACAAAAATCGTCAGTAATTTCAATGATTTAATTATTCTTTAGAAGTTAAAATTCTAAAGCTTCCAAACATAGTTGAAAATCAAAATTGTCAGTAATACATATACAAACTTGTTCACATTTACATTTCTCAAACATCTATTTTTCTATGAGAGAAACGTCAATGGACTTACTTTTTTTAACTCTTCCTAGTTGTTTGTCAAGTGTCATCCCCTCAACAAACCGCATGCACAACCTTTTTCTGCAGTCAATTCATTAGATGAAGACAACATTTTGACTTTATTTTTGTCTTTGAAGAAATCTTAATTCTTAGCAAACAAAAAGAAAAGCAACTGTTTTAAATGGGTTTTGAGAGAGTTGAAGAATTGTTAAGGAACTTTATCAGGCCGGCAATTTATGCAGAATTAACCTGTTTAGAGATAAGGGAAAAATGAAATAAATCTTATGTGGAATGTCCTTTTAAGAGAATTTACTTAAAAGTATACTCAAGAACAAATATAGATTACTAGAGACAAACCAAATGCAACTGTAAACTCAGTACTTGCCATTAATTATTGATTCAAATGAGTCACCGGGCCTAAGTACGTTTTAAGTAAGCAACATTATTAAATTTTTAGTATCAAGATAATTAGTTGGAGTTCGATCGACATTCCCTTAGATAATGCTTATATATTATTAATTAATAATGGCGTTTGAAAGATTATGGAATCATACTTAATTAAGCAGCTGCTGGGGACCAAAATTAAGCCACAACCTCATTATATTGTTTGATTGGACAATTGGACTTCTCGAAACATTTGACATTTCGACTTTTTCGATCGATATTTATTTTATGTTTTCTTCTAGGCTTAATTTCACACCTAGAGTTGATGCTGTCATGGTCAATAACACAAATATACAGGCTTGATTAAGATTGAAATAATTGGTAATACATGTATGCATGGCATTAATTGGTTTGATTACCAAAGTTAATTATAAATTATAAAATAAGGTATGGGATTCATTAATTCTATACATATATAATTAAGAACTTAGCGTATGATCCATGCTCAATACCAAACCAATGGTCCACAGCATGATACCATTCAATCTGGATCAATAATTATAATTGCGATCAACATCCTTGACAACAAACACCAATGTGCTGGGAAGTGATATTATGTAACAATGATTTAATTAAATGTTTGTATAGCTACATAAGCTAGCTAGCCAATCCATTAACCAAAATTAACTATAAGAGGCCCTAATCATCCAATTGGGATAATGGGTATTATATTATTAGTTTTTAATTAAGCATCAATTAGCTTTATGGTTTTGGCTGTACTTTTTAATTGGTTGTATTGAAAATGTCTATTTCATCATTACTAGATATACTTTGACAAGAAGACAACTTTCAATATTAGGTTTACATGTTTCCTCATATTTTTTAACATTTTGTTTTGAGAGTGATCGTTTGACTTTTGGGTTTACAATTTTTTTTTTCAATTAATTTAAAAGGTAAGGTGGTGGTAGATAAAATTCAAATGAATTTTTTTAGTCTGTTGTCTGATTGGCCTTCCAAATAAACATGAAATCAGTTGGTAATTAGTTCTTATAACACTAGTAATTAACATGTTTTTTTAATATTATAAACAATACAAATAGCTAGGCATATAAGTTCAAAGAAATGGACAATTAAAATTTAGTACAAAAGTTCAATATAGCAAATTGAAGAAAATCAAATAAACTCTTATAGTAATATGAGGAGACTCAATTCCTTCCATTTTAAGAATAAGAGGGGAAAGCATTGAGCAACTCAGTTAAGGAGTTGTCGGCAGGAGCCATTAACTTATTGAATCCAAATTTTGAATCATAACTAATTAGAGATATATACATTTGGTGCCTCACGTGTGAACGTGGTTGATAGGATTTTGCTTACTCCGTATAAGAGCTTCTCATTGACAATTTCTTAATTAACAACACCCACACGGCGCACCAACCACCATTGTAGTCAAAAGTCAACCACGCGCTAAAAGCTTGGTTAAATCTGGACCGTTAAAGGCACCCCGTGTGGCTCACGATGACAGCCATAATGTGCCACATAAGCATATGATATGTTATCATAGTCATATCATTACATCCTGGCAGCCAACAAATTCTTCATTGAAAGTCTATGAAGTGCCAAGTAATTCGAACTCTTTCAGTTGCGCGATCTTCGCTGCCATCGAGCCATTGGTCCACATTTTGATCAAATCTGATCACGTTTTTGTTGATTATTGTTTGCTCAGGTTTTGTATTAAATAGTCCATGCAGTTTCAACTTTCACGCTGCAGGCATGATTGTTGTTGTTACAGTATTGGTCCACATTTGATCACAAATCTTGAATGCATTATGGTTGATTGTGTGTGCTTAGGGTTTTTGTATAAAAACAGCCCATGCAGTTTCATGCTGCATTATTTTTGTTAATTTATAGTACTGGTCCACATTTGATCATATTCTTGATCTTATTTGTGTTTGATTATTAGCACACAAGATGTATAATAGATGAATGGGGAGCTTTGATGGAGTTTATATATGCACGGTCCACATTTGATTACAATCTGATTTCAAGCATGTTAATTGATTTATCATTTGCACAAGCTGTGAAAAAGATTGCGTGCAGCCGGTATATGATAGAAATGATATATGATCTGACAATGCAATGCGTAGTTATATATATAGCTGAAGGATATGGAGAAAATTATAAGTAAGATGTGGCATGTGATTGAAGGTGTACATTACATATAAAGCATAACTTAGATATTCGTCATCATTTCATTTGTATAATTAATGAAAGAAAAAGTATTATATATATATATAGTCAATTTCCATGGGCATCCTCCGAAGTATCATCTCAATCCGGCGCTTTCTAAGGGAAGGGTTTAGCTTTCCAATCGTAGGCTTGGGCCTTCTTGACACTTTCTCGGAGAGTGGCATCCTCACAATATAAGATAGGAAAATCATGCCCATGGTCGTTAGAACCTAGGATGGGAATAATGATTTTTTAGCACCTTATGAACTTAATATTTGTTCCAGAAGTGTTTTATTCCAGACGTGTTTTATGTTAATATTAGATTACCAATTTTTGTCCGCTTATTGTGCCATTATATGTTAGGATGATTTCCTCCATCGTTGAGGTGGACTAGCGATGACCTATAAGCAAACAAGTGGGTATGTGTAATATAACAAGTTATTAATACTACTGATTAGTGATGAGAATTAGGTTGTTAAAACTTCGACCAAATCCATTGAGAATCCATGGAGGTCCAATGATAAGGGTAAGAATAAAAAAAATAAGAATAAACATAAAATACATTAATTGAGCACATTTCAAATTCATACCTTATTCAAGAAACTAATCTATCCGAATTGAGTATTCATATTGGTCAATACCTTGCCAATGTTATTCAAACTTTTAAGTCTGATTTAGACTGACTTGCATGCAAAATAAACAAGGCCTTTATTAAACTAGGAAAAAAAATAAAAACATTCTTTAATTTCTTAATATGTTTTGGAAACAATTCCTTTTTTCTCCCCTTTTACTTTAGGATATTTATTTCCTTTTTATTTTAGGTTATATTTAGAAATAAGAAAAATCTTATTCCATTAGTAAAATTTAACGGTATAAACTAATGTAATTCTACTGGAAATTTTGGATCCGAGTTTATAGTAATATTGAGAACTTTTTTTTGTGGTTCTTTAAAGAACTTATCAAACCTATCAGGATTTTATCTTATGGCATTCTTTCTTGACTTATCACTCATAATATTTCTCTTCTTTCTTGAACGTAGCATTAATTCTAAATTTCTTATACCATTAGTTCTTATCTTTATAGATAAAGAGTTAAGGTCTATATTTCATTTATGAGAAAGTATATATAATCAAGGAATTTTCATTTATGAATTGGACTAGAAAATACTCACTAGTAATATAACTTATGACTATTTTAGACATAATATAATAACTATAGCAACAATATAGTTTACCGAGTATAAGCTACTTTTGTAATCAGTAACTTATTTCATTTGTACAGTACAAACAATTTATTTTATCAAATGCTATAATTCCAAAGTAGCCCTAACTCAAACCAATCTAACTAATCGGTTTAGATTGGTTTGATTGTCAAAAGCAAAGTTTCCAAATTTTTTTGTTCTTTGGTCAATTTTAAAACAATATAATTAGTCATTGTTCATTTTCTTCGTACTTTCATTTTCTTTGGTTAAATAATCTACTTCTATGTCGTTGAACGGTTAAAACTATGTTAACCATGCCCACCATGTTGTGCTAACTGGTGTAAGCTACCAACAAACATACCTTACACAATTCGTAAGATTCGGACCCAAAATATTTATGAAAAAAAAAGAAGACAAATCTTAGACGAGGGTTATAATTCATAACGGGCTAGCCCCTTTTGGGCCTTGATTGAGTCCGCTCTTAGCCCCCACCGAGTTGGGCAACCACATGATAATCACATGAGACTTGGCAAATATTGTTAGTCGCGTGATGTTTGCTTGATGTTATTAACTACAAAAACCCAAATAGATAATGAAGACCTAGCACTTGTTGGGGGCTTTGACAGTGATCGAATGACAAGATTATGCCGGCGATGACAAAAATTTGACAGCACGGGCGGGAGTGGCGACAATGAAAAAATAGGAGGGCTAGCAAAATTAATGAGTGTACATTGCACTTGCGGGGCCAGGGGGCTATGATAAGGTGCATGCATGTTTACTTACACATAATGACGTAAACAAATACTATTCTATATCTTGCCACATTAGGAAATCAAGTAACATAAAATATGATAGGATTGGTTCGGTCCTATCGATTTGGTTTATAATAATGAAACCAACACCAATTGCAAGACGAAGGGTATGTTTGAAATTGCTTTGATTCTCAATTAATCACTTCTAAATTAGATTTCATAATAATCAGCTTTTCAAATAAATTCATAATTTGTGTAATAGACTTAGATTATGAAACAATCACTTTTCCCAAAAAAAAAAAAGGAAAAAAAGAAATCGGTATACACGTTTGATAAATTGATCCTAAATGTGAGATGTGCAAATACAATAACTAAAATGTCAACATTTTATTTAACAAATGGAATTTTTATTTAAATTTCAAATAATTATGAAATAATTACCAAAAAATATAACAATTAATAATTTTTCTTAACAAATAAGAACTCGTTAATAAATAAGAATATAATTTTATTAAATAAGTATAAATATTTAATAATTTAAAAAGTAGATTTCCCTTGTTGGCATTAATTTAGGGTTTTTTATTTAAATATCCCCAATTTTTCCTTAAATACCAAATTTATATCCTATTACATACATACACCTCATGAAGATAGGAAAAATAAAAAATAACCTTAAAAAAACCAAGAATTCACACCTTTCTTCCTCTCACAACCTCTCTCTTTCGAGCTTCTCTCATCATTCTCTTCTTCTGTATTTCTCTTCTCAACATTTTCCCTCTTTAATGGTTTTCTTCTCTTCTCACCATTTTCCTTCTTTGACAGTTTCCTTATATCTCACCATTTTCCTTCTTTGACAGTTTCCTTATATCTCACCATTTCATTATTTAACTCCAATACAAGGGTTTTTGATAAAAATGAACTGTTTAAAATGTGCATTATCAAGGTATGTTTGAAATACATTCTATTTATATGGTTAAGTTTTGATTTGATTTCATTATAAGTGTAGTTGCTAATGATTTAAGAATTTTAATAGTACATTATTCATTTTTTGTGCTTGCACACACACTATTTCATAGAATGTAGGGATTTAAGACTCCATTTAAGTTATGAGCGATTGAAGAATCAGTGCAGGAAGAAGTCGAGTATGAAGTTGGGTAAATCGAGAATTTAGTCGAGTAAGAATTGGAGATAAGTAAGTCGAGTATATGGTCCAGTAGAAAGTCGAGTAAGCATATTAAATGAATCGATTATTAAGTGATCGAGTAATAAGTAAAAAGTCAAGTAAATATTTTGAACAAGTCGAGTAAAATTTATGTAATTATTAAAGAGGTCGAGTATTAAGTCGGGTAAGTACATTAAGTCGAGTATTAATATTTTAAAAGAAGTCGAGTATGAAGTCTGGTAAGTCGAGCATTCAGTCGAGTAAGAAGTGAAGGCAATTGAATAAGTCGAGTATCTAGTCGAGTACAAAGTCATGTATGAAGTCTGGTAAGTTGAGCATTCAGTCGAGTAAGAAGTGAAAGTAATTGAATAAGTTGAGTACGAAGTCGAGTAAGTAAATTAAATGAGTCGAGTATTAATTTTTTAACCAAGTCAAGTAACGTCAATTAAGTGTTTAAACACGTAGGGGAAAAGATGAGTTATTATGTTGAGTAAGAAATCACTTGATCAAGTCGAGTAAGTGTATTAGATGAATCGATTATTAAATCGAATAATATTTAAAACAAATCAAGTAAAAGTTGAGTAACGTTTTTGAACAAGTAGAGTCTCAGTTATGTTATTTTTAAAGAAGTCGAGTATGACGTCTGATAAGTTGACTTATTCAGTTGAGTAAGAAGTGAAGTAAAGGAGTTGAGTTAGTCGATTATCTAGTGGGATAAGAAATCGAGTTAGTAGATAGAATGAGTTGAGTATTAAGTTGAGTAAAAGTCGAGTACTGTTTTAAACAAGTCAGGTAAATGTCAAATAAGTTTTTGAACACGTCGGGTAAGAGCTGCATAATAATGTTGAGTAAAAATTCACGTAATCAAGTGAAGTAAGTGTGCTGAACAAGTCAAGTATTAAGTCGAGTAAATTTTTAAGTAAGTCGAGTAAATGTTTAAACAAGTCGAGTAAATGTCAAGTAAGTTGTTTAACACGTCGGGTAAGAGCTGAGTAATAATGTTCAGTAAAAAGTCACTTGATCAAGTTGAATATGTCAAGCATTAACTCAAGTAATATTTAAAACAAATCAAGTAAAAGTTGAGTAATTTATTACAATTAAAGTAAGAGTTATGTAATTTTTTAAAGAAGTCAAGTATGAAGTCGGGTAAGTCGAGTATTTTGTTGAGTAAGAAATGAGTTGAGTAAGTCGAGTATCTAGTCGAGTAAGAAGTCGAGTTAGTATGTTGAATGTCGAGTATTAAGTCGAGTAAACGTCGAGTAAGTTTTTCGCACAAGTCAAGTATGAGTCAAGTAAGTCATTTAATCCAGTCGAGTAAGTTAAATTAAATAAGTTGAGTCAGGCTTGTACTATAATTTTATTCAACTGTTTTAATAATTTTTTTACTAAAATTTTTCTAAGGATGGCAGTGTCTTCACTCATCAATGGCAACTGTACGTGTTCCTATATTGTATAATGGTGAATGGACTCAGGAAAATTGTGAATACAGATTTACCGGCACTCAAATACGGGGTATTAAAGTGCCACATTCAACTACACTTGAGCAATTTGTTATTAGCATGAAGTTCAAGTTCAAAACATCGTCAGAGCCTTTGTCACCTGTGGAAATTTTGAATGATTGTGATGTAGAATTTTTTTTTTTAAGAAGCTAGTAGCGGTTTCAGAAACTCTCTCTGCATCACTTATGAACGTAAAGTAAATATTATCGAGCCTAATGGCGATATAAGGGCAAAGAATAGTCCACCTGCAAGACACTTTTCTTGGAAGGAGAGTCATTATTATCCAACCATTGATTTATCAGCTTCCCAACATGAGTTTGACAAAGTCAATATAAAAGATGGTAGTTTTATTCTTGACCAATTTAGTAGTGGAAATGAATTAGAACAAGAACTTATGCCTAACACTCAGGTTAATATGGAACATGATCCAACCGAGGTCCATCTTGATGTCGAAGACAGAACACTACCAGATATTGAAGCATGAACTAATAGTCCACCGGTGTTGACCGTAACTCAATCACGGTGTAGTAATAACTATTTGCCGAGACATAGTTTGTTGGGTAGTAGTAATTCAATATGGACAAATGATTCATTCCTTACTGTTGACAATTTAGCATCAAATGAAGTTTGTGATGACAGCAATGGATTTATAGAAAGACAATAATTTTCTTCCAAAAAGGTCTTGCAAGGCATGCTCAGTGCATACGCTATAACAAAAAGTTTTGAATATAAAACCTTTAAGTCTGGTAAGAATCTACTTGTTGTCACTTGCGTGGATAAAAACTGTAAATGGCGTCTTCGTGCTGTTAAGGTATTTATTGTATAAAAAAATCATATATTTATTATAAAATAAATAAATAAGTATTCTCACCTGAAACGCAAATGGGAAACTATAAAGGCTATATTTCTCTTCTATGTTTGGATCAAATGAACCAATTCTTTTGCTTCTCCTTGTAATTGTGTTCTTCAAGCTTAATATTGTTGCCTCGAATGACGAACGACCCCATGGATAATTATTAAATTCTTTAAAGTTGTCTAATAGACTAATATGGAGGTCATCAATCTTATTCTTGGGCTCATTTCATAGTGTTGTGCAAATTTTATTGAACTCGCAAGTGCAAGAATCTATTGTAGTGTAGATCAATGGTGACGAGTGTCGATCCCACGAGGAGGTGGATTTTAATTGTGTGCAGAATTAATTTTCTAAATGTGTGGTTGGATTTGTGGTGAAAATGATTGGATTATCCTAAAATTCGAATTAAGATGGCAAGAATAAATTGAAGTGAAAATCTATTAAATTGACGTACTTGGGTATCTGGATCCGTATCAACATGCATTATGGGCTAAATATTCCTTATTAATATCAATTAAATCATGAGGGGAGAATCCACACCTCATGAACCACACTCTAATCAATATAGTGCTAAGGGATTATCGTGTCAAATAATAATAACCTTGTACTAGGGAGCCGGTGTAACCAGGACGGTATTTAGACAAGCTTATTATTATTTGTCGACGAGAAGTCAAAACATCCACAAAAATTAGAGGGGAAGAGAAAATAAATTTACCAAATAAAACCCATAACACATGTTGAGACTTCACCTTCAACCCAAGCTTGAAAGAAAATTAGCTACTCATAATTGAATTAGGGGCAAAATAGAAATTTATTAAAATACGTAGAAAATACAAGATGGAGAGATAATTACAGAAAATGAAGTCCAAAAATAGATTCAGAGATATCAAATTAGGGGGGAGGCCCCCTTTTTATAGATACATGGAGTAAATCATAGCTATCGGATTAAAAACAGTTGGACGCTCAGGATTACGCCACGTCATCAGTCAACATTACGCAGTTTGACCACGTGGATGAACAGTAACACAGTTTGACCCAGGTTGAACAGTGACGCGATTTGGTTGAAAATAATCATGTGTGATGCATGTACCGTACGCGAGATTTTTTGTCCACTGATATGCTGCCATGTCACCATCAACAATACATAAGAATTTTAGTCCAACAGGATCGTGACACCTCATCAGTCAATGCCACATCATCGGTCAATGCCACGTCATCAATTCATCTATGTGAACAGTGTCGTGAACAGTAACATAGACAATATCGTACACGTGAATAATACCTTACATGTGAACAATGTCATTTTTCCTTTTATACTCCTCCTAAGGTTTTCGACCGTCCTGAGTTCAAAAGTGATGTCCGTTTTACTGTCTGATCTCTCGTTTATTGTCAAATGACTATGACGCCCCTAAAATACATAAAATACTTAATTACAATAAAACACACGGAATTAAATCAAAAGAATGTTAAATACATAAAAATAAGGGTGTTAGTGAAACTTGAAGTGTAAAATGATGATTTTCTCATTTATAAATATACATTTTCTAACACTCAACACACCCCCCAACCAGCTTATTGCTAGTCCCTAGCAAATAAAACGAAAATAAAATTTAAATCCAAAATAATATTTTTTTTAACACTCATGTTTATTCAATTAGACTAATGATAGTAATCAAATAAAAGTATAAGCATTATCTCAAGTCTAAATATACATTTTCTAACACTCAACACACCCCCCAACCAGCTTATTGCTAGTCCCTAGCAAATAAAGCGAAAACAAAATTTAAATCCAAAATAATATTTTTTTTTAACACTCATGTTTATTCAATTAGACTAATGATAGTAATCAAATAAAAGTATAAGCATTATCTCAAGTCTAAAGAAACATCACACCCACATCAACCATCCACATGAATCAGCCTAGTAGACTTTGTCATAGCTACCTTCAAGAATGACATGTCAAACCCCAAAATCTCACTGGAAGTAGTGACACTCTCACAAAGAAATTAAATCCAATAAAAATAGTCACTCCAATGAATGATAATTGAGAGAAAATAATAAAAAAAATGATATCACATGCTCTCACCAAATGAAAGAAATATGCCCTCAGCTTAGAAATAATACGATCTCAAGTCAAACAAAAATACTATTCAACCCACTTTATTTTTTTTTCTTTTTTTTTAATTATGCATCACTACATCTTTTTAGCCCATATAACTAGCTTCTACTTCAGACTATAGTTCCCTAAAATCAAGAAGGACTTTTATTAAGACGTAACGTAGGCTAGGGACATGGTTAACAAAGAAAGGAAATGAGGAAAATAAAGTGTATGTTTGAGAAAAATGCAGAGGAATTTTTTTTTTTTGAAGTTGCAAGGTGGATTTCACCTATTATTGTTATTTTTTTTCTTCTTTTTTTTGAAACATTTTTTTTTTTTGCTTTTGCTTGGCACAACGTCACTGAACAAAATAATTATTTACATTTTTCTCAAACATAAATAAGTGATGATACTTATAAGACATCGGGTAATACTCCAAATCGGAGTGGGTCAAGATGATAAGTTTAACAAATAAAAGGCTTTTTTTCTTTTTTTTTAAAAGGTTCAAAATGGTTAACTGTTGTGACGCTTTGGTTAGGCTTGGTTGACTTTGTCAACGACACAAGCAAGGAGTTGACAAAGGAGAACCGCCCCTAAATAACATTTCATATCTACTAGTTAGATGGACCTCTAAATGTAGCAACACACATTTTTTTTCTTCTTTTTTTTTAATTTTACAATTTTTTTTAAGGGTTAACTCAAAAGAAATTTAGAGATCGTGTATACAATAATAAACTGCTAAGCTATATAAAGAATGGGCAAAAGGGTTACTCTCCAAGAAAAATGATAGGCTCGAAAACTCACTTGGCACTTATTTATGACATGTTCATTCCTTCAAGCAACTTATATTTGTCTCCGACATCAACATGTAAAGTAGCAAACATAGCGTAACATCACTTAAGACCAAAGATAATACAAATACTAAAATTTGAAATTAATCATGTCATCCAATGTTAAAATAAATCACACAATTTTTTTTTCAAATAACATCCTACCCCTCAACCTATTCTAAACGTGAAAGGAAAATATGCATGCAGAAATGTGAAAATGATACAGAAAAACTAATTAGAAAAGTTACACTTAAAAAGAAAACGAGTTTTTTTTAACTAAGAAGATGCATTTCTAGAGGCACTATACTCCATATTCAGCCATCTTTGACTCAAAAATTTAAAAATGTATATTTATAAGGGAGAAAGAGGAAGAAAATGGTTTTTTTTTTTAATGATGAAGATGCGTTTCTAGAGTCACTACACTCCATATTCAGCCATCTTCAACACAAAAAGTTAGCAACAATTAGTTTTTACAATAAAAAATCAGTAAAAACTTAACCAAGATTCTACAATTGTCAACTATTCCCTCCCCCCAACCAGAACGAAACATTGTCCTCAATGTTTTAAAGGAAAGAAGTAGAGTTTAGAAGACATCACCTGGGTGGTGTAACACAGAAGAAAATATTTACAAGCAGAGAGTTAAATCTAATTTGTACTTCTTATTGCGGCTACTGTTACCGTCATTATTTGGACGCTCCAACACAAAGGTCCAGGGGTCTGGCTCTGGTCTATAAGCTTGTAACAGATCAAGTAACTCATTAGCAGTGTGAGCACAAATAAAAAGCTTTTTCGCATTGGAAGGAATGAAATAATTTTTTATTGCATGGTTAAGAAATGCAATGAAGCCATCATAAAAGTTACTAACATTTAACAAACCGATGGGTTTCTGGTGAATGTGCAGATGAGCCCAAGATGCTAGTGTGATAAGTGCCTCTAGTGTTGCAAGATCTCCAGAAGGAAAATAAAAGCATCAGCATGATTAAGTATTTCAGTTATTCTTTCTTGCATACCTGAGACGACTAACTCTTCTCCAGTCGGTGAGTCAGACAAACTGCCCAAAGGTTTTAGGACTCTTGGGATGATGCCTAACACTTGGCTTCCTCTGACAAAAGCAGCTTCTGAGACCAATTTTGATAACCCTCGGTTACCTCCTCCATACACCAAGTGTAATTTTCTCTCTGCTATGCTTCGACTAAGATCTACGGCTGACTCAACGAACTCTTTATGTTTGCCATAGTTAAATCCAGAAAGCACATAAATATTCTTGAATTGTCTATTGGGAGTAGCTGCCATTGGAATATTTCTCAAAAACAATTTGTGAGTGCTTAACAAAAAGTCTTATTTAAGAATCTTGGTGACAGTGGATCACGATTGTGTATGAGGTGGCATGTCAGTGTCAAATAACGCGTAAAGCACATGGCTAGCGAGTAAAAAAGGAAACAGTAAAAAGAAAAAGAAACAATGATAAAATAAAATTATTAAAGACAATAGTGCAAATGATAAAACAACAGTGAAATAAAATAACAGTAAAGTAAAAGGATATTTACAGGTAGTTG
Source organism: Citrus x clementina (assembly GCF_000493195.1). Lineage (NCBI taxonomy): Eukaryota > Viridiplantae > Streptophyta > Magnoliopsida > Sapindales > Rutaceae > Citrus > Citrus x clementina. Next base: position 8,716,570 of record NW_006263303.1, on the reverse strand, counting down.
CGACTGTGGCTTACATCTTCCTCTGGTTTTACGTCCAGAAACGGCTTGAACGCCCTCTATGGGTCGAGGATGGGCTTCCCATCCAGTTTTCTTATAAACTGGCAAATAGGGTCGTTTATAGTCAGATTCCAGAGACTATATCGTGCATGCTCTTTCTAGAATAATAGCCATAACTGGAGAATCGATCCTTGCACATATCCACTGGGATACGTTTCAAGAGACAGAAGGATATCATCCAATGACTCCTTATTCAAGCCATCCCTAATGAATTGAATCTTATTTCCCTGTTATCAGACACCATTCCTAAAGAACATGGGTTTTTATCGCAACTCATTCTGGCACACTTATGACAAGCAACAGAAATTCTTCGAGCTCGTCGTTTTCTTGCATAATTTCCTTTACCACAACCAGGCATGTATGCAATAAATTTTTTAGGTAACTCACCTGCCAATCGTACTTTCGCCTCAATTAACCAACGGATGTCAGCAGGTATGTTATTCCTCATGAGTAATCGCATGCGTTCGGACCGAGCTTTATAGATTGTAAGGAGGGCATTCTGAGGAAGTGAAGAGAATCGCTTGTGAAGCTTTGCTAGAATCTCGTTTCTGTCCATACCTTCGTCTCAGAATATCAGTTATTATGGGAAACTGAAGAAACCGACTTGATTGTCACGGAGTACCGCTATCCGCCACTTCACCGGGGTAACAAACTAAAGCACACAAACAGAAAAATAAATTAAAACACACAAAGAAAATTAAAATCGTCCTCTTATTGAATTTACCTCAAGCTCCAACTGGATGTCGTAAACACTTTTCTCAATGTCTCTGAGTTGGCTTTCTAAACCTTCAACATAGGATACTAACTCTGGTGGTTGCAGAGTCCAAATACGATGTGTTTTACAAAATCGAATCTGCCTTTTAAGATGAGTTTTGACACATTGAAGTGGTTTAAGAATATTCAGGAGGAACGGTCTAAGTATGGTACTCATGATTAACAATGATAAGAGAAAACTTAATGGTAAAACAAACACACTTATGCAAAAATAATTTCAATTAGCAAAAGAATAATAAAAAGAAAGAAAGAAAAATCAAATCAACGAAAAGAAAAAAAAATCAATTCAATCTGGTAGGTCACTCAAATTTATTTCGATGTCCTCTCTATGTGGTTGGTACTCTAGATATGGCTTTAATCTTTGACTATTAACTTTAAACGTGACACCATTCTTTGGGTTCTTAATTTCAATTGCCCCATGTGGAAAAACAGTATGAACAATAAATGGACTAGACCATCGAGAGCGTAAATTACCTGGGAATAGGTGCAAGCGAGAATTGAATAAAAGCATTTTTTGACCTGAAGTGAAAGATTTTCTCATAATTTGCTTGTCATGGAAGACTTTCATTCGTTGCTTGTAAATCTTGGCATTTTCGTATGCATCATTGCGAATTTCTTCAAGTTCTGCCAGCTGTAATCTTCTTTTTGAGCTGACTTGCTGCATGTCAAAATTGAATTTCTTGATGGCTCAATATGCACGATGCTCGAGTTCCACAGGTAGGTGGTAAGCTTTTCCATACACTAGCCTGTAGGGTGACATCCCAATCAGGGTCTTGAAAGTCATTCTATATGCCCATAATGCATCATCAAGTCTTAATGACCAATCTTTTCTGTCTGGCCTCACCGTCTTTTATAATATGTGCTTTATTTCTCGATTGGAGATCTCAACTTGGCCGCTGGTTTGCAGATGATATGGGGTCGCCACTTTATGAGTGATTGAATACTTTGTCAAAAGAGCTTTAAATGCTTTGTTACAAAAGTGGGCACCACCATCACTGATTATTGCTCGAGGGAATCTAAAGCGCGAAATAATGTTGCTTTTCAAAAATCCTATCACCACCTTGTGATCATTGGTTCTACATGGAATTGCTTCTACCCATTTCGATATATAGTCAATAGCAACCAATATGTATTGATGGCCAAAAGAAGGAGGAAAGGGTTCCATGAAGTCGATACCCCATACATCAAAAATCTCAACCACTAAAATTGGATTTAATGGCATCATGTTCCTTTGTGTAATGCTCCCCATTCGTTGACACCTATCACATGAAGAGCAGAAAGTGTAAGCGTCTCGAAATATAGTTGGTCAATAGAAACCACATTGTAAAACTTTAGTCGCTGTTTTCTTAGCACTAAAATGGCCTCCACAAGCTTGTTCATGGCAGAATAAAAGGATATTTTGAATTTCACTTTCTGGGACACATCGTCTAACAATTTAATCTGCACAATACTTGAACAAATACGGGTCATCCCAAAAGAAATTCTTTATTTCCGCAAAGAATTTAGCCTTGTCTTGCTTGGTCCAATGCTCTAGAAGTTGACCTGTAACAAGATAATTAACGATATCAGCATACTATGGTAATACTTCCAACTCATCAATTGTTCATCTGGGAATGACTCATTCAATGGTAATGATTCCATATTTGTGTCAAAATGGAGACGAGGGAGATGGTCAGCTACAACATTCTCTGTGCCTTTCTTATCTTTAAATTCCAGGTCGGACTCCTGCAAAAGTAACACCCAACGAATTAGTCTAGCTTTTGCATCTTTCTTTGTGAGAAAATATTTAAGAGCAGCATGATCTGTGAATATAATTATTTTACAACTAATGAGATAAGATCGAAATTTTTCTAATGCAAACACTACTGCTAGCATTTCTTTTTCACTAGTTGAATAGTTCAACTGTGCATCATTCAATGTCATACTAGCATAGTAAATAATATGGGGAATTCGATCAACTCATTGTCCTAATACTGCTCCTACTGCATAATCAGATGCATCACACATGAGCTCGAATGGTAAGCTCCAGTTTGGGGGCTGAATGATGGGCGATGATGTCAACAATTGCTTTAATTTTTCAAAAGCCACAAGACATGAATCATTATAGATAAATGGTACATCTTTAGCGAGTAAATTGCATAAGGGTCTAGAAACTTTGCTAAAATCTTTAATAAAACGTCTATAGAAACCAGTATGCCCAAGGAAAGATCTTACTTCTCTGACTGTTTTGGGTGGAGGAAGATTAGAAATGATATCCACCTTGGCTTTGTCAACCTCAATACCTTTGCTTGAAATGATGTGACCGAGAATAATAACTTGTTTTACAATAAAATGGCACTTTTCTCAATTTAAGACTAAGTTCTTCTTGACACATCTCTACAGAACTAGTGTTAGATGATGTAAACATTGATCAAACGAGTCACCAAAGACAGAAAAATCATCCATAAAGACTTCAAGGAATCGTTCAACCATATCAGAAAAAATGTTCAACATACATCGTTGAAATGTAGCAGGTGCATTACATAATCCAAATGACATCCTCCTATATGCAAAAGTGCCAAAAGGGCAAGTGAAAGTGGTTTTCTCTTGATCTTTTGGTGTTATGGGAATCTGATTATATCCTGAGTAGACATCTAAAAAATAATAAAATTCATGGTCTGCCAATCTATCAAGCATTTGATTGATAATTGGTAAAGGAAAATGGCATTCGTAACTACTGTGACTCTTGACTTTTTTGGGACAACTTGTACAGGACTGACCCATGAACTATCAAAAATTGGGTAAATGATGCATGCGTCTAATAGCTTAAGGACTTCAGTTCTAACAACTTCTTTCATATTAGGATTTAACCGACGTTGCATTTCCCTAGTAGATTTAGCATTTTCATCGAGGTGAATGTAATGCATGCAGTCTACTGGGTTTATACCTTTGATGTCTGCTATAGTCCATCCTAATGCTCCTTTGTGCTCTTTTAAAACATCCAACAACTTACCTTTTTGTTCGTCATTTAGGGATGATGAGATGATTACCGGTAGAGTACTTTCTTCTCCCAAAAATGCATATTCCAAAGTGTTGGGTAATGGTTTGAGCTCGAGTTTCGGTGGTGATTCTGATGATGGGATGAGTTTCTTCTCTGACGGTGCTAGTTGTTCAACACTTGACTTCCGTCAACAGCAACACGGTTTGACCACGTGGATGAATAGTAACACGATTTTACCCGGGTTGAACAGTGACGCAATTTGGTTGAAAACAATCCTGTGTGATGCATGTACCGTACGCAAGATTTTTGGTCCACTGATATGTTGCCACATCACCATCAACTGTACATAAGAATTTTAGTCCAACAGGATCGTGACACCTCATCAATCAATGTCACATCATCGGTCAATGCCATGTCATCAATCTGTCTATGTGAACCGTACACGTGAATAGTATGTAGATAGTACCGTACACGTGAATAGTGCCGTACATGTGAACAGTGTCATTTTTCCTTTTATGCTCCTTCTAAGGTTTTCGACCGTCCTGAGTTCAAAAGTGATGTCCGTTTTGCCATCTGATCTCTCGTTTATTGTGAAATGACTATGATGCCCCTAAAATACATAAAATACTTAATTAAAATAAAACACACGGAATTAAATCAAAAGAAGGTTAAATACGTAAAAGTAAGGGTGTTAGTGAAACTTGAAGTGTAAAATGACGATTTTCTCCTTTATAAATATAAATTTTCTAACACTCAACACCTAGCAGCACAAACTCTAAGAAATAAAGCATGGCAAACTTTACCATCAAGGTATCATCATTAGACTGGGCTGTTGAAAAAGCTTTCTGTAATTGCTTTTGAGTAAATTCATGATTGTCCCTTATGAACACATCACATATATTATCACTATTGTCTTTCTCGTGTACTAGAAGATCATGTTCTTTATGGCATTTCAATCTCGTAATTAAGGCAAACTCAAGCATAGAAAATCTGCACTCTTTTTATCCTATTTTGAAGTACATTGCCTTATCAGTTGATCTTACATGAACAATTTGGCCAGAGAATTGTAGATCTTGAAGGCAAACAAAATGACCAAAGCATGTTTCCTTAAATACTTCATATTGTTGCTCTGCTAGACGTTGCTTTATAAGTGAAAGTGCCTTTAACAATGACATATTAGACATTTTTACTAAAAGGGCCTTCTGATCGTGGTTATCTATCAAATGCCATGATCTTTTTGGTATATAGTCAGGAACATACAAGATCAAGAAAAAGGTTTTACCTAGAGTTTAAATGGGTTTAGAAACTAATCATATGAAGCCTGATACTAAACAATTCAAATGTTATTAGGCTAATAATATGCCAACAATTATTTTCCAGTTCATAATTGAACTCTAAGCCTGATTTTAGGTATCCGACTCTAATTTTACTAGAGTATGAAAAATAACAAGCCTGCATTTGGGTCAGTACCAAAAAACTTACAACCTAGTTTTAACCATATCAAGTGGCATCATAATCAAAGCTAATATGATTATGAACACGCAAGCTGTTACTTTATGTGTTTATTGTTATGCCTTTATACGACATGAGAAATATGTCCCGGTAAATAAGATGAAAACAATATGGTTATTCTATGAATTTATGATCGGATCTTCGACAATCACTTTATGTTGTAATATAGTATGCAATTTGTTGGTCTAAAAACACAAAATCATTATTGTATTTGCTCTTTAAAATTAATAACTCCACAAATATAGTACTTATCTCATGTGATGATTAGAATTTAGAACACAACACATATAGATTCTTACACCACAGCCTCAATTTGACAAATTTCCAGACCAATATGTTTATAACAAAATTCAAAACAATAATCAATAAAAGGCAGATCCAATGAACACAATCAAATAACCTTTAACATTGGATCATAATGTTTCAACACTAAACACATCCATTTCTCCAACCACAAAGCAAAAATTGGGAAAACTAGCCCACATGTTTCTTTAATCAACTTCTCTTTAACCACATTGTTGCCAAATAACACTTAATTGTTGCACTCAAACAAAAATAAGGACACAAAATCCATTAAGGAAACACAATAAATATAAAGTTCATCAAATAAAAATATGATGTCTAGCATTTGTTTTTGTATGTCTCTTCATGATGTATTGTATTACATTGTTCAAGTTATACTTCTAATTCTTTCCATTTTCATCGGCAATTTAATCCCAGAAAGTGTACCCAATTCACTAAATCACCTATTATTTTCAACAAAAACCCTAAAATTTTTCTTTGAATATTTGTAGGAGAAAGAAGAAAATGAAAACTACTTACCTAGCAACCAATGACGGAGGCAAGACTAGGCGGTGGTGATAGTTGAAGTACAAAATGGGTAGGGGCGGTTTGTTCTTCAAGGAGTTTTTCCTTTTCTTTTTGTTTACTCGACTTTATGATTTTGGGAGGGAATCAGTTCAGTTTTGTTGGCATTTTATTGAGGCTATTTTTGTACTTTCCCTATTTTTTAAAGTATGTATGTGTAAATTTACAGATTTTAATAGATGGAGGTATATTTTGGATATTTTAAGGGAAACAGGATATGTCCCATGCAATTCGCTCGTTAATTTCGTTGCCATTTCGGGCGACAATAATTATTGGCATATTCTCGCAAACTAGGTACCATTGGATCAAGATCTTGAGATCTACTCAATGGTGGGAAATTTTTTGGCAATAGAGGCTTGGTGGAGGAGCATGGACCATCCAAGTCTTCATGGGACCCGCTAGGTTGCCATTCAACAACTGCATCTCACAATGCAAAACCACTTGATTTTAAGTTAGGGTTTGTCGATCTATCATATGGTGATGGCATTTGACATTCATTCGTCTCCATATGATAACGACATTGTGGTGGCCGCTTTATATTTGACGTGCGTGCATCACCTCCAATTCCATTCTGCCGTCAATTCCATCATCGTTAAGTGGGGTGAACAATTTCGAATCTAAACATATAAGTAGTGTCAAGTAAAGAGTAACTCACTAAAAGCCGACGACGTAATTGGAGGAAAATACTGGCAACAATAGTATTGTGTTATAATTTTTCAATTAAAAATTTTAAATATAAATAAGTTGACTTCTTTTTGTATCGGTTATATTTGGAATATAATTTTAAGATGAAGATAATTTAGGTATTATATCTTAGAAAATCATATTCTAAAAAAATTGATTTCCAAAAGCTGCTCCCAATGACTTTTAATGTTATATAAAAATAGATAATTTAAGAATTAGATTTTCAAATAATCAATTTTAAAAAGTGTCTACCAAATTTAGATTTTTTTTAAAAAAAATTGCTTGCTTGCTTTTTATAATTTATGCTTTATTTTATGTCGAGAAGTTAGGATTTTTCAGTTAGTTTTAAAGTCTTATCAGAATAAAGTTTTAGATAATTAGATTTTTGAAATTGAAGTTTAGATATGTATCCTACAATTATGGGAATATTTTTTAAGAGTTTGTTTTCTGCATTCTATTTAAGTGTAACTTGTAGAATAAATGAAATTAAAAAAAATAGTATTTCAGACTCTAAATACTCACATGGTATCAGAGCAATGAATATTTAGAGGTCTGTTTTTCAAATGATGAAACTGTCATGACTGGAGCTACAAAGAGCTCATCGACATCGGCATCTAGCACTGAAGATGATGACAGTAACACCACAACTCCTCAGCTGCTGCTACAACAGTCTGAATATAAGCAATAAGCTGGTTGGGGGGTGTGTTGAGTGTTAGAAAATGCATATTTATAAAGGAGAAAACCGTCATTTTACATTTTAAGTCTTACTAACAACCCTTACTTTTATATATTTAACCTTCTTGTGATTTAATTACATGTGTTTTATTTTAATTAAGTATTTTATGTATTTTAGGGGCATTATAGTCATTTCACAATAAAGGAGAGATCAGACGGCAAAACGGACATCACTTTTGAACTCAGGACGGTCGAAAACCTTAGGAGGAGCATAAAAGGAAAAATGGCACTATTCACATGTACGGTACTATTCACGTGTACGGTACTGTATACGTTACTGTTCACGACACTGTTCACATAGACGGATGATGACGTGGCATTGACCGATGATGTGGCATTGACTGATGAGGTGTCACGATCCTGTTGGACTAAAATTCTTATGTACTGTTGATGGTGACGTGGCAGCATATCAGTGGACGAAAAATCTCGCGTACGGTGCATGCATCACACAGGATTATTTTCAACCAAACCGCGTTACTGTTCATCCGGGTCAAACCGCGTTACTGTTCAAAGTCGGGTCAAACCGTGTTACTGTTCATCCGCGTGGTCAAACCGTGGACTGTTGACTGATGACGTGGCGCAATCCTGAGCGTCCAAACTGTTTTTAATCCGATGGCCATGATTTACTCCATGTATCTATAAAAAGGGGGCCTCCCCCCCCTAATTTGATATCTCTGAATCCATTTTTGGACTCTGTTTTCTGTAATTCCCTCTCCATCTTGTATTTTCTTTGTATTTTAATAAATTCCTATTTTGCCCCTAGTTCAATTATGAGTGGCTAATTTTCTTTCAAGCTTGGGTTGAAGGTGAAGTCTCAACATGTGTCATGGGCTTAATTTGGTAAATTTATTTTCTCTTCCCCTCTAGTTTTTGTGGATGTTTTGACTTCTCGTCGACAAATAATACTAATCTTGTCTAGTACCGCCTTGGTTTCACCGGCCCTCTAGTATAAGGTTATTATTTGGCACGATAAGCCCTTAGCACCATATTGATTAGAGCGTGGTTCATAAGGTGTGGATTCCCCCCTCATGATTTAATTGGCATTAATAAGGAATATTTAGCCCATGATGCATGTTGATACGGATCCAGATACCCAAGTACGTCATTTCAATAGAATTCTCTTCAATTTATTCTCACCATTTCAATACCAATTTTAGAATTTATTCTCTCCATTTTAATTTAAGTTTTAGCATATTCCAATCATTTCCACCACAAATCCAATCACCCATTCACAAAATTAATTCTACACAATTAAAATCCACCTCCTCGTGGGATCGACACTCGTCACCATTAATCTATACTACAACAGATTCGTGCGCTTGCGAGTACATTAAAATTTGCACAACAAGTTTTTGGCGCCGTTGCCGGGGAGGTAAGTAATTTTAATTCATAGAATTAATTTTTGTGAATAATTTCTTTTATTTTTTTTCTTGTATTTTTTTTATTATTAAAAAAAAAAAGAAAAAAAAGTGAATCTACATTTAAAGGTTAGTATTTCTTTTCTTTTTCTCTTCATGGTTAATAAACTCAATGGAGCCTAGGATTGGTAAGCCTTATCTCTTCTTATCGACAGTCAAGGCAGTGTGGGATGCAGTCCAAGATACCTATTCTGATTTAAAAAAATTCATCCTAAGATATTTGAGTTGAAAACTCGACTATGGTAGTCTAAGCAAGGTAATTGGGAGGTCACTGCTTACTATAATGAATTGTTGATCCTTTCGTAAGAATTAGATCTTTGTTATGATGAGCAGTGAGACTGATTGAATGATAGTGTAAAGTATAAGAAGATGTTGGAAAATGACAGAGTAGATGTGCTTGGTTGGGCTTAATCATCATTTAGAAGAGGTGAGAATCAGAATTCTGAGCAAGAAAACCCTTCCACCTATTCGAGAAGTGTTTTCTGAGGTAAAAAGAAAAGAAGCACGACAAAATGTCATGCTTAGTGATGTTAAAGCCACCAGTGAAGTAGAGAGTTCTGCTCTTGTTTCAGGTTCAAAGGCACCTGAACCTGATAGAGATTAAAGGAATTCAAAGAAACCTTGGTGCGACTTCTGTAAAAAGGCTTTCCATATAAGAGAAACTTGCTGAAAGTTTCATGGCAAGCCTCCTCATGTGAAGAAGAAACAAAGCGGTGATGGACGAGCCTTCCAAGCTGCTTAAAATCAAGAGCAATCAGGTTCTTCAGAGTCATCACTTTTCACCAAAGATCAATTAGAGCACTTATATAAACTGTTTCAATCCTCATCTTTCAATTCATCCACTCTCTCTTGTTCATTAGCTCAAAAAAGTGTTTATTTTTCTACTGCCCTTGTTTGTCATCCTTCGAATCCTTGTTCTTGGATTATCGATTCAAGAGCAACCAATCACATGACAGGCTCTCCATCTTTGTTTTCTGCCTATAAGACATGTGCAGGAAATCAAAAAATCAAGATCGTTGAAGGATCCCTTTCGGCCTATCATTCTTTCTTCCACTCTCACTCTTCATAATGTTCTGCATGTTCCTAACCAATCTTGCAATCTTTTGTCTATTAGTAAATTAACATTTGACCTAAACTGTTATCTAATTTCTTCCAAAATCATTGTGAATTCCAGGATTTGACCTCAGGGAAGATGATTGGCAGTGCTACATAAAGTGGGGGGGCTGTATTTCTTTGAAAAAAGTACCAATTTTGAGACGACAACCTCCACGTACCTATTTCAATTCTATTTCTGCTGTTAATAATGACAATGAAGTTTTGTTGTGGTGCTTTAGGCTAGGCCATCCTAGCTTTCAGTATTTGCAATATTTGTTTCCCAACTTGTTTACTAATAAAAGTTCTTTTTCCATTAAATGTGAAATTTGTGAATTAGCAAAACATCATTGTGCATCATTTCCTTCCCAACCCTACAAAGCCTTAAAACCTTTTTATGTGATTCATAGTGATGTTTGGGGACCTAATAGAATTTCTACATTAACAGGAAAAAGATGGTTTATTACCTTCATTGATGATCATACCCGTATTTCTTAGGTATATTTAATGAAGGAAAAATCAGATGTGGGAACGATTTTTAAAATTTTTAATAACATGGTACAAACTCAATTTCAAACTAAAATTCAAGTTTTCCGAACTGACAATGGGAAAGAATACTTTAACAAGTTTTTAGGACATTATTTTGTGAAAAATGGCATATTTCATCAAAGTTCGTATACGGATACCCCCAACAAAATGGAATTGTTGAACGCAAAAATAAGCATCTCCTTGAAGTTGCTAGATCTTTACTTTTTACAACTCAAGTTCCTATGTATTTGTGGGGGGGAAGCTATACTTATCGCTGCATATTTGATAAATTGAATGCTTTCAAAAGTTCTACAATTTCAAACTTCATATGATTTCTTTAATCAGTGTTTCTTTACCTCAAGAATTTCAGTCACACTTCCACCCAAAATATTCGGTTGTGTTGCTTTTGTCCATATTCACAGCCAAAATCGTGGCAAACTTGCTCCAAAGGCTAGAAAATGCATTTTTGTTAGATATTCTCCAACACAAAATGGTTATAAGTGTTTTGATCTCATTTTAAAAAAATGCTTGTTACCACGGATGTTACATTTTTTAAAAAATGAAGATATTATGTAGATAATCATTTTCAAGGAGAAAATAAGAGTGAAGATTTTATCTTTAACACTATTCACTTAAAAACCCTTTCTATTTCTTCTGTGCTAGACTCACTCAGTCTAGAAAAAAGTCTTGAGGCTACTATACCTGAACCTAATACTGTCATACATGTTCTAAACACTTCTATACCTAGTTCTACCATTCTTGATCCCATATTAGAACCTAGTGCACCTAAACTACAAGAAAACATCACTAAAGCTAATAATGTAAAAGTTAATCAACCTGGACAGCCTTCTAATGTGCCATTAGAACCAGATTTATGTGCAAGATAAAGTAATAAACAATCTGAGTTTATTGTTTACTCAAGAAAATGTACTAATCAAAGAAGAGAGAACCCTACTTTGTAGCAAGGCCAGATTCCAATCCAAGGTCATATCAGACTTCTTCTTCCTTAGGTAATTCTGATTCTAATCCTTCTTGTGAGTTAAATTCAAATTCTCAAGTTCTTAGTGATCTAAACATACCTATTGCTCTTAGGAAAGTACTAGAAGTTGTGCCAAATACCCATTGTCTAACTTTGTTTCATATCACAACCTATCATCTTCTTTCGATGCATTTACCTCACAACGTTTTAGTGTAGAAATTCCAAAGAATGTGCAGGATGCTCTAAGTGTACCTGAATGGAAAGCAGCTGTCCTTGAAGAGATGAATGCTCTTGAGAAGAATCAGACTTGGAAGGTGGTCAATTTGCCTAGAGGAAAGTCAATAGTTGGCTGTAAGAGAGTATTTACTATCAAATACAATTCAGAGGTTCACTTGAGAGATACAAGGCTCGCCTAATGGCAAAAGGGTTTACTCAAACTTATGGGATTGATTATTCAAAGACCTTTGCACCAGTAGCAAAGTTAAACTTTGTACGAGTTCTCTTGTCTATCGCTACAAACTTAGATTGGCCATTACAACAATTGAATGTGAAGAATGCATTTCTCAACGGGGATTTAAAAGAGGAAGTGTATATGGATCCTCCTCCTGGTTTCTCTAAAAAATTTTGGTTAAATGTGTGCAAGTTGCAAAAGTCCTTGTATGGTCTCAAACAATCGCTTAGGGCTTGGTTTGAGAAATTTACTATAGTTGTGAAAAGACAAAGTTACAAACAAAGTCAGGCTGATCACACAATGTTCACTAGAGTTTCAGCTAAAGGTAAAATCACTATGCTTATTATGTATGTGGATGACATTATTCTTATTGGAGATTATTTAGTTGAAATGGACAGATTGAAGCAAAGCCTAACCATTGATTTTGAAATCAAGGACTTAGATGCCTTGAAATACTTTCTTAGAATGGAAGTTGCTCGTTCCAAGAAAGATATAGTTGTCTCACAAAAGAAATACATCCTTGATTTATTAAAGGAAACTAGAATGAGTGGTTGCAAACCAGTTGATACACCTGTGGAGTCCAATCTAAAGCGAGGTGAAAGAGAAAAAGCCTTAGTGGATACACGATGATACCAGAATTTGGTAAGAAAACTTATTTACTTGTCTCATACTAGACCATACATCACTTTTGCAGTCAGTATAATAAGTCGCTTCATGCATCATCCTCGGGAAGAACATCTTGAAGTTGTTTATAGAATTCTCAGATATCTAAAAGGTGGAGGGAAAATGGACTTTTGTTTAGAAAAACAGAGAATAGAGGTATTGAGGTATACACTTATGCTAATTGGGCAGGTTTAGTTACAGACATGAAGTCTACTACAGGCTATTGCACTTTTGTATGGGGTAATTTAGTGACTTGGAGGAGTAAAAAACAAAATGTGGTTGCACGAAGTACTACTGAAGCTGAATTTAGAGCTATGGCACATGGGCTTTGTGAAGTATTGTGGTTGAAACAAGTTCTAGAGGATTTGAGAAGACCCAGAGTTCTACCTATGAGGTTACTGCGACAACAAAGTAGCAATCAATATTGCACATAACCCAGTGCAATATAATAGGACCAAGCATGTTGCAATTGACTGTCACTTCATCAAAGAGAAACTTATAAATCAAATTATCTACCTATTGTTTGTTCTAACAAAACAACAAACAGTAGATATCCTAACCAAAGGACTCCTCAAACCTAACTTTGTACATCTTGTCAACAAGTTGGGAATGATTGACATCTACGCACCAACTTGAGGGGGAGTGTCGAGAAGTTAGAATTTTTCAGTTAGTTCTAAAGTCTTATCATAATAAAGTTTTAGATAATTATTTTTTTTTAATTCAAGTTTAGATAAGTATCCTACAATTATGGGGATATTTTTTAGGAGTTTGTTTTCTACATTATACTTAAGTGTAACTTGTAGAATGAATGAAATAAGAAAAAATTTACTTGCTTGCTTTTTATAATTTATACTTTATTTTTATACATTTATATCTAAATAAAAAAATAAACTTTTGTGACTTTCATCTGAATGGAAAAAGATCTAAGTGAGAAATAAATATTATATTCTAAAAATATCTCTATAAAATATACTTATTTCCTAAACTATAAAACTTAGTCCATTTTTTGTTTTGATTTATGAGGACATAAAAGTTATATAAAAATAGATTATTTGAGAATTAGATTTTCAAATAATCAATTTTAAAAAGTATTTATCAAACACTTTTATTAATCTTAGACCTTTTTTAAAATTTACTTATTTGGTTTCTACAATTTATGCTTTACTTTTAGACATTTACATCCGAATAAAAAAATAAACTTTTTCTAACTTTTATTTGAATAGAAAAATGTATCAATGAGAAATAAACATTATATTCTAAAAATATCTGTATAAAATATACTTATTTCCTAAACTATAAAACCTATCCCCTTTTTTGTTTTGTTTTATAAGGACATGAATATCAAATAACCATGTTTAAGAATTAGATTTTCAAATAATCAATTCTAAAAAGTGTTGACTAAACACTTTTATTTATTTCAGAATTTTTTTAAAAAAATTACTTACTTGTTTTTTGTAATTTATGCTTTATTTTTAAATATTTACATCTGAATATAAAAAAAAAATTATCTTGATAGAGAAAGATCTAAATGAGAAGCAAGTATTATATTCCAAAAATATATCTAAAAAATATATTTATTTCTTACATTATAAAACCTATCCTCTCTTTTTTATTTTGATTTATAAGGATATAAATGTTAAATAACCATGTTGAAGATGTTCTTATAAATAAAAACAAATAAAATATCATTTATATTTAGATATTTAAAAAAATAAATAAATATGTCATTTAGATATTCGTATTCAAATTTATTCAAAATTTAGAAAAATTAGATTAATTACAAAAAAAAAATTTAGAAAAAGTTTCAAATTATTAAGTTTCAAATTTCAGATGTTTAACAATAACTCCTTAGATTAGAGTGGAACTTATTGGTTGAAAGTATATGATATCAAAAAATTAATTATTACCAATCTTGTCTATGTATAAATATATTAAAAAAATACATAATTTTTGAAAAATAAAAACTTTCACAATTTCACTGTAAATGAAATAATTAAATCACAAGATTTATTATTAAGATATTATCATCTTGAATTTGGATCCAATACTAAGTTGATATGTACTCAATTTTTCATAATTTTCTACCCCAAGTGCATGTACAGTAATACATGATTAAGATTTAATAAGTTTATATATTTTTATCCAACGACTATCAATTGTGTCTTTATTAAAAAATATTAACAGAAAGGTGAGTTTAATACTGAATTCAAAAATCAAAGATCAATTTCATAATTTTGATTAAAAAATAATATTCTTAATATTGTTATCATGCCATCATGGTGGGAACGAAATATCTAGAATTACCCTAAATTTTCTGATATCTACATTATCACCCATGTTTAAAACGAACCCATCAAAACCCAAAACCACAGATCCCAAAAACGTTCGCATTCTCTCTCTTTAGTTCTGCACTAGCTAACGCCAAAGCGGCCACAAAGTACAGAACCGCACCTGTCCCTCCTGTCTTCGTCGAACGTTTCTGCTTCCAAAAACAATCAGAAGGTAAAATCAAAGTCGTCGGATGTTCAGATTCGCAATTTATAATATATTGCATATAGAATACAATCGTGGTTCATTAGATTCTCTGTTGTCTTGTTAATTCTTAGATCTGTTTATCTAGGGGTTGTTTAGTCAATTTGATAAAGGTAATTAAGGCATTGATTTCTTGTATGATCTTTGAATTCTAATATGAAGATTGTTTATGTTAGGGTTTCAGCGAGATTTTAGACCTTGTTTTGACTTTTACTTCATAAAAGTGTTTGTTTTTTTAAGTGAATCGATGAAAATGTTGTTGTTTTATGGAGGAATAATCAAAGTCATCTTGATTTGTTGCAAGGACTACTTATTTTTGGGCGAAAATATTATTCAGTCGATAGATGAAAATTTTTAGTTAGAAGTTTTTTTAATTAAAAAAATTGGGTTTATTGTTTTTGTGGCTTTAGGGTAAGTTTGGGAGTTGATGGCGTCAAAGTTACAACAGTTGCAATCCAAGGCATGCCAGGCGTCAAAGTTTGTATCGCAGCATGGAACTGCCTACTACAAGCAGTTGTTGGAGCAGAACAAGCAATACATTCAGGAGCCACCCACTGTGGAGAAATGCAACTTGTTGTCGAAACAATTGTTTTACACTCGTCTTGCTAGGTTTTTTTCTTTAACCTTTTCTTATCTTTATATTTCATTTTCGTTTTTATTTTGGTTTGGCAGGAGTTCTAATGACCATGAAATGGATATGAATGTCTTGACACCATGCTGCTTAGTATAAGCGCTTCTGAATTTCTAAAGTCAAAGTATCGACTCTGTTTAAAATCTCTAGTGGAATGTGCCGTGTTTTGTTGAAACTACTTTACTTAATTCATTAGTAATGTATGTTTGTTATAGGTACAATTCCTAATTGATTTATACTTATCATAGGTGCTTTTAAACCTTTAGTTTCTTATAAAATTTGTACAAGATATATGTGCATTATTTTGCTCGACTTTACTGCTCAATCCTTTGCTTCTAACTTGCTATTGTGGCAACCCATGCATATCATAAATTTGAGTTGCTGTGACATCCTCACTATATATTGTTTATCCCCTTTTTAAATCCTTGGTTTTTGGCATTTGATTGTGTTACTGTTTTTACAACATATAAACTCCTACTACTGTTGTTTCTTTCTTTAAGCACATGTTTGTTTGAGACATGTACTTCTCATTGCTGATTGATGAAATTATTTTGTCACAAGGGCTGTTTGGAATTTTTTTTTCATTTTTCTTCAAGGTTGTGCTTTGTTCTTTTTTCTTTTATTTCACTTTTCCCTTTTGTTTGTTGTAGAAGTAATTCTTTCTTGCCTAAAACTTGATATGTAAAATCACTAAGTTCTTTTTCCTCTCTCTTCATTTTCTTTTTTAAATTTTATGGAGTTAGCCACATCTTGCCTAAAGTAAAGATGTCTTTGGTTTTCCTCATCTGCAGCATGATAAGCGTCTATCAAAAACTTTCAGACAATGAGAATTTTGAATTATTTGCTCTATGAGATGCTGAATCTTAATGATTTTAGTTTCTCTTTTGAGTCCTTATATTTGTGAATCAGAGGGAAAACCTAGGAGGACTAGCTACATAAAAG
The DNA here is from genome assembly GCF_000493195.1 of Citrus x clementina. NCBI lineage: Eukaryota > Viridiplantae > Streptophyta > Magnoliopsida > Sapindales > Rutaceae > Citrus > Citrus x clementina. The sequence continues at coordinate 8,699,725 of NW_006263303.1, read as the reverse complement.
GAGTTATGATAGTTAATGTGAGATCTAGCTTAACCAGTATTCATGCAGAGTCTTGATTGTGATATCTCTCCATCTATTAGAATAATTGGTAAACTGCAATGATATTACAATATATGATGGTTTAGAAAAGCCATGGAAAAAATATTTTCAGTGCCTGGGTATCATCCATTTTGAATTTTAAGATCTAATACTTTGTGCGCTTGTTTCTTAGTCCCCAAGAGAATTCTTATCAATAAAACAACTCCATCAACATATAGATATCAAGCTTGGGAAGGAGGGAGATTGATGATTTCTAAGGCTAGGATGATGGTTAATTTGTGTTAATGTGGTTGAAATTGCCATATCTGTACCTTGTTAAACTTAAAGGCGTTCCATTATCTGTGATTCCAGGTAGGATAAGCTGATGTATCTAATGGTTCATTATTTTAACTGCCTAGTCTTAGTTCTGTTCCGGAGTCCCTCCCAAAGTTGCACTTGCAGAAGGACGGTGAAAGACTCATGAAGTAATACATTTTAGCTGATCAACTTTGGGGAAGCAAAATGAAGTATAACATGCTTCCTATCAACTCCCTAACAGACATGTTAAACCAGAACAATAAGTTGCTTTTGTTTGTCTTTTATAAGAACTGAATGATGTGAAGCATGTGAATGTGTTTGTATATCTGGCATCTTTTTGCTCATCCTGTTGACTATTATGACAATGTGCCTGATGAGATTTTTCACTCTGCTTATTAATATTTTTAATACTTCATAAAGGCACTCATTTAGGTGACAGTTGGCATCCCAAGCACATATCTTGCTGATCCAATATGTTGTAACTATGTATATGACTGCCTTTGGTTATTCATTTATGTGCCACCCAACTTCTTTATTGCTTCAGTATTCCCACAAGGCGTGAGGCATTCCTGAAGGAACTCGACTATGTCAAGAATTTATGGAAGAACAGGCAAGATCTGAAGGTTGAGGATGCTGGCATTGCTGCATTGTTTGGTCTGGAGTGCTTTGCCTGGTTTTGTGCTGGCGAGATTGTGGGAAGGGGATTCACTTTCACTGGGTACTATGTCTGATGTCTGAGAACAAATACTTGGTAAAATGTGTTTCTGGGGAAAAAAATATGTAAGCTTCTTTGGGTGATTGATTCACGGCCACTGTTCATGAAAATTTTCATTGTTTCTGCAAAATTTTTGAAGCTGAGAAATCAGTGGGTAACTTTGGTAGCCTCAATAATTTTTGTATCCAAAGTGATCTTAGGTTGACAATGACAAACCTTGCTGTTGTTTTGCTATCTTCATTAGAAGTTACTGCTACTGCTGCCCGTGATTGATGATAAGATTAAAGTTATTAATGGGTGCACTCTTCTCCTCCAATTTACTTGTTGGATGTTGGTTACTTGATCCCTTTAATCGCGTCGGGGTGTGTATGTATATTGAGTCTTGCAGGCAAATTATGCCCGTTCATCTTAATGAACTCCTGTGGATCAAATCTTTCTTTCTTTCATAATGATTTTCGACAGACCGTCTAGGTTTATCATGTAATTATAAATTTAGAATTTTCTTCAGCGGAGGCTTTTGTTAAGCTTTATATTTGCATTCTCAGACGCCCATCTACGCCAGTGTGTTTGCTTGCATTTTATGCTAGCCTTGTACATTTCTGCTTCTCTATGTCCAGCCCATTCCCCGTCGGTGTTACAGCTTCAATTTAGGTGCCAAGATTTCTAACGCAAACCAGAAACTTGTTCCCGTTTACGGGTCATTTAAACGCGCTGATTTTCATGTTCTTTGAGAGACATTCATCTCCTCTTTGCTTGGATGCTTGCCCGAGATGATTGAACCAATCGATTGATACTTACTCTAAATTTGATTCGGCAAGAAAGAATGAGGCCCATCCATGCTCACTTTCAAAGAATCAAAGTGGCAATTATATTATACTTCCATTTACTAGAAAGATTATTGATATCTAACGACAACAGCCACTCAATGATGGCTTGCCTTCAATTAGCTTGTGTTCTGAGTTGTCGGAGATGCCATGTGGCTCATTGGCACTCGTTGGACAGATTTAGTTTTGTTCAGACAAAGAAGGCTATTGTGTCACAGCCTCTCTGTGGGTCAGTCCAGTTGCATTGTTGGACAGATTCAATTGTCTCTGCCCAAGGGTATTCTAGTAATTCTATTTAATTTCTTCGTCAATAAACAATTTTTTTTAAGCGCACAGGGCAAACACACAAGAAGAGTAGAAGACCGCAGAGAAGACGGAAAACGAGAGAAAAAAATGCTGCTTGGTGCATTCGTCCCGTTTCGGACGTGTGTCATCGCAGCATTCGCCTTTGTATTCATCATCGTCTTCTCGGAGTCCGCCAGTGCGCTCAACGATTCTCAGGTAACGTCACAATAAAAAGGTTTAAATTAAATGTATACGGATCCGGAATATATTTAGTTTTAATATTTGATGCAGGTCAAATGCAGCAGAACTTGTGTTGCAGAGAACTGTAATTGTAAGCGTACTGCGTTAAATTTGTTCCCCAAAACTCTCTATTTTTATGTGTTTTTACAATTTCATAATTTATGCTTTTTTAAACTTTTTTTAATGTTTGAAATGAAATTTTAGCTGTTGGGATTCGGTACGGGAAGTATTGTGGAGTAGGGTGGTCCGGCTGTCCTGGAGAGAAACCATGTGACGATCTGGATGCTTGTTGCAAGATCCACGATGAATGCGTCGATAAGAAAGGTAAAAGCATTGCTTTGCTATTAAGTTTATCTCACTGAATGCTATATTTTGATGGCTCTTATGTGCAATTGTATGTCAGCCTATTTTCCAACAAAATTAAAATTAACTTGCAATTGGTAATTCGTAGAACAATTTTGTAAATCCATTTCAGAATTTGAGAATATGCAACATGGGTTTTGCACACACACACACACCAATCAAGGATCCTGAATAAGTAAAAAATTTAAAAAAAAAATACAGAATCTAATTCAGCATCTATTGTCTGTGTTTTTTGTCTTTTTAATTTATCCCTAATTTTGATATGGTCAGAGATCCTTGACTCACTCTCTATATATATATATTTGCTGCAATACAATATTTACAATGTGCATCTCCTTGAACTTTGTGGCACATAATTGTATATGTATCTAGGAAGTAGCACCTATATGATGCCATGGGATTTTGCACTGTAGCCAACATATCAATAATTTTGCACTCCATTCACTGGACTAGTTCTCTATGTTCACATAGCTAGTCAAGGTAAATTGCTTCTAAGAATTCAAAATACCAAATATATAAAATGTAGAACAAAAATCTGGTGATTCTTTGGTATCTCTGCAAGCGCACTGACTTGTAATGTTTGTAATATCAGGATTGACAAATATTAAATGCCATGAAAAGTTTAAGAGATGCATTAAGAAAGTACAGAAATCTGCAAAGGTCGGATTTTCTCGGGAATGTCCCTATGACACAGTGGTGCCCACTATGGTACAGGGTATGGACATGGCAATCTTACTGAGCCAATTAGGCGGCTCAAAGTTTGAACTATAACTTGTAGTTTTGGAAAGATTATTATAACTGGGAAAGAGGAATTCCCCTATTCTTCAGATGCATGCATTCATTGTATGGAAATTGATTTTAGAAGAATTTATAGAGATGTGGACGTTGTCCATGGTTTTTTAATTCTTTTACTAGCACTAAAGTGAATAATTTATGCTATGATTGCTTATTTGCAAGATTAAAAATCTAGAAATGCTTGTCCGACCTGGTGGTTTAATATCAGCACAAGGGGGTGTTGAGTGTGATGCAGTCATTGGAGAAGGATTTCTAGCAGTATGAATTTGAGACTAATTATATACATTGGCATGTGAGACATTTTCCTTCAGGGATGTTAATTCCGGAGCAAGCAAAAACACAATCCCCTTTGGCTGATGCTTGACACACAAGAATTTGGATTTGATTTGATGTATCAGATTTTTTAGTAGTGTTAGAACCACTATTTCCTTTCAAGGAACTTGCAGTCCCTGATCAATAAATGACTAATACTAATGGTGATGATTATGTAGCTACAATTTGTTTATGTTTTTAATAAGTTTACATAAGCAAGCAATCAGGGGCATACTGCATACAAGACAAGCAATCCAAGTTTGGTGGATCTGATTCACCCTGTTAGAATTTTTGTCCCCGAAAGACCCCAGTGGCCCAGTTGTATATTTTAATATTAGCGGAATTTGACAAGTAATAATTTCCAAAGTACTGAAAACATCTTTGAAAATACTTATTGTGCTTATAATAGAAGGCTCCACCTATAATGCAACACTGCACCACATACAACGGTATTTGAATTTTTTATTTAAATTTTATAAACCGTTGGATTTCTCATGAGGCCATCAACGGTTGAGACATTTTCTCATTAAATCTGGCAACCCAAACTGGCGGAGAACAATTGGTGGATGGCAAATGTCAACGGTAATTATCAATTATCTACTTGTACTTTGTATAAATTAAAAATATAGCTATTGATATTAGAAAATTAGTAAACACCCCCTCAATTTATCATGAATAATGTTAAGAGAAAATATCCACCGTCCATCTATTTTTTCTAACTTTTTCAAAAATAGACAATTTCTTTTTTTTTTTTGCTAGAATCCACTTAAAGTTACATTTTGTTTCAATTTTCTACTTCCATTTGGAATCCGTTAAAAAAACTAACGGAAACTTAAAAAAATGACCATTTTACCCCCAAAACAAAAATTACAATTTCACCCTAAAAATGCCAAAAATAATCAGATTTAATGATGAATATCATTATTGTTACATTAATGAAGTACAAAAAAATCTTAACTACAAGAGATTATAACTCAATGAATAATAAAACTCTACTTATCTTAAATTCAATTGATGGTTTGTGAGATTGGACTATTCTTAATACTACTGTTATAATTTAGCATTCTAATTACAGACATATTTAAAAAAAAAAGCATGCATTTGATGGTTGTGGAATTAATTTCTTTATTGACCAATGGGGAAAATCATTAGATTTAATCTAATTATTTTCGGCAATTTTTAAGGTGAAATTGTAATTTTCGTTTTGGGGGGTAAAATGATCATTTTTTTTAAGTTTCTGTTAGTTTTCTTAATGGATTCCAAACGGAAGTGGAAAAGTGAAACAAAATGTAACTTTAAGTGAATTCCAGCAAAAAAAAAAAAAATTGTGTATTTTTTAAAAAGTTAGAAAAAACGGGTGGACGGTAGATATTTTCCTTAATGTCAAATTGGAAACATTTTTTTTCTAAATTAAGAAACTTTAAAGTTACTCGTCAAATCATATTAATATTTAATCAATTTAACATGAATAATGTTAAATTAGAAACGTTAATTTTTTTCTAAATTAAAAAACTTTAAAGTTACTCGTCAAATCATATAAATATTAATTTTGTTAACAAATATAAAGCATCATCATATGGAATATTAATTTGATATTTTGAGTAATACGCATACAACTTATTATGCAAATTATCTCATACAAATTAAAGTAATGTTAAAAATTATTTCAAGTAGCCTTGATTTTTTATTACATAATAAATATTAGAGATATGGAATTCTGATTAATGTTATAAGAACACTCAAAATTATTGTAGCTAATTTATTTTTATTATAATCTAACAGCAACCTAATTTCCTCCCAATCAATGTGAGTGGGGCTTAAACATTGTACCCATTATTTTGCACAAATAAATACTATCAAGAGTAATATTACACTTTACATAGTTTGTATCCTTAATGACAAGTCACTCATTGATAGAGGTTATAAAATTAGCACATAAATAATAAATAACAAAGTTAGCTAACACTTGCACATGATAATTAATTATGCTAACACATAATTAATGATACAAATAGTGAATTTGAACTCTATAAGCTTTATTATTATGTTTTTAATAAGGTAGTAACTAAGTTTGATTAGTTCCATGGTGAAGCACTGATGATGATTGTTAAATCATAACAATAAGTGCATATTTAATATTTATCTCAATAATCGTACGGTCATTAGAAATGTTTTACAGTGGAACTAATCCAACTTAGCTGGACCCTTTTAATAATTATCTTTGCTCACAAATATAATCATTTAATCTAAATTCAATTATGATATGTATTATCAATTATCGTCATCGCCCTTTTAGATATTCTTTTAACTATTAGATATATTCTCTAATCTCCCATTTTCAAATGAAGGAGAGTCCACTTCACTAAATTTAAGATTTTTGAAACTTCCTAATTTTGTACTATTCAAGAGAAGTATAGCGTGTAAATATATTTTTATTTATATGCCTTGAATTTATTATAATCTTCGCAACTGCTAAGTTACATTAATTGTAACTTACAATTGATCCAAAATTAGTAGATGATGTGATAAATAATAAAAAAATTGATCCAAAATTAGTTTTCTATAACCTTTTAGTTGTTTAACAAGCAACAATTGAGTCATTAAAAAAATTAATTTTAGGTTGATGTAAGTTATAGATTATGTAACTTAGTAAGACCCATATAATCTTATGTGGCATGAAATATGTTTAATATAATTTTATTTTGGCATTCAACTAAATTTTAATTTTAATAAATTTATAAAAGTCCTATTATTATAATTATATTAAAATAATTTTAAAGAATTAGGTTTCATTTAGGCAGGTTAAAAAAAGTGCATAAATGAAAACTCATTTAGCAATTTTTTTTTTTGAACTTATTCCAAATGCTGTTGTTATCCCATAGGAATAATAAAATTAGTGGTGAAAATCACACTTTTATCCACATCTCAACAAAATGGATGTGGTTTGAAAATTACCTGTTTGGGATCTTGTGATTGCTTCTTCTTATTGTCTATTTTATTTTTTACTTTTAAGCCAAATTTGGTGCAATTCATGATCGTATGAGTAATGTCCTTATTTTCAGTTACAGGTTTTTTCAAGATCCTTAATCTTTCTTACTAGATCTCAAAGAACTTGGGATTGAATAATTTGGTGTAGTGGAACAAAGTTAATGTTTAGTGCAAATGGAGAACACTTATAAACTAAGTCACATAGAGCCCAAATATATTTTCTTTTTCATTTTTTAAATTTTCTCTAGCTATTAAGATAATTTTTGCTTTGTGTCATGAAAATAAAAAAAATATTTGGAAATTCAAAAATTATGTAATAAGAAAATGTTACTCATTGTTAATTAAAAAAATAATATTTTCAACTAATTATATGCATGTGCGGATGTATGTCAAGGAAATTTTTTTGAATATATGTAACTAAGGGTCAGTTTGGAATTACTTTTGAGATATTCAAAAGTGATTTTTAAAGTTAAAAGTTAATTTTAATAGTTGGTAATTTTTTTAAAAAATTATTTTTACCTCATTAAATATGACACCAACACGTACAAGATGATTTGCATTCCCTACACAGGTACATACACAAATCTTTATTTTACTAACTGGTCTTTTCAATTAATTATTTCCTTCATTTCTCCCTTTGAGTTTTCTTTGGTGATGAATATTTATGATGTTTATAATGCAAATTCATTTACTTAATAACCTTTTTGAAAATTGGTGTCAGTAAATCTTAATTCTTAAGATTTTACTCAGCATATATGTTTCCAAAATTTCCTCAGTCTTGAATTCATATATAATTTTAGCTACTCCACATATAAGTTTAGCGATAGTTGGTAATTTATTGTCATGATATGATTTCTTTTTCTTTTCAAGGCCATTCGGTATTCTACAAGTCAGCGTATAAATTATCTTGTTATTTCCTATTGCGTTGTTCCTCTTGAAATATTTAGAGTATGGATGTGGTAACAATTGCAATTCAGCTGCCAAGGTTGCCAAATTTGCTTTTTTTCTCTTGACTTTTGCTGGTGAGGATTTTATCCTTGACTTTACCTGATATGAAAGTACTGGTTGAACTCTCTAATTGATAAAGTTAATCGATTAATTATGCATTGATAGCGTCAAGTGCTTAATTGGATTTGTTGATTGAATGTGATTTCAGTTGCAACTCTTTATTTTGTATAGCAAAATTATGGATTTTTCACAAAAATAAAGGTGATAACACTTTTACTAAAAAAAATTATTAACTTTGTTGAAGGGGTATGGGTTATTTTGCATTTTTAAGATTTTATACTAGGATTCTTATTATTCAAAAAAATGTTGGGTAGTTAATTTTACCTATTTACATGATAAATGAGCATAATTATGATGTCAAAAAGTTGGGATCAAAATCTGCTAATATTTAGTATTTACTATCATTATTTATGATAGTAACAATAATGAAAAAGTATAATTGAGTATATCATACATAAAGTGAAAAAGATCAAAAGTTTAAGTATAAACAAAATTAAGAACAAGAAATCTGATCAAGTGGTTAAAAAAAAGGCCGTTTTAAAATTATAATTGAAACAAGAAAAAGTTAAGAATGATGAAAAAAATGAAGAATGAAGGAGGCCGCGGGGAAATAATTTTGTGGGTGTTAGAAGGAAATAATAGATTAATAAATTAATCATATCGATAAATATTATTACTATAGTGTTCTGTTATCTTAATATCATTTTAGTTGAAATAAGCTTTATAAAAGATTCTCGCTAAGTCGTGAAAATTTAAAGAATTTATTTTGTAAATTGAACTCTATATACATATTTTTTAGAAGACATACATACTTAAAAAAAGAATATGCTCATTGTAAACAAAAAGAAAAAAATGTTGTTAACTAATTACATATTTTTAAATGATAAATGAGCATAAATATGTACAAAGTCAATACTTAAGTATAGATGATCAAATCTCCTAAAATAATGAACACATATATCAAATTAAAAAAAAAGGTTATTTCAGCGCTAGTTCTTAAGTTTTGTAACTCATATAAATAAATTGTGCAATGAAAATGCTATTAATATTTTAGTAGTCTAATAATAGTTCAAAAGTAGTATAGGGCATATACATATATTCTTATTACATTTAACTATAAATCTCAAACGTATGATGATGGTGATGATGATATTCGTAGTAATAGTAAAAACAAATGTAGTAGTAATAGTACAAATAAAAAAATATAAATATACTGATAATACTAATAATAACGTGAATTTTTGGTTAAACTGATAAGAAAGTAATGAAACTATTTTGAAAAGAAAATAGACTGGAAAATTTTTTATATGAATTCAAAAGAAAAAAATTTAAAGTAAATGATAAATTTAAGAAAAGGAATAAGTATAGATCTAAAAATAAGCTTGAAATATCCACTTAAATGTTGGAATCCAATAAAAGGATTAGGAATATAGAAAAAACAAATTATTAAAACAAAAGTAGAAGAGTCAACTAAAAAAGTTGGAATGGTTTGATAAGAATTTTATAAATTGCATACAGATCTATCAACTTGGAATATTTATACAAAATGTTGAAACTTAATAAAAATAATAGGAATTTGTATAGAAGAAATGGTGATAAAATTCATGATCATATCTCCTGAAGTAATGAATTTTGATATTGAATAAATAAAGATATTTTAGCTCTGGTTTTAATTTTTGTAACTTATAAAAATTGGTTGTGATAGTTTAATAATATAAAAATAGTTCAAAAATAGACTTTATTTTTTATTTTTCAAAATTATATTGTAAGTTGATATTTGTAAAAATAAAAGGGGGGTCACACATAATTTAACTCAATGCCATAATCATTTACTATAATAAAAGGAGACTCGAACAACTATCAAGAATTTTGGTATGCAGTGAATACAATTGAAAAATGAAACAAAAAAATGATGAAAATAAGAGTTGAAGAACTTAATTTAAAAGTTGGGATGATTTACCAATGATTTGATAAATTTCAATAAGAAATAGAAATCTAAAAAATGAACTTGAAACATTCACCTAAATGTTGGAATTCAATAAAAAAAATATAGGCATATAGAACCAAAAAATGGTGGGAAAAAAGTGGGAGAGTCAACCTAAAAATTGAAACTACTAAATGATAGTTTGATAATTTTCAACGGAAATTGAAATCTAAAAAATAAACTTGAAACTTCTACAAAAAAATATTGGAATTCATTAAAAAAAAGATGGAATATATAACCAAAAAATAATGGAAAAAGAGTTGACGAACTTAACCTAAAAATTGTACAGGACTTACCAAGAATTTGATAAATTTCAATGGTAAGTAGGAATTTAAAAACTGAACTTGAAACTTTCACTCAAAATATTGGAATTTAATAAAAAGAGTAGGAATATAGAATCAAAAAGTCGTGTAAAGAAAAACCTCACCCAAAATTGGGAACAACTCATGAAGAATTTGAGTAATTCCAATTGGAATTAGGAATACAAAAAGTAAACTTGAAACTTCCACCTAAAATATTAAAATTCAATAAAAAGAGTATGAATAAAACCAAAAAGTGTTGGAAACAAGAGTTAAAGAACTTAACCTAAAAGTAAGAACAAGTTACTAAGAATTTGATAAATTTCAACAGGAAGTAGGGATCTAGAAAGTAAACTTGAAACATCCACTCAAAATATTGGAATTCAATAAAAAGAGTAGAAATAAACAACCAAAAAATGGTGGGAATAAGAGTTGAAAAGCTTAACTTAAAAGTTAGAATAACTTAATAAGAATTTGATAAATTTTAATGAGAAGTAGGGATCTAAAAAAATAAACCTGAAATATTCACCTAAAATGTTGGAATTCAATAAAAGAAAGAGGAATATAGAACTTAAAAGTGATGAGAAGAAGAGTTGATGAACTTAACCTAGAAATTGGAATAATTTAATAATAATTTGATAAATATTAACAGGAAGTAGAGATCTAAAAATGTACTTGAAACTTTTACTCAAAATGTTAGAATTTTATTAAAAAAAAGGAATATAGAATTTATAAGTAGTGAGAATAAGAGTTGATGAACTTAATCTAAAAGTTAGAATAACTTATAAAGAATTTGGTAAATTCTAATGCGAAGTAGGGATTTAAAAAGTGAACCGGTAACATCTATCTAAAATATTGAAACTCAATGAACATAGTAGGATTGTAAGACGTAAAAGTTGTGGGAAAACGAGTAGGAATAACTTATTAAAAATTAGATAAACTCTGATAGAATGTAGGGATATGAAAGTAAACTTGAAATATACACTTAAAAAGTTAGAATTTAATGAAAAGAGTGAAAATATAAAACAAAAGACTAGTGAAAAAATGATTTGAAACAACTAACAAAAATTTAGATAAATCATAATGAAAAATAGGAATTTAAAAAATAAACTTGAGACATGTAATATAAATATTAGAATGTAATAAAAAAAAGAATATGATTATTTTGTGACATATTTATCGTATTTTTATAAGTTTTTATGCTATTTATAAATTTAAAATTATTACAATGTTTTATCTCATTTAATTACAATTTTCACATTTTTCCCTTTTTTCACATTAAAAACAATAAAAATGTAATTTTTATTATTAACCGGTTAAAAACCGGTTGTACCGGTCCCATGCAAGCGCTGTATGAGATGCCGCGCTTGCATAGTAGGTTGACTCCCCCATAATAAAAACCTTGATGGCGACTGTGATATAAATGTAACTGTCAAGACGCCAATGTCACGACACTTTTAGCTTTCTTCGATTAGATCATATTTTACTTGGGTGGATAGGGCGGGCTGGCCCAATGCCAACGCGCGTAAGAATTTGGTTAACTACAATCACACAAGAAATCATATGCAAAACGAGTTCAGCGTTACGTTTTACAGATAAAAGGCATTTTAGCGTGTGGATTGGGTCAACCTGGCCTCCACACGAGCAGCTTTTAAACTTTTAAAGGCTTCTAGAGAAGAGATTTTTGTGTAGGTCAGGTCTATTACTTTAGTTGGATGAGAAAGTAGGATCCGCTACTGGATTTTGCCATTTAGCAAATTAAGTGTGTCCCATAACCAGACTTACTATTTTTTTTTTCAATTAAATTTTAGTGGATCCTATACTTGCTAATTTGCTATGCCAAGTGATTGAATCTTAGTAGCAAAGTTGAAGTGATAAAACTGGCTTACGTAATTTTTTTTTCTTTCTAGAGTATACAACAAGTTTTTTTTTAAGTTAAAATTTATCAATTTTTTATTATCTATCTATCATTTTTTAATATTTTAAAATTAAATAATTTCTAAAAAAATATCCCCCATTTTTAATGACGAGGATCAAGTTAAAAATATAAAATTTCAACTTATTAAAAATAACATTTTTATATTTTTTTATCTTTTAATTAACTCTCATTTTCCCATTAAAAAAAATAACTTGTAACATTAGTCTTCGTTAAATGAGAAATTTTAGAATACATCTGATGTATTACATGATATATGTAATTAAATTTAATATAACCACCACTTACATGATTATTTTTTAAAATAAATACACACGTATTATAACATAATTTATTTTCTATATAGATAACATGATACCTCTTATATATTTTAAATTTTCTCCCATTCCATCAGTTATCATCACACAATAGAGTCGTTTGTATATACTTTCGTGCAAATTGAGCCAATGTGGTCTTCTACTTCCAAACTGAGCACGTTCCTTGTTACGATTAATAGTTTTAACAACTAACCTTTTAAACCATCACACAACAGAGTTTTTTTTCATGCGTTGTGTACGTACATGCAAAATTTGATATATTAATTTAAGACTGTTATTTTTAAGCACTTAGTGGTCGAAGTGACGGCCCCTTGTTTCAATCTTAAAATGGAGGATTGAAGTCTCCCTAAATAAATTGTAAATGATGATTTAAAAAATATTTTTTTTATATATTTATTAATACATTTATTATCCTTTCATCATGCTAAATATTACAAAACAACAAGTCACTGCACGAATTATTGAATGATAATATTTTATTAAATTAACTTTTTAAAAGTACTGTCACGACTGTTAGTGAAAAGATGATGTCACACTAATGTTGTCCGGGCAAAATCATATTTTCATCAAATAAAATCTAAATTTGTAATTAAGTCTTGGGGTTGTTATCCTTTCATTACAGTAAGTAAGTATTGTGAAATAACAAACCACTATATGAATTATTGAAAAATAACACTTCTCTATATTAACTTTTTAAGAATAACAATTTACTGCAATTTCATTAATTTACAACTAATCATGCAATTTAGATCAATTTCAGGGTAATATTGTCGTTTAATTATCATTGTAAAATTAGGCGGCAATGATATGATTTTTCACACTAAGAGTAAGGTAAAATTATAAATTAATATATGTCACTTTTTTTAGGAGTTATTTAGTAAGGATAAAATTAATATTTTATATGTCAACTAACGGTCAATTAATGAAAGTGATAGAGATGTAACAAACTGTTATTTTTTTTAAAAATAATGTATTGAAATTTATTTTTTAATTTGATTGTTTTACAATACATGTTTACCTCTAAATTAATTACATTTTTTTTATGGGAAATTAATTACAATTGAAAAAATGAATTAGTCGAGTCAAATTTTGAGAAGGTTTTGATTTTACTTTTAATCATGACAAGTGTGGTAAGGCGTGAAGGCGGTAACAATCTGTCTGTCAGATTTATCGGCCTTCTAGGCCCTGGCCGACTCTTAAGACAATAACAAGAACGGCCAAGACGTAGACCAAAGAAGGGCAAATCAGTCATCATGATAATGAAGTAGTTAGTCTCATGATTAGTTTCCGTGTACCTTTCCATACCTGAATTTTGTTTTATGTTCATATTCCCAGGTCAAGCCATTCCCCATTCCTTTTCCCTATTCACGATTTAGATTCCATCGCTTTCGACGAAACTTCAAATAAAATGACTAAAAATTTTCTTCGCCTCTAAGATCCTTAATTTCGTTATCAAATGAAAAAAAATAAAAAGACTAATTCATACCACTTTATCATTCTTCTACGAAAACAGGAAAAGAGAAAATATCTGAAAATCGAATAATTATAGAAAAGTGATAATTTTTTCCGTCAACTTTCAACCGTAATGCTTCACCGGAGTTTCAAGCCTGCAAAATGGTAATTCCACCTTTTTATTTTTAATTTTTTAGAAAAATTGGCGTTGAATTGGCTGTTGAACGGTTTCCGTTCATTTGTTTAAATTAACTGTTTTATATATGAAATTATCTATTGAATTTTTTTTTCCCCTGTGGATTGCAGCAAAACGTCTTTAAAACTTGCGTCGTCGCGTATAAAGCTACTGAAGAATAAAAGAGGAGCGCAGGTGAAGCAGCTGAAGAGGGAATTGGCTCAATTGCTGGAGTCCGGCCAGGACCAGACTGCCAGAATTCGGGTAAACCTTTATCTTTTATTATTTTATATTATATATAAAATCAGCTGAATCTCGATTTATGATCGTCGTTTTTTTCCTTTCTGGGGGTGATTAAGCATTCAACAAAGTGTTTTTAAGTTAATTAAATGATCACATATGTGTGCTTTTATCTTGCTGAAATCATTTTTTTATTTTTTTGATTAGGCTAAGAGTCTGTTTCTTTTATTTTGTGAAGTAAAAATTAATTTGCCTATTCACTGGTTCTCTGTTTGTGGTGTCTTTCTTGAGATAGGGCGTTGTATTTATTTATTCCCAATTATGTGTTTTCAGGTGGAACATGTGGTCAGGGAAGAGAACACGATGGCAGCATATGATCTCCTGGAGATTTACTGTGAACTTATTGTGACGCGGTTGCCAATTGTTGAGTCACAGAAGTATGTTGCAGACAAACTAAATCATTCAATTAAGGAATTTATTTTATTTTATTTTATTTTATTATTTTTTTGTTGTGTGAAACTGCATTTTATTGATCTGTATCTTATTTTTCCAGAAACTGCCCAATCGACTTGAAGGAAGCTATTTGTAGTGTAATATTTGCATCTCCAAGATGTGCTGATATACCTGAACTCATGGATGTACGTAAAATGTTTACCTCAAAATATGGAAAAGATTTTGTATCTGCTGCTGCTGAACTGCGTCCTGATTGTGGCGTTAGTCGCTTGGTACGTTCTTTCAGAATATGTAATTCATTGATATTTGAAATATGCAAAAAACTTTTTGGTCATTCACTGAAGTGGGCTAGTTAGATGTTGTTCAAGCCAGCGATTTATTGTTATTAGTTGGTTTTAATCTTATTATTATTGTTGTTTTTTGTTGTAGTTGGTTGAGAAATTATCAGTCAAAGCACCTGATGGTCCAACCAAAATTAAAATTCTGACTGCAATTGCTGAAGAACATAATATCAAATGGGATCCAAAGTCATTCGGAGAGAAAGATTCAAGGCCCTCTGAGGACTTGCTGGTAAGATTAATTCAGCTCATAGTGGTTCATCTATTGACTGGTATTACTTTCTGATAGACCTTTAAAGTAAACCCAACATTGAATTGCAAACTGGCCTTATTTTCTGTGTATGTTTAATTATTTCTTAACCTGCATACCTTTGAATGACTTTGTTTGGACAGAATGGGCCTAGTACTTTTAGCAGTGCTAGTCAAATGTTTGTGAACCCTTCGAATGTGCAATCTCCACCTAATCTTGATGACAAAGGACACTCAATTTTCCATGCTCCAACCAAGACCAATGAAATTCATGGTGCTCCTGCAAACGTTCACGAACACAACTTAAGACCTCCTAGTTCTCAAACAGACAGTGGTGCCAATAAAACAAATTTTTCTGCTGCTTTTCATCCGGAGTCTATGCCTACAGGTATATGAATCAGTCATCGAAACATGTTTTACTGGTTAGTATTTAGATTAATATTTGAATATGTATTTTAGTCTTTAGTTTTAATGATTGTCGTCGGCTCTATCTTGCAGGATCTGGTACTGAAAGGATGGAATTTAGGCATTCATATTCTGGAGATGGGAATGCTTCCTCTATGGGTGGCCAAAACTGGAATATGGAATTCAAGGATGCTGCTGCTGCTGCTCGGTCAGCTGCTGAATCTGCTGAAAGAGCAAGTTTGGGCTGCCAGAGCAGCTGCAGAACTTTCAAGTCGTGGGAATAATGCCTGGCAGTACTCGGCTGATACAAGAAGAGATGAAGAGCTGAGTAGATATGCAAACTCAACATTGCATAGTGAACATCATGCTAAAGGTCCGGTAAATATTCTTCATGGAAGGAATTCCAGGATGGATTATGAACAATTCAACAACCATCAGCAAGATGATGTGGCAGGAGTTGCAGATAATAGTCATGGGGACTCTCTCAAGAGTACCAATAAATCTGGCCAGTCAGCTTCCTTGAAGCCCACTGCAGCTTCTGCTGATGGATCAGCATTTGTGAATAATCTCCAAATGGCTGATAGATATTCTCGGAAGAACTCATCTGAATTAGGGCAGAAGGACAATTTAAGTGAAATTAGTTTAAAGGAACAGTCTAGTCAATCTGAGGTAGATTATGCAGGCAAATTACAAGGTATGGATTCTAAGAGTTTTGATGATTTGGAAGAAGCAAAATTCAGAAACCAATCTAGTCATTATGCCTCTTATTCTCGTTCAAGCACATTTAGTGATGATCACGATGTATCCAATTACTACAACCGGAGTTTAGGAAGTGATGCTGATGAGAACCCTTTTGCTGTTAACAACGAGGGAGTTATCCGTACAAACTCTAATAAAGCAAATTTTCCTGTAAGTGCTTCTGTGGTCTATGATGATTATGTTTCAGATGAGGATGAGCCCAAAATTGATCTACAACATCAGCAAAAGGGACATGAATATTTGGAATTTTCACCCCATAGTGGAAAATCACCTACTCATATGTTTTCTGATACAAATGCGTGGAGGGAGAAGCAAAATATTGATGAGTCACCAAGACTTCCTATTTCACGATCCCACTTCTCCATGGAGCACCAATCAGATCCTGTGTTTACTGAGAGTTGGAAAAGTTCTACAGTTCCTTCTCAACCAGATGAGATGTTGCCTGCGACTTTTGATGATTATGATGTTCCAATTTCAAAAAGTGAAGAGGAGCTGGACAAGGCTAAGCAAGATAAGAGTAAGGATACAAATGAAGGTAATATTTACTCTAGAACTTCAGAGATGACCCAAGGTGAGAATCATGGGTTCTTCAGTTCTTTTGTAGACGAGGAAAATGGGAGTCCTAGCAAGCCATGGTTACAGTCTTCGTCTTTTGATGACCCATATTCACAGAGTCACCGGGTAGGTGAAGGGAAGCATGAGCAGTCTCAACAACCTTCAAGGTTTTCAATGGGCCATGAAGTTAGGGACAATGTTCTGGCCAAATCCGTGGAAGATACTGAAACTTCAAAAGACTCCAGTCCGGAAAGTGGTAAAGAATTGAACTTTGCAATGTTGACAGGTGGCCTTCGGAATAAAGGTTATAAGCATCCGCCATATGTAGTGAATCCATCACATAATGCTTTATTATCTAAAGAGACAACCGATCATACTTCCACCAAGACTGAAGAATCACTCTCTGCAACTGTAAATGTTTCAGTTGATTCTGGGGCTACCAGTCAGGATACATACAATAGGGATATGAGGGCAGAAGCAGATACAAGGCCAAGCGCTGGAGCATATGTTGGTTCTCATGGTGATGATGCACGTGATGAACACGCACGGCAGATTTCTACTAGCAGCCAAGAGCATTACACTAAGAGAGGTGGTATTGAAGAAAATAAAAGGTCAAGCTCAAGAACCCAGTTCAAATATTTTGATTCAAGCAATAGTGATTCCGAGGATGACCTTCCTATAGAGGCTTCAACGAATAAAGCACGTTTCAACTCTGGATTATCTCGAAGGACAAAAGCATCTCCTTCAAACTCTAAGGGAAGTTTTAATTCGAAGGCTACAATTTTGTCAAAGCCATCAGTAAGTCCAGGCTATGTTGAAGAAAGGAATTCCCCTTCAAGGAGTTTATTTAGTAACCAAACCAGTCAAAGACCCTTATCTCGGAGTAAGATCTCAGATCGTTTAGGAAGTGCTGCGCAGCCTAGATTGGAGGAACAAGCGGCCAATAAGCGAATTCAAGAGTCAAAGAGATCTTCTTTCAATGACCGTTTGAAGCCATCCGAAAAGGAACAAACATCCAAATCCCTTCGTAAGATAGTAACATCAGGAAATACTGAAAATTTGAACTCTGCAAGTTCAAGTGAGCAGACTCCATCTAATAAGAAAGTTAGTCATGTTCACCCGAAGCTTCCTGACTTTGATGCATTAACTGCCCACTTGCAGTCTCTCCGAACAGATCGCTAGTGAATATTGGTATTTTCTCATCTTAGTATATGTAGTTCTATATGAATTTATTGTTTGGTTTTTTTTTTTCATTTTTTTTTACATGTGCACGTGTATAATTTGATTAAATGATACAAGATCAGAAAACTTAGATGGGATCTGTGATATACTTGTTCCTCATAATTGATCTAGAAATGCTCTGATTTTTCTGTTCTATTGAAACAAAATTGAGTTCACATTTGTTATGACATTTGCTTCCAAATCATAAAATAAAATTTATTGTTTTTGCCCAATTTTTGTTATTCTTTTTTTTTTTTCCGTGCAAAACATTATTTGACAGTGATGTTTGCTTAATCTCTGCTGTTATGATGAAGAATGCGGCATTGAACATGAATTCGATATCCTGTCTGATATCTGATAACATGATCGAAATATACTCCATACTTTTTTCATGCTTTAGATCTCCGTTCTGTGAGTTGCTTAACTCATTAGTGAGTGGGAAGATTTATGCTAAAAATGTTAGCTTGTACCAGGAGATGATTCAGCAACCACTTGTAATTGGATAATTCAACACTAGTCACTTCAAAAAGCTTGAACGATCAATAAGACAATAACATCCCAAAATAGAGATTACTCATTCTATTTCAGTTAAGGTTCACTTTAACCGCCAATAATAGCCCAGTTGGTTATTGGGCGCCACATTTGGCAGAGGTAAGTTGCCCTATATGAAGTACTTGAAAAAATTTAAAAACACAAACAAGAGTTGAAGACTTAGGAATGAAGAATTTGAAAGAAATTATGTTGTTGGTAACTCTTCTTGCGGCAACCGTGAGGCAGAGTAATGGTGGTTTAAACATAACACCAAAAAGAGTAGTTGTGATAACAAATAATACTTCGGAAGGAAGGTTTGATCTAACTGTTCACTGCAAGTCGAAGGACGATGATGTCGGTGAGCATGTGCCGTCTCCAAACCAGAGCTACTCCTTTAGTTTCCATGACAAGCTTTTTGGGCAAACCTTATTCTATTGCAGCTTTAAATGGAATAATGGAGGGCTTCATATCTACATACAGGATGTAACGAAGTGTTCAACCTGCTACTGGAGCATATTAGAAAGTGTAGCATGTTTGAGGTATGATTATGAGAAGAGCCAGCCTACTTGTTATGGATGGAGTAGAAATTGATCATATATTTACTTTTTATATATTTTTTTCTCTCGCTCATTAGATCTATCTCTCTTGCTCTAAAAATGGCAAAAATAAACCTAATTTTTTCTCTTTGAAAAATGAATGAAACATGATGGATCAATGTCATGACTCTTGTGGCGTGTTGTAATACTTTTTTTTTTGAGGTTTTTATTTGCGGTCACCAATTTCGTAGTAATATATCAAATACTTACCAAAATATTCTTTTGTAAATTATTTGCCGACAATAAATAAAATTGTAAGAAAAAAGACATCCAATGATTTCTTAACTATAATTATTTTAGAGGCCATTGAAATATGATTTCAATTAGGGAATATATGTAAAGGTAATCTTTTCTAGAATCTCCAATTAATAGTTTAATTGATTAAGTAGTGAAGGCAATAAATCAAAGGCTCAAGTTCCAGGTCAAGAATTTGAAGTCCAAGCAATCAAAAGCCGATGATAGGTTTTTGGAGAAAACATTTTTCTTTTAATATTTTTTTTAACGGAATACTGGATGCAAGTCTTTAGTATTATTTACTTAATTTAGTCATTGATAATATATAACTTGTTTGTACTATATTTTCCATTTGAATTTCCAATAATGAAGCGAAGTCTTTTGAATTCACAAATCGATTTTGAAAGGTAGGACATTCAGAACTAATATCATGTGATAAATTGAGGGAACTTAAGTGTTAAAGAGTGTCTTTTATAGGCACCGACAAGATATTTCCCTTCATAATTAATTAAGCGTGCATGTATTAGCATGATGAAAAATTTTCTAATCCGACGTTTTTTTTTTTTTTTGATATGAAACCGAATCTTTCATTTCTCAAAATCAGTGATTACAGACAAAATATTTTTTGGAATGTTTTCCAGCCATGAGAATACAGAATCTTGCTTTAAGGATAATTTGGCTAATGAGTGGGCTGCACTGTTACCACTTCTCAGAACATGCTGCAATTTGCTCTGCTGCATTCTCAATAAAATGGCTTGAATCTCGGAGATTAACCAAAATATCTCTTTCCGAGTGCCCTTTCTATTTAAAACCAAATCCACTACTTCCTGGGAATCTGTTTCAACAATCAAGGGCAAACAACCAGCTTGCTCTGCTATTTCTAAACCAAACTTTGTGGCTTCAGCTTCTGCGAAAGCAATGCTTCCATGGAACTTTGCTGGCTTCATAGCTGCTGCTGTACACTTTCCTTCAGAATTTCTAACCACCACCCCTAAGCCTTCTTTGTTTTGATCTTCCATTATAGCTGCGTCCACATTTACTTTAAACCAACCTGGAGGTGGAGGTCTCCATTGTTGATTCTTTGGTCCATTTCTCTCCTCTTGCATGTGTGATTGCGGCTGCTTGATTTTTCTGTAGGATTGGACTACTGCTTCTGCTCTTGCTACTGATATCTGGGGGTCTTCCTTCTTGTTTTTTAAGATTTGAAAATTCCTTGAGTGCCAAGAGACCCAACATAACGCCATTATCATCTCCATATCAGCTTTGCTCTTCTTTTTTGCCAATTCCACCATTAAACTCGGCACATCTTTGCTTTCACACTGACTGACCTCCTCTCCATATTCTGTGAGCCTCCATACTTTTTGGGCACATTTGCAATTGAAAATAGCATGATAGGGTGTCTCTTCAGTTCTTCTGCATCTCTGACACCAGGGACTTTGAATCACCTTTTTCCTCCACAAGTTAACTGCTGTTGGCAAAAGATTTCTTGCTGCTCTCCACATGAAAATTTTTATCTTTGCTGGCAACTCTAAAGCCCATATGATGTTCCATGGAATTTGCTTCTTCTCTGAACTGTTTGGTTGATCAGGAAAATTCAGATTCAATGCCACTTGATACCCACTCTTGACTGAGTATTCTCCTTGCTTATCGAAATGCCATAGCAGCTTATCAGGCTTGGGGGTTCTTGGCAGGGGGATATTCAAGATCTGTTGAGCATCTTCTTTCATGAAGTTCGTCTGAATTAATATCTCTTTCCACTTATTTTCCCCATCAATTAACTCTGATACTGTGGATTCCAGAGGGAGCTTTGGAGGAGAGAATGGCTTGAATGTTGAAGGTCTTGGCAACCAGCAGCTGTGATAAATCTGGGCACTTTTTCCATCTCCTATTCTCCACCTCAGCCCTTTGTGAATGATCTGCCGTCCCCACAAAATACTTCTCCATATAAAGGATGGTTTTGATCCTAATTTCGCCTTTAAGAATTCCACATCTTTAAAGTATCTAGCTTTCAATACTCTTGCCACCAGAGAGTTGGGATTTTGAATGATTCGCCAGCTTTGCTTGCCCACCAACGCTTGGTTAAAACAGATTAGATCCCTAAAGCCCATCCCTCCTCTACATTTTGCCTGACACATATTTCTCCAGTTGGACCAGTGTATAGCTCTCTGATCTGGTTTGGAACTCCACCAAAATCTAGCCATAGCCTTCTGAATATCCTCACACAACCCTATTGGCAACTTAAACACACTCATAGCATAAGCAGGGACTGCCTGAGCTACTGCTTTAATGAGCACTTCTTTCCCCCCTCTTGAGAACATCTTCGAGTTCCAGTTGGATATCTTGCTTAGAACTCTAAGCTTGATGTCGTTAAAGAAACTCAGCTTCTTTCTCCCTACCATTGAAGGAAGCCCCAAATATTTGTCGTGCTTTGACACAACTTGAAGCTGAAAGAGGTTTTTTATTGAGGCTATCTGTGCTGGCTGGGTACTTCCGCTGAAGAGCATGGAGGATTTTTCATAATTGAAAATTTGGCCTGAAGCATCCGCGTAGCTATCAAAAATTTTCTTCAAATTTGAACAATCTTCGGTAGTGGCTCTTGAGAATATTAGACTGTCGTCTGCAAAAAGTAAGTGGTTGATTGAGAGCTCCTTACTAAAGTTCAGCCCCTTGATCAGGTTTTTCCTTTCTGCTTGGTTCAAAAGATTTGAGAAGACCTCTGCACACAGAATGAACAAATATGGGGATAGGGGGCAGCCTTGTCTTAGCCCTCTTTGGGGTTGGATTAGGCCTTTGGGGACTCCATTAATCAAAACAGAAAATGAGGGAGTGGTGATGCATCTCATAACCAAATCTACCCATTTTGTTGAGAACCCCAGCACTTCCATTGTTCGCTTCAAAAAGCTCCACTCCACCCTATCGTAAGCCTTACTGATATCTAGTTTCATAGCTACCCAGCCACCCTTCTTTTTGCTGTGCCTTATTTTATGTAAGCATTCATACCCAATGATTATGTTGTCGGTAATAAGCCTATTTGGGATGAAAGCACTTTGAGTATTGGATACAACATCATGCAAAAAGAGCTTTAACCTATTAGAAATGACCTTGGCTATTATTCTATACATGACATTACATAAACTAATAGGTCTAAAATCCACCACTTTCTTAGGTTTTGCAACTTTTGGAATTAAGGCTATGTAAGTGTGATTCAGGGGAGCAATGTTACCTCCTTTGTTTAAGATGTGCAAGCCTGTAGCTATGACTCCCTCCTTGACAGCTTGCCAATGTTTTTGAAAGAAGACTGCAGGGAGCCCGTCAGGACCAGGTGCTTTGGTTGGATGCATTTGGTTCAAAGCTGTAACTATCTCCTCTTCTAAAAAGGGTTGATTCAGCTGCTCATTCATTTCTTCCGTCATTTTCTTCGGCATGCCTTCTAATGCTTTCTCCAGTTGGCTTTCTGTAGGGTGTGTTGAAGTAAAAAGGTTGGTGAAGTGTTCACAGCATAACCTTTCTATCTCCCCTGCTTCTGTTGTCCAGTTGCTGTGCTCGTTTATGAGACCCTCTATTGTGTTCTTCCTCTTCCTTGTTGATGCTTTTGAATGGAAAAAAGTGGTATTTTTGTCCCCTTCTTGAAGCCAAACGGCTCTGGATCTTTGCCTCCAGTAAATCTCTTCTTCCAGAAGCATTGTGTCTATCTGCTTTTCTATTTTTTTGACTTCATTTCCATTGACATATTTTTCCTGACTTTCTTTGATGCTCTGCAGCTGATGAAGTAATTGATCTAGATTCTTTTTCCTTCCTTCAAACTCAGATTTACTCCACAACTTTAATTCAGCTAATGAGTCTTTTGCCTTTTTCTTGAATAACAGAACAGGATTCTCGCAACTCCATCTGCTACTATTCTTCCACTCTTGATTCACAATCTCTTTACACCTTTGATAATGACTCCACATATCCTCGTAATGGGTCCTAGTGAAGGTTCTTTTGCTGTACTTACATCCACCCGTTCTTTCTACTATCTCCATTAAAATTGGGTTGTGATCGGATGTCCATGTCACTAAATTAGTGGCCGGATTCTCCTTAAAAAACCTTCCCCAGTTTGTGCAGCATAGAAATCTATCCAACCTTTCCTCCACCAAATGAGGTCCAAATCTTCTATTTGACCACGTAAAGGGATACCCTTTGTAGCCTAAGTCCCTTAGCCCACACCACCTGACCGTCTCTCTGAAATCGTTTACTGCTGTGACACACCTATCATTCCCTGTCTTTTCATTTAAATGCAGAATTTCGTTAAAATCCCCGAAACAAAGCCATGGCAGGGATGAAAGCTCAGCTAGCCTTTTCAATAACTTCCATGTATGATGCTTTTGGTCAGCTTCAGGGTGTCCGTATATGCCTGTGCATCGCCAATAACAACCATTCTCACTGTGAACTACAGCATCTATATGATGCTTGCTATAGGATTTTATGTCAACAGTAATTTCCTCCTTCCACAATAAAGCTAAACCACCACCTAAACCCCATCTATCTACTGTAAAACAATTATCAAAGTGTAACTTCTTACCTCTTTCCACCATTTGCTTAGACTCCAGTTTAGTTTCACATAGAAACATCATTTGCGGCCTATGCATTCGGAGAATTCTTTGAGTTTCTCGGAACGCTCGATCATTCCCCAATCCCCGAGCGTTCCAGCTTATTATCTTCATAGCTGTCGGCGGGGCTGGTGGCCAGCCTCCGCCGTTGGATCTTTTGTAAGCATTGCTTCCAAATCATTCCTTTCTCTGCACAGCATCTCCAGCTTCAGTTTGCATTCAGCATTTGGAGAATGAAGTGTTATTTCCGAAGTTGGACTTCCCATTTTTTGCTTTTTTGTTTCTGGACTATCCCCGAAAATTTCTCCACGAGGCCTTTTCGTTGCTGTTTGTCCACTCTTATGCTTAATGGAGTGATCTACATTTCTTGCTTGTAATTTCCATTTGCATCTTTTGGACTTTTTTTGTTGACTTCTAGGCCTTCAGCTCCTTCCGCGTTTGGACTTTTATCTGTTGGGCCACCTTTTTTTGGGCTGAAAACAATCACTTTCTTTCCCTCCATTTCTGATTTCTTCTTTTCTATTTCACTTTCATTTTCCCTCTCCTTCAGATTTTCATTTCCCGCCTCTTTTTGGCTCCTTCCCCGAGTAAATGTACCTTCTGCTGTTCCTGGCTGCTTGTCCCTGCTCTGATCTGACATCCTCGGGATTTCTACGCTTGTCGATGGATCTTGACCCGAACCCGTTTTTTCTGAACTCTTAGTTTTCCCCAACTGTGGCTCCGGGTTACCCTGTTTGTCTTGAACCACCGTCGTCTGATAATTCTGACTTTTCTTCTCTGATTCTGTTCTTCCTTTTTCTTTTCCCCTGTTCTGCTTCAGTTGTTCAATCATTGACGGGGCCTTCATCCATGGCCCGAATACCATCTCTTCTCGTAATTGATTTTTATAGTTTGCACATTCCCTGTACTGGTGACCCACATGCCCGCAAACATAGCAAAAATCCGGCAGCCTCTCATACCTTACCGGCATTGGAATTTCCTTTTCGCTATTGACACTATCTTCACCTTCCTCTTGCTCCTCTCTATCCATTGCTTCTTCATCCTCCTGTCTCAAATGCAGAACTTTTATTAATGGTTTGGTGATATCAATAGAGATGCGCAACCTTGCATATTTTCCAAAGCATGCCCCTGTGACATCTGTGGCTACCTCTTCGACTCTTCCAATGGATTCTCCCAGCTCCCTTAACATTTCCGTATTCATGCACATAATGGGGACATTTAGAATTTGGACCCAGAACGAGACATGAGTAAAGTTTTGTTTTGTTACTTCACCTAGCCCTGCTGGTTCTGTCATCACAATCAAGGCTTTATCAAAGTGCCATGGTCCCCCTGCTAACACTTTTCGCTTGTCCGCTTCGCATCCAAACTGAAAAATGAAAATATTGTCTCCTAGCTCTTCGATTTTGATTTCCTTCATGGTTTTCCACACTGGCAGTAGGGCTGCTTTAAACCCTTCCTTTTTCACTTCTCTATTCAGCAACACTTTCCCCACCAGGCATCCTGCCATTATCTTCTCCCCTTTTTCTTTCATTCTGCTTTTTAGAGTTATTTTTCCCCTTGTTTCTCCATTCAGCGAGATTGCCTTACACTTTTTAATTAGTTCCTCTGTGTCCATTCTTTTTGAAAACTGATCTGTATGCAGTTAACTGCAAAGTTTGCGTTCCTCCCCCCTTATTTAAACTCCTCTCTCCCTTGCCCAACCTTAATGAGCTTAGATTGGTCTATGAGTAAGAAGAAATTTTTATCAACAATCTGTAAAACAACCTACAACACCCAACCTTTAGTGAGTGACGCAGAGGGTCATGACAACCCACTCCCTAGCTCCCATTCTGTTTTCAGAGAAAACACAAGGAGACGTTCTAATCCGACGTTAAAAGTCCTGGAATTTAGTTTCAGATCTGATAATGACCCTTACTGTGATTTGGATAATGCGACAAATACATATTTGTGATACATAGTTTTATGTCAACTGATGTGGTATATGAATATCTTATTAATTGATAAGTGTTATCACATTGATAAAAAAAATAATGTCAACAAACACTTAATACATGACATATTTTAATTAGTGATAATATTAAATTGGGCTAACTATATATATATATAGTTAAAATATTTGAGAAAAACTATAATTTTTATCTATTGTGATTTGTTAATTTTTAAGCAAACAAGGACCACAGTGTAAATTACGAGAAATAATTTATTTATAGGCCTAGGAAGAGCATGTTTGATATTAATAATATTGACAAAGATACAAATGATTTTGTATAAATTAGTGTTATTTTTTTTTTAATTACGTGAGTCTATAGGTACTTTATACAATCATCTCCTTATACTATACTAATTTTATACACACTTATTTATACGAAGTGTTTTGTAGCTCTATCGTTGATGTAATATTAAGCAAAAGAAAACCGCAAGTGAAAGAGAGGCCAATTGGATAAGATTCGCCGGATTGCTGTCCTCACGTCACTGGATCTGGGTACTTTCTTTTCTCTCTGTCTTATCTTTGTGAGTTTCTTTTCTTTCTGTGCATGCATTATGAGATTTCCCTTGCTCTTCGATATGAATGAAGCCCTTGATATTTCTTATAACAATTTTTTAGATTTTTTATTTAATCCAAGTTTTTTTTTTTTTAAAATACATATAGATCATTTTGGTAACATATTAGAAAGCCTTGCACAGTTAGATTGGCCTATAGCTAAAACAATATTGCCTGCTTTTGTAAATACTTCTTGATTTATTTTTGCAATGGAAATTTGGATCGATTCATATTTTTCCTGGATTTTTAACGTTTGTATTTAATATTACGTAAATATTTGAACCTGAATTTTATAGATGTAACTGTAATCTTGACTCAGAGATGCTGCCTAGCTTTTAATAAGAAATGAGACTTGCCTTCTTCACCTTGGTGACAAATTAATTGAATAACAGTTATGAAACAGAGCCAACCTATACAATAAATTCAAATGACATAAAAAGAAATAAATTAAATATTATAAAACAGGATTCATCTTCCAAATTTACATATACACAATGGTCTTGTTTCTTTCCAGTATAATATAATAGTTTTGATTCTTTGCCATAGATTCTTGTCATATATTCATCACATAATGGCCTTGATCTGCGTTTTCATGTGCATCACATAATGGTATTATCTTTTCTGTATGTGCGTCACCTGCTACCATATGATATGTGCATGTCAGAATGACATCTTCATATGATCTTATCACTTCCTCTCACTTAGAATTTGTGCACTTCTGAAGAGAGCTTCTTTTTTTTTTATTTATTTATTTTCCTTTGAGGGGTCAGTCAAAATATCTTATGTGAAGCAGGTGGAGAGCAATGACAGACAAAGCAAAACAAGCAGCAAGTAGCAAGGGATTGTTGCAAAGTGAAGATTTATACAGGGTACCATCCAACACATTCTCCCCGTTATGATTACTACATTTTCTTGTTTTCCATTTTTAATTATTACTTTTACCGTGGCAGTATATCCTTGAGACGAGTGTTTACCCAAGAGAGCCAGAGCCGCTGAACAAGATAAGAGATGTTACTGCTGACCATCCATGGTATTTGTCTTTATATATACTTAATACTGCTTCTTTAAGCAGCTACAATTTTTCATCCTTATTTTAACCACCTCATATAAGAATTAAATTCCCAAAATATACTGAATGATGACAAAATGGTATATAACTGCATCAGTTATCAGATAAGAACCCTTTAAAGGAACCTTTAAGCTTGTTTATGGAACTCACTGAAAATGCCGTAAAATTGAGATGAAGACTTTCAAATGTTATCAATTCATATCAATGTGTATCTAGAATGTTGCTTAGTTAATTCTCAGGGCCATGATGGGCACTGCACCGGATGCAGGTCAGTTAATGGCCATGCTCTTGAGGCTAGTGAATGCCAAGAAAACTATTGAAATTGGAGTTTTCACTGGATATTCTCTTCTCCTCACTGCACTCACAATTCCAGAGGATGGTCAGGTAAATAGTCCATCGTCATATGTGATGCTGTAGAATTGAATTTATTAATGCAGTGTTCCTGCAATATGTTATGGCTTTGGTTAAATTGTGTTAACATCTTATTATCATATCATGCACTTGCCTACTAAGCTATTTATGACTGGAAACAAAATACTGCAGATTACAGCAATTGATGTGAATCGTGAAACATATGAAATAGGATTACCTATCATTAAAAAGGCTGGAGTTGATCACAAGATAAACTTCATTGAATCCGAGGCACTATCAGTTCTTGATCAGCTACTAAAAGATGTAAAGATTTAATACTCTGAAATATGTACCTTTGTTCCCTCCATTACTCTTCCATTCGATTGACTTTTGTTTTTGAACAAATATCCTTTCTGGAATCTGCTGCAGAGTGAAAATGAAGGCAGTTTTGACTATGCTTTTGTGGATGCCGACAAGGACAACTACTGTAACTACCATGAGAGGTTGATGAAGTTGTTGAAAGTGGGCGGTATAGCTGTCTATGACAACACACTCTGGGGGGGAACAGTTGCAGTGCCTGAAGAGCAGGTTCCGGACCATTTTAGAGGCAGCAGCAGGCAAGCAATATTGGACCTTAACAGATCACTTGCGGATGATCCTCGTGTCCAACTTTCTCATGTTGCTTTAGGTGATGGGATCACAATCTGCAGGCGTATATTCTGAATTTCTAGTTGAAAATTTCACATTTTACTTGTTCCATGATATAGGCAGTGTTTGTTTGTAAGGGTCCCTTGAACTTGCTTAAATAATTCATTGGGAATGAATAATAATTACCTGTTAACAATTTCAGCATTCAAGACAAAACTAAGGTGGTTGCAAGCAATTTCTGTAGCTGTTAACAATTTCTTGATTGCACTTCTTATTGCTGTGGACTTTTGTCTCTTAGGTACTAAGGTGATGTTTGGTTGGGAGGAGAGAATGTAGGAGAGGAAAGTAATTTAAATTCTCTTTTTATTTTCATTGTTTGGTTTGACAAAATGTATAAGAATTTAATTTTCATTGGAATTTAATATCCATCATAATGTAGAATTTGAATTCCATACTAAGTAGTGAAGAATTTAAAATCCTCTTATATTAGAAACTAAAGTTTCTAAAATTACCCTTCAATTTTTTAACTTATTTAATATCATTAATAATTATTATTTATAATTTTATTTTATTGATTTAATATTATAAATAGATCTCCACCGAAAAGTCGCGGGACCACCACCGGATTTCGCCGGACCTCACCGGAAGGTCGTCGGACCACCGTCAGACTTCGTTGGACCTCCGCCGCCGGCCACCGGACTGTCATTTTATTATATATATATATATATATTACTAATATAAATAGTTTAATATTTAAGGTAAATGATAAATTTGTCTAAAGAAAAAAATTATAATTTATTTCCTTATCAAATTTTACATCAAACCAAATAATAAAATCTAATTTCACTACTCTTCTCCATTCCTTTCTTCTCCCTTCCTTTCCATTCCTTTCCATTCTACTCTTTTCCTCTCCTCCCTTTTCTTCAAACCAAACATGACCTAAAAATTAGTTTCATCATAGTTTCTTAAGTCTTGTATACCTCTGAGACGATATTTTGCCCTGCTTCTAAATTAATTAACAATGAGCCATCCATGTTATAAATTAAAACGGAAGACAAGTCACTTTTAAATAGATGAATTTCAAATATATTAATTTTCACTTCCAATGAGATGCTTGGTGAATTATTTATGATCAATTAATGGTATTGCGTGCTTCTTGTGTGATAGATTGGAAAATACATTAGATTATGATTTATTAATGCATTATAACCACACAAATCTTTTACCATTTATATCATCCTATTGAACTAATGAAAAATCAGGAGCTGGCTAAGTTACAGATTCTGTAACATACAGATCCAACTTAGCCAGCTCCTGATTGGTTAGCTAGCTACCAAACAAAAACAATTGCATGCTTTTTCTCCATTTGCAGGACAGGTGTGGTGCATGCATTGGGTGCGTATGTTACAGTATTATTTGAAATCTTACTCGAAATATTTATCTAACATATTAATTGAGGCATCACATATTAATAGAGGATACTAAAATCAAACATAGTAATAATTATGTTACGGCATTTCCGGTACCTTTAAGAAATCTGGTGAAATCGAATGAAACTTTATATTTAGCTCTATGTATATTTATGGAATATATAAAATATGTATTAACGAAAAAGAAGAAGATTATTTACGGAGATGGATAAGGAAGCAATAAATGACTTACGAGTTTTGTTATGAAAACTAATGTTGATGTCACTTTCAATAAATTGTTTTTATCTATTAGGGGTGGGTAAAATCGAATCAAAATTGGAAAAACTTCGATTCGATTCGATTCAGTTTTTGTGGTTTCAGTTAGATTTTTTTAGAACTAAAAATCTGAATTTATAAATACTGAACCGAATGGTTTGGCTAGATTTGATTTTTGGATAAAAAATTATAAAACTTGAACCGAGCCGATATTAAAGCATTTTTTAAAATTTCACTACAACATATATATACACAAATTACGCATGTTTGCACCACTCTCGGTCTCTACTCTCTCACTTTCAGCTGCCTGCACAAAGCAACAAACCCAAACCCTAAGTCCCATCCGTCGGTGGCCGGTATTGCCTTATCCTTGCTGCCGACCTACCGCTGCCGTTCCTTCCATTACTCTGTTGCCAGCCAACCAGCCAAGTGACTTGCTCTGTTTTTTTTTTAAATGGTTTTTTTAAATAGCTCTTTAATCTTTTCTAATTTCATGCTTGCCTTATTTATTATTATTGAATTAAATTATTAATAATATTTAGTTTTATTAGCTTTGTCTGGATATGGGTATGTTATTGTACTTTTTCAGTTTCTCCATTTCAAGACTGTGCTGTTGGTGTTGGGTGAGGAAGTCTCGAAGGTTGAAGATGATGGGGGATAATATCGTTTAGATCTCTATACTTTATAAAATTTTAGTATAGTCCAATATTTAGGAAATGTTTGCATATAGGAATCCTGTTAAGGCCTAATTTGTTTGCAAACTTTTCAAAATGGTTATTGACCAAAAGTCAACAGGGTAAAACATCATTGACCTCTAAAGTTTTACTGAATTGTATTATGGCTCAGAAACTTACTTTATTTTATTTATATTTTGGGATAAGTTTTAATTTTCTATTAAAAATAGTGACTATAATTCTCAAAATTCTTCATTTTAGTCCAAAATTCTTACAATATTTTTATTTTTATTTTTGGCCAATACAAATTTGTAAATTATTTTATTTTTGTTTATTATACATTATTGATTATGGTAGGCCTCATGTGCATGATATAAGAAAATAACAATGTTATAGAGAAGATTATGAAAGAGGATTTTGAGAAAGGTGTTTAGAATCGAACCGTTAAGATGAATTGAAAAGCTGATTGCTTAAATAAAATTGTTCTCTAAATCAAACACAATAATAATTATGTTATGGCACTTCCGGTACCTTCGCAAAATTTGGTAAATTGAATGGAACTTTATATTTAACTCTATATATTTATGGAATTTATAAAATATGTATGAACAAAAAAGAAGAAGATTATTTACAAATATGGACAAGGAAAGAATAAATGACTTACGAGTTTTATTATGAAAACTAATGTATGATGCCACTTCCAATAAATTGTTTAAATGTATTAGGGTAGGTAAAACTGAACCGAAACTGGAAAAAATTCAGTTCGGTTTTAGTTTTTTGGTTGGTTCGATTTTTTTAAAACTAAAAATCTGAATTTATAAAAACTGAACCAAATGGCTTGGTTCGGTATTGGTTTTCAGATAAAAAATTATAAAACCCGAACTGAACTGAGATTAAGGCATTTTTGTAATTTCATTACAACATATATATACACACAAATTACGCATGTTTGCACCACTCTCGGTCTCTACTCTCTCACTTTCAGCTGTCTGCACAAAGCCACGAACCCAAACCCTAAGTCCCATCTGCCGGTGGTCGATACTGCCTTATACTTGCTGCCGACCTGCTGCTACCGTTCCTTCCATTGCTCCATCGCCAGCCAGCCAGCCAGCCAGCCAACCAGGTTACTTGCTCTTATTATTATTTTTTAAATAACTCTTTAATATTTTCTAATTTCATGCTTGCCTTATTTATTATTACTGTTTAAATTATTAATAGTATTTAATTTTATTAGCTTTGTTTGGATATGGGTATGTTACTTTACTTTTTTCGGTTTTTCCATTTCAATACTGTGTTGCTGGGTGAGGAAGTCACGAAGGTTTAAGTTGAGGGAGGGATAATATTGTTCTCCCTCTACTTTATAAAATTTTTGTATGGTCTAATATTTAGGAAATGTTTGCATATAGGAACTCTATTATAGCCTAATTTGTTTGCAAACTTTTCAAAATGGTCCTTGACCAAATGTGAACAGGGTAAAATGTCGTTGGTCCCTAAAGTTTTGCTAAATTGTATTGTGGCATAGAAACTTACTTTATTTTATTTACATTTCGGGACAAAAGTTTTGATATTAAAAACAAAGACTATAATTATGAAAATTATCATTTTAGTCCAAAAAATTTGCAATTTTTTTTCGAATACAAATTTGTAAATTATTATTATTTTTTTATTATACATTGATTATAGTAGGCCTTGTGTGCAGGATGGAAGAAAATAACAATGTTGTAAAGGAGATTTTGAAAGACAATTTTGAGGAGGGTGTTCATAATCGAAAATAACAATGAACTGAAAAACCAATTGATTATATAGAACTGTTAACAAAAAAGAAATCTAACCAAAATCGAACTACTGACCTATTGAAAAATTAGATTAAAAATGTTAAGAGATGATTTATTTTAAAAATGTTAGCTTATATTAGAAAATGATTCGGCAACCATTTGTAATTGGATAATTCAACACTAGTTACTTCAAAATGCTTCTATCTTATGCCCTCTCTCACAAGTCTATTTATTCTTTCTTGCCCTATGTGACCTAATCTAGCAAGCCAAGTAATTTCTTCTATATTATTATTACCGAAAGAAGTAATATACGAAAAATAACTATTATTATAACTTGAACCATCAAGTGTTGTATCTAATACAATAAAACCATTAATCAAATGCCTAGTTCCAATAAGGACTAAATTTAAGAAAATCTCTAAACAATGCCATGAAAGTTTAAATTATATCCTAATTCAAGAAGGATAGGAATAGAAACCAAGTCTCATTGAATCTCTGGTGCATATAACACATCGTGCAATAAAAGAATATGTCCACCACACAAAGTCAATTTGCAGGTGCCTATTCTTTTTGCTTCAACTCTAGAGTTGTTGCTTATGTATATCGATCTAGTCCTTTGATTGATTCAAATATACTCTACAATGCATTTTGATCACGAGCTATATGGTCTGTTGCTCCTGAGTTTACAGTCCACACAGAACGAGAATCGGTAAGCATAATTTAGTAAAATGGAGTTGGGTCTTACCTTTTTTGGCTTATTTCATCATGGTTTTGTCATTTTTCTTACCGGCACGCTTACCCCTTGGGTATTTTCTTAGCATCTGGCTTTTTTT
Organism: Citrus x clementina; assembly: GCF_000493195.1. NCBI lineage: Eukaryota > Viridiplantae > Streptophyta > Magnoliopsida > Sapindales > Rutaceae > Citrus > Citrus x clementina. The sequence continues at coordinate 8,665,949 of NW_006263303.1, read as the reverse complement.
GATCAGGATCAGATCTCTTACCCTTTTGGTTATACTTATGGCATCTTTTGCACTTGTAGCTCGAAGCCTTGTGCGAGCTTGACTCGGCCATATAAACACGATAAAAAAGCTTAGCTACCTCAAAATGCTTTGCCTCTAGTTCTAGGTGATGTTCAATATCATTGAAAGTTTTGATACTCTCATTGTGAGTCATTCACCTGCATGTGTTCTCAGGAATAAGGTAGAGATCTTATCATTGGTTGGACTTGTTATTCATCAGTCAGAATATGTCCAACAGACTTAAGTTCACGAACTGTGTTTGATATTTCCCTCAGATGCTTTCTCATAATATGATTTTGGTGCTTCTGATAAGGATCGAAATTGATCGTAACCCTTCTCAGCTTAGTGGTCAAAGTGCCAACAAACTTGTCTTTTAGAGTGAGCCACATCTCTTAAGTAGTCTCATACTTCTCAAATTTATACATGAGGTCATCTTGCATGCTGCTTAACATCATTATGCGAGCATTACTATTCTATTTTTTCCAGGCCAGAAAAGCCTCAAGATCCCTCATATGTTGAGCACTATTACATTGCTCAGGCTTAGATAGGGTGTTGTTAAGAGCTTCTAGAGTCTCTTGCTCTTTACGGATATATTGAATTTTATAATGCCAAATATCATAATTGTTACCATGCAGCTTTGCACCCTTGTTCAATTCAGCCACAACATTCTTAAATGCAGATGCCATCTCAACTTTCTTTAAACACAGAGACAATTCAAAAAGCAATCAATAAAGGCATAATCAATAATTATACATAAACACTTTATTTTGCTACAAACATAAACCAAAAAATATGACAAACTAATATCGAGAATGTAATAAAAAAGTTGTCGAAGTTTCCAATCATCATCCAATTCCTTTTATCATATTCATCATTAATTCAATTTTAGTGCACAAAACTATTAGTTCTAATTATGAATTCATTAAATTCAATTTGTTTAGAACTCTCACTCAACAGAATGATTTATGAGATACCATAAAAGAATATGTAGAGTTGAGCAATAACTAATATAGAAGTTCATTAATTAAAGTCATAACAACATATTGCTCAATCAACAAAATGAGAAATAACATCAAAACAATAAAAGTTAACAAACAAAAGAAATAACCTAATATAGTCAAGCTAATACATAGAATCTTCTACATGTTCTTAAAATATTTTTTTTTGCTCATAATTTTTTCATCCAACTTATACTCAAGTGTATCTCCAAATAAAAACAATTGTTCCTTCTTGATGATCCTGTTGATGGTTTTCTCATATCATAACGTATGCCCTTTACCAAGGCTATAAACTTGTCTTTCATTCCAAAAGTTCGTGTGAATGCAAGACGACTCTTCTTTTAGCTCAATTTCACGCCTCAGCAAATAATATTATTACTCGGGAGATTCTCAATCTCCTCTAACATGTGAACCTTAAAGACAAGTGTATTATCATCATTAGGTAAAGAATTTATGAGGACCCGTTGATAATAATCCAAATTTGTATACTTGTGCTCACTTTTCTATACTTTAGCCAGCTAAAGACCTCATCTATATCTTCTATATTAATATACATAAATGGTCATGGTCCATCTTATAATTCTCCATTTTCTTCATAAGTTCTTATAAGATAAGTTATCATTAATATGAATTAAATCAATAGGAGAAACCCAAGCTCTATATGTCATTAACTCGTCTTTTTTAGTCCATAATTTTCTAATGCGAGGCATCTAGGAAAAATAACATAAAATTCATATTAGTGATAGTTAGCAAATGATTAAATATGAGATCAATGTTTTTCAAGCCAATGTCCATAAAAAATATTTTTCAGCTCCCACTAGAGCCAAATATTTATTAACATATGATGCTCATCCATAAGATTATATATATTCGATCCAAAATTTTATTCCAAAAATAAAACAAAAATTATTTAGAAATTTTATTTTTTATAAAAAGAATAGAAAATTAAATTTCAAATCAAATGGTACAAACGGTGTCCAAATCAGAATCCCAGATAGCAAAATATACAAAAAAATACCATTCTGGACACATTCCCCCCCACGCACTAGTGTTGTGCACGTCCCCACGCGCTCAGCTGGCATGTGGGGCCCACTCGCCATCTTACATAACTCAGGTGATGTTGGGTGCGACACCATCTGACTCAATTTTTCATCCTAAATCTAGTGGTGCCCTTGGATTTTTAATCGGAGATAAGAATAATTTGGATCATTGAAAAAATGATTTTGGCACTATTCATCATCTTCTCCAAAAATTTGGGTTTTTAAATTTTCACGTCCATATTCTTATTTTGGACATAACTTTCTCGTTTTAATTTTATTTTTAACAAATCACATTATTGTTGGAAAGCTCTTGAAAAGATCTTTCCAATGATATGTGTACACACAATGTCTGGTTGCCTAGATAAAAAGATATGAGCAATTGAAGTTTCAGTTTCATGATTTCTTAAGGTTCATGTAATCTAAACCCTAGGCCGATTCTATGTTTATCAAATCCAGAATTTATAGTTTAATTTTAGTATTCCAAAACATGAAATTAATAGCCACCGAATCATATATACCTTAAAGAATCAATTAACGTATGAAATTCAAACTTTTTCATGAAACAAACTCAACCGTATGCATGAATTTAACATAAAAATATGGCTCTGATACTAATGATGAAAATAAAAGAGATTTAAGAGCCTACCTTTCTTTACAAATTTAAGGCACCCCCATTACATAATCTAGGCGTGTGTTGAACTTTAAACTCATTGAAATTCATTTTCAAAGCATAAATTTCAGATATGATGCAGTACATTTTAGTTCTGCTACCTCTCCTATTGTTCACCAACTCTACTACCATTTGTGAATCATATTCAACAATAAGCAAATTTAATCCATCCTTAATGGCCACCTGTAAACCCCACTCAACTACCTCAGCTTCTGCATGATCCACATTGCCGTCATACTTTGACACTTTAACAACTGCTGCAACTAGTTATCCATTTGGATCAGTGATGGCCACTCCTGAACCTGCTACCTATTTGTCAACATTGATGGTTGCATCAACATTAGCCGTGAACTAACCATATAGAGGGGGCTCCATTTGGTTTGCTTCTTTAGTTGATTGTCTTTTATTATGTCCATTCTGGTCACTTGACCCTCTTGTAAGATTTCATCTTTGTTTTAGCCTTTACTATAGATCTGAGAGGTTCTTTATTTTTTTTTCCATTAAGAAAATAACCAATTTTCTAGCATGCCAAGTTGCCTAAAACAGAGCTAGCGGTAATTCATTTTCTGATTTGCTCAACTTTATAGCCATTTATTGCAGCACACTGACAATGTCTTGTCCTTCCATTCTGTTCAATACATGTATTGGATTAGAATTTTTCTATATCTTTCTAGTAGCTCCTTAAGTGCTGAAGAATATATATTTTATAAAGGGTAAAATCATCATTTTGCGCTTCAAGTCTCACTAACATTTTTATTTTTATGTAAAAAAGTCTTTTGAACTTTGATTGTGTGTTTTATTATAATTTGAGTATTTTATATATTAAGGAGTATTTTGGTCATTTCATAATTAACAAGAAATCAGACAGAAAAACAAATAGTATTTCTGGGCTTCGAATAGTTAAAAACCTTAAAGAAGGCAAAACATGCAAAATTAAAATTTTAGGATTTTAGTGGGGCCCAACTGATATGGCATTAATCGATGACGTGGTAGCAACCTATTGCATTGACTGATGATGTGACATCATTCTATTGGACTAAACAATGAGCTTAAGATACAAGCAATACATTGAATCAATGCTAGTTGACTTTTATATTGACCGATGATGTGATAGCATATTATTAGACTAAAAACCGTGTGTACATTACATGCAATTCACCGAATCAAAGCCTTGATGACTTGTTCCATCCATCTAAAGCTTGCCATGTGGCACAATCCTGAGGGTTAGAGTCGTTTTCATCCGATAGTCATGATTTACCCATTGTATTTATAAATAAAGGACTACCCCTTCATTTGGTAACTTTAAATCCAAATTTGAGCTCCATTTTATGTAATTCTCTTTTGATCTTTTATTTTCTATATTTTAACCCTAGTTCAATATGAGTGTTAGTTTAGTTTCAAGTTAGTTTAGTTTCAAGCTTGAGTTGAAGGTGAAGCCTTAACATGATCCATGAGCTTAATTTGGTAAGTTTATTAACTTTCTTGATTTATATGGTTTGTTTTGACTCATCATTTTCAGACAGTAATTATCTTGTCTAGGTTTTACACCGTGTACTGGTTCCCTAATGCAAGATCATTATTGTTTGGCATGATGAACACTTTACACTATATTTATTAGCGAGAAACTCCTCTATAATGTTAATGGTCCATTTTGACTCAATGTTTACAGTGAATGCATCTAAGTTATTTAGTGGACGATCTTACCACATTGTCGACAATAGAATTATTTTCACCTGGCACAACATGTACTTGTTAAACATTTAGCAGAAAATTATTTCCCCAAGGCACAATGAGTGTTTGATACCATATTTACCAGAATGAGGACTATGAGAAGTAGAAATACTACCCTCATAAAAAAATTGGAACTAAAAAAGAATATTAAGCCCATGGTGAAGTGTTAAGTGAGCATCGAGAGACTTAATTATTTCATTTGAATTGTTTCATCTTTAATTTATTCCCACTATATTTTTAATTTAAATCTCAATACTACTCAGAAATCATATCTAACCAATTTATATATAAACTTAGAAAATTAACCTTGATTATAATTAAATATATCTCCTTGTGGGATTGACACTCATCACCATTAATCTATACTGCAATAGATTTGTCCGTTTTGTGAGTACAATAAAATTTGTACAATAAGTTTTTAGCGCCATTGTGGGGCAGATAATTTTTTTTAATTTGTAGAGTTGATTATCTTTGTAAATATTGTGTAAATAACTTTGTGTGTAGGTTTTAAGTTTGTTTTTATAGTAAGAGTATAATATACGATCAGTATCGTAACTTCTCATCTCTCTTTATTTTCATTAGTCCTTTTTTAAAAAAAAATTTATTTTCATGCACAACGAAGGTCATAATCACATGATCTAGAACTATAGACCTTGAATTGAAAAAGACACTTCTAGAACTATATACCTTGAATTAGAAAAGACAATTCGCACACATAGATGCATTGCATCAAAGGTTAAAATTGAGGATAATTTGAAATAAATTTGGAACAACAACCGCAAGTATCATAAGAGAGGCCATTTGAGGACTACTTCAATCCATTGGCTAATTGGAGCACTTCATACATAAGATTACCCCAATGTAGCTGCTAAGAGTTTGAGTTAAAATCTAGTGTACTAAATTGTTTCCTATCACTCTATGGCCTAGAAAATGAAGAGTCACACAATCATTCGAATGATTTTCATGCTATTTGCCAAACTTTTAAATATAAATTTTTTTTAAATGAAGATGTAAGCTTAGATTGTTTTTATTTTCTCTAAAGGATAAAGCTCGTTCTTGGTTCAATACATTACTTGCTAATGGTATTACATCATGGGAACAAATGGTAGCCAAGTTTTTAAATAAACACTTCCCAGTGCATAAAACTAACATTATTCGCAAGGAAATCTCAGAGTTTATTCAGAGAGAAGACGAGCAATTTTTTTAAGTATGGGTGTGATTCAATGAGCTACTCTTGAAGTGTCCACGTTGCGGATACAAGAAATAGATGAGAGATGGTACCAATATCAATACATCTTGGAGAGGCTATTGCCATATATGCAAGAATAGCTTGTAGCGACAAGTGGAGGTGAGCCAATGTCTAAAAGTGCATTAGAAATTTGGGATTTCTTCCATTGACAAGCTGATAATTTCCAATAGCGAAGTTGATCATTTAAGAATGTAAGAAAAATCAAGGGAGTAAATGAAGTTCATGTTTGACACAACTTAAAAGTAATTTTTAACTCTCAAGTATAAGAGTGTCTTGTTGTATTATAACTCGGTGAGTCCAAGGTCGATCCACAGAGAAAAGATTTAATTAGTTTATTTTATTTTATCTAAAAATTAAAATTAAAATTTGAATATAAACAACTTAATTTAAATGAAACTATGGAATTGAACTAGTTAGGGTTATGGATCCACTCTTAGGAATAAATAAAACTTAATAAATTCTTTTTGCCAATTTTTTTTAGATTTATTACCCAAAAGATTAATTATACAAATTATTATTATTTTCCCTTTAAATTTATGATGGATTAAGTATTTATTGTGCCAAAATTTAATTTGTCTACAATAAGTCAAAATACTATTTCACCATGCCTTATATTAAGATCTTAAGAATTTATTGTGCCAAATTCATTTGTTTGTCTACAATAAATCAAATTTTCAAAATATAAAACATGTATAAAATTAAATAGAAAATAATTTAATTTATAAAATTAAACATAGAATTTGATTAAATCATATTTATTTCTTAAGAGTTTCACCTTCCCCTAACTAATATTATTTAGTTAAGCATAATTAAAATAAAAAGAAGTAGTAAAATTGAATTACTTATAATTAAAAGAAATAAAAACAACTAAAATTGGAAATAAAACTAATTTTATTAATGAAAATAATTATACAAAATATTAAAAACACACCTGGAAATCAAGATTACAAGGAGATGGAGAGAATTTGAGAAGAAGAGAGTTGTAGAGAGATGATTAAAACATAAAAATGAGGCCTTATTTATAGAAAAATAAATTTATAATCCAGTGCTTTGCGGTCCATCATAGGCTTCATGCATGTGCTCCTCACAACCCTTAGATCAAGATCCAATGGCTGGTCAAACTTCAAAAGTCAACATCACACATGGCATCATTTGACTCGTCCGATTTGCCCAAAGAACGGTTGAGATTTGGCGGGTTAATGGGTGGATCGGGTCGACCCGAATACAAAGATTCGGATCCTCCAACTTGCTTCACCAACCATTGCCACGTGGCACAATCATGGCCATTGAATCATGAACGGTTGAGATTTAGTCAAGATTGCCAGTTATCCCATGCACTCATATCTATTGTAAGCTCATTTCATCATCCAATCAGTGCTCGGTCAACAGGAAAAGTCAACTTTTTTTACACAAGCCCAATTTTAAGTCGATCTTGACTGATCTTAAGGTTTTCGGACCTCCGGAATCCAAATTTGACCTCCGTTTATTTGTTTGGAGCCTCGAAGTACGTGAAATTAATAATTTTCCTAATAAACACATAAAAATACACAAAATTAAATATATTTAAAACATAATTAATAATTCATAATATATTACATAAACACAAATATAAATTATAACATAAGCATAAAATAACATATTATCGCTTGATAATTAAACAATTTTTAATACTAATCAATGTTGGCGAATCAGGATCAGACATCAAGGAAGTTAAAGTAATAGTCGAAGGACTTTCTCCCCAAAGAGTATCATTAATAGCTACCAAATCAATAGAGCCATATACCTACAATCAATTTGACCATGATTCATCTGATTCTGATTGTACTGTCTAAATGGTGGCTGAGAGATTTGAAGAGTTGATGAATTAGTTGTACTGGTGATAATGGAGTTGGAGCTGCTGTTTTGTTTTATTGGAATTCATGAGACCATGAAAAGTTAGTGGGTCAAACCATGAGAAAAAGGCACTAAAAATTTTCAATAATTTAACTCACTCCGTACTTGAATAAAAAAATTGCACCATTGATGAGCTACGGAATGAGATGAGTACTGGCATAAATTCACAAGCCTAATTGATTTTGAACCTCAAAAAGATGGTGGGTCAACTTCCTTTTTTAGTTGAAACCTTAACAATGACTGTTAAGAAAGGTAAATTCTCAAGTTAGTCAATCTCTAATCCTAAGAGAGTACATGAAGTTAGTACTAATTTACCCTAATGGCCTGAAGAGGTCAAAGCCATCATGACCTTGCGAAAAGAAAAATAAGTCGACAATAAAGTGGAGATGCCGGTGAAAAAGACAACTCAAGTTGTACCTTTAGACTTTAATGAATTATCACCATAGTAGAAAAAAGAAAGTAGCAACGATAATACGTCCCTAAAGCTTTATTTCCTCAGAGGTTAGTTAAAGCAAAAAAGAGAAATTCTAGAGGTGAGGTTATGGAAATCTTTAAATAGGTATGTCTTAACATCCCTTTTATTTGACGCTGTCTTATGCAAAGTTTTTTGAAGACCTTTGTATTAAAAAGAGAAGCATTCATGTTCAAAAGATAGTCTTTTTAATAGAGAACATTAGTTCCATAATCCAACAAAAAATTCCTTTAACACAAAGATTTAGGCTCTTATATCATTTCATATAGTATATGAGGTTTACATAATTAAGAATGCTTTGTTGGACTTAGGGGCTAGTGAAAATATTTTATCTTACTCAATATTTATGAAATTTAGATTGAGAGAATTACACCCAACTTTGGTTGAGTTGCAGCTCACAGATCGATCCATTAAAATAGCTCACAGTATTATAGAAGATGTGCTTATCTAGGTAGACAACTTTATTTTTTAGTTGACTTTATAATGATTGACACTTAACTAGTGCAGGATTCAAAAAAACACATCTTCATTATTCTAGATCGACCTTTGTTGGCAACTGTCAAAGCACACATTCAATACAGGACTATAAATATACAATTGTCCTTTGGCAACATGACCATAGAGTTGAATGTTTTTCATATTGCCAAACAACCTCACAATGAAGATGAAGGAATTGTTGATGTTGATTTAGTTTAAGAATTAGTTGATTATACTTTGCCATTTAACTTTAATGATGATCCTTTACAAACATATTTAACTCACTTTAGTTTGAATTTTGATATTGATAGATCGATTGAGGAGGTCAATGCCTTATTCGATTCATCACCATCCATGGATACCAATAAACAGAAATTAAGAATAGAGCAACAGACATCATCGGGGAAAAAACTCAGGCCATCATCAAAATCACCAAAGCTTGGGCTCAATTCATTACTCGACACTTTGGAGTATGCATTCTTAGGAGACAAAAATAATTTGCCAGGAATCATTTCATCATCTCTTGATGATAAATAAAAGAGTAAGTTGTCAAATGTTTTAATAGAGCATAAAAAGGTATTAAGATGGGCCATAGTCGACATAAAAAGTATAAACCCAGTAGATTGCATGCATTACATTCATCTTCATGAAAATGCAAAATACTACAAATATAAATCATCTGTTAAACCCCAATGGAAAAAGTTGTTAGAACTAAAGTCTTTAAAATATTGGATTTAGGTATTATTTACCCAATTTCTGATAGTTCATGGGTCAGTCCTATGCAAGTTGTCCTAAAAAAGTTAGAAGTTACAGTAGTTACCAATGTTGACAATGAATTAATACTCATTAAAGTGACTCCAGGGTGGTGCACATGATTAATTATAGAAAATTAAATTCTATCAAGAATTTACATGAAAAAACCATTTTTCTTTACCATTTATCAATCAAATGCTTGATAGATTAACAGGTCATGCATTTTATTACTGTTTAAATGGCTATTCAGGATATAACCAGATTCTCGTAGCACCAAAAGAACAAAAGAAAGCCATTTTAGCTTGTCTTTTTGGCACTTTTACATATAAGAGAATGTCATTTGGATTATGCAATGCAGCTGCCACATTTTAATGATGCATATTAAGCATTTTTTCTGATTTGGTTGGATGTTTCCTTGAAGTTTTTATGGATGAATTGTCTATTTTTGGTAATTCATTTGATTAACATTTGCATCATCTAATGCTAGTTCTGTAGAGATGTGTAGAGAAGAATTTAGGCTTGAACTGGAAGAGGTGCCATTTTATGGCAAAACAAAGTATTGTTTTAGGTTACATCATTTCGAACAAAAGTATTAAGGTCAACAAAGCCCATGTGGATCTATTTCTAATCTTACTTCACCCTAAATGTTAAAAAAAAATATCTTTTCTCAGGCATGCTGGTTTATATACATGTTTTATTAAAGATTTTAGCAAAATCTTTAAACCCTTATGTAATTTAATTGCAAGGGATGTACCTTTTGTCTTTAATGATCTTATATGCAATGCATCTGATTATACAATAGGAGTAATGTTAGGATAAAGGGTTGATTGTATCATTTATGTCATTTACTACACTAGTACGACATTAAATAATGTGCAGTTAAATTACTCAAAGGGCAAACTAATTCCCTGGGTGTTATTTTTGCAGGAATTTGACCTTAAGTTCAAAGATAAGAAAAGCACGGAAAATCTGGTAGCAGATCATCTCTATCACCTTAATTTTGACCCGATTTCAAAAGCATTACCATTGAATGAATCATTTCCAAACGAACAATTAATGAATGAGGAAGTATTACCATGGTTTGCTGATATATTGAAATATTTTGTTACAAGTCAACTTCAGTATTGCATAAGTACATGGGATGTATTACATGAAGAAACATGATGCGATTAAGCCTTATTTTGGTAGTTGAGATTTTTTATGTATAGAGCATCGATTTCATGAGACCTTTTCATCCTTTTTTTGGCTGTTAATAGATATTGATTGCTGTTGACTATATAACAAAGTAGGTAGAAATAATTTTGTGTAGAACTAATGATCACAAAGTGGTGATGAGATTTGGAAAAGCAATATTTTTTCGCGCTTTGGATTTCATCGGGCAATAATCAGTGATGGTAGTTCATACTTTTGCAACAAATCATTAAAAACTCTTTTGGTAAAATATTCCATGACATATAAAGTAGTGACCCCATACTATCCTCTAACCAGTGGCCAAGTTGAGATCTCCAATTAAGAAATAAAGCACATTTTAAAAACAACAGTGAGACTAGACATGAAAGACTAGTCATTGGGATTTGATTATGCACTATGGGCGTGTCGAATAGCTTTCAAGGCATCTATTGGATGTCTCTTTAAAGGCTACTATATAGAAGAGCTTGTCACCTATTGGTGGTACTCGAGCGTCGTGCATATTAGGCCATAAAAAAATTCAACTTTGACATGCAATAGGCTACTATTAAAGTTGGCAGAACTTGAGGAAATTCACAATGATGCATATGAAAATGCTAAGAATTACAAGCAGTGGATGAATGTCTTTTGTGATAAGCATATTATGAGGAAATCTTTTACAACAAGTTAGAAAGTGATTTTATTCAATTCTTACCTACATCTATTCCTAGGTAAATTACGCTCTTGATAGTCTAGTCTATTTATCATTTACACTATTTTTCCACATAGGGCTATTGAAATTAAGGATCATGGTGTCACTTTCAGAGTTAATAATAAAATATTAAAGCCATATCTAGAGTATCAACCACATGAATAAAACCCTGAAATAAATTTAAGTGACTTACCAAATCTTAATTCAGTCTTTTCTTTAGATGATTTAATTTTTTTATTTTCTTTTGCTGATTGAAATTATTTGATTGTTTCTCACTTAAATGCATTTTTTTAGCACTTGTATTTTTTTTATCACTTGTATTATACATCATGAGTACCTTTATGAAATAGATCCTCTTCAACCACCTTAATGAACTTTTACGTGTAAAGCATCACCTAAGCGGCTTGTTGTAAATTTATAAATCACATCCTATTTAGGATCTACGACCACTAGCGTTAGTATCCTATTTTGAAGAACAAGAAAGACAACTCAGTCACATTGATAATGGTATCTATGATATCCAATTAGAACTTAAGGTAAACTCAATAAAGGGATGATGGTGAGTTAACATCCCACTTTATATCAATGTGTTTTTATTTTGTTGTTTGCTTTTTACTAGATTGATTTTTTTATTTGATATAATTGGCAGGCAACGGTATTCCGTGACTATTAAAGTCGGTTATTTCATTTTCCCATAATAACTCAAATTCTTAAGACAAGGTATGGATATAATGCAATTCTTGTAAATCTTCATAAGCGAGTTCTCTCACTCTTTAAAAATGCACTTCTCACAATATACATAGCTCGGTCTGAACGTTTTCTACTACTTTTGAGGAATAACATCCCTATTGATATCCGTTGGTTAATTGAAGCCAAAGTATAATTAACGGAGGAGTTACCTCCCAAATGTTTTGCCTATATACTTAGTTGCGAGAAAGGAAACTAGTCAAGAAAACAAAGAGCTAGCAACTCCAAGTTTATTGTCATAAGTGTGCTCGAACAAACTACAACAGACGTCCTTGTAACTTTTTAGGAATGGTGTTCGACAACAGGGGAGACAAGATTCAATTCATTAGGGAGCTTGAATAAAGATCATTGGATGACATCTTTTCGAATCTTGAAACGTATCCCAGTGGATACGTACAATGTGCAATTTTCCACTTGTGGCCTTTATTCCAAAAAGAACATGGACATATAGTCTTGATAAGTTTATAAGAAAATTGGATGAGAAGTTTATCCTTGACTCATAGAGGGCGCTTAAATCATTTTTGGATGTAAAACCAAAGAAAGATGTGAGCCACGGTCACAACTACTAGTACCTATCCTTTTGTTTTGCTGTTCTTTTGTCATTTGCATTATTACTTTGAATGGTGTGATTTTATATTTACTTATTGTTGCTTTTCTTTATTGTTTACTTTTGACTCTTGAGGCATGAAATTTATAGGTCATTTGACAAACACACCACCTTATTTATAATTGTGTATCATTATATTTTTATTGAGATATTTAAATTCGAGCTTTTTAAAAAAAAACTCATAAATTACTTTTGAGAATTATTTCAATCGCAGCAAGTTGGAACAAACAATTCAAGAACGTTTGTGTGCTTTCTAGCTTTCGTTGTGGAAAATACAAAGAGCTTGTTCAAACAGCAATAGATCTTGGTCGAGTACTAGTAGAGAGAAAAATACACCCAGTATATGGAAGAGGTCACCGAGGGTTATCAAAACTTGTCTCACAAGCTGCTTACACTAAAAAAAGCCAAGTGATCCGTGTCATCTCAAAAGCCCTCAAACCTTTGAGATGTCTATCTGGCTCACTAATTGGAGAAGAGCTAGACATCTTAAGTATACAAGAAAGAATATCTAAGATGCTAAACCATGTGGACGCATTTATTTTCCTGACAAGAGATTTTGCAACTTTAGAGGCACTAATTATATTCGCATCATGGGCTCATTTGAACATTCATAAAAAATTCATCGATTTATTAAATGCTTACAACTTTTATAAAGGCTTGATAGCATTTCTTAACCATGCAATTAAGAATCATTTCATTCCATTCATAGTAAAAAAGTTCTTTATTTGTGCTCCTTTTACTAATGAGTTACTTCAATTTTTACAAGCTGACAGACTAGAGCCAAATCTAGGATCTTTGCATTAGATTGGTCAGCTAATAATGACAACAGTAGCAGTAATAAAGAGTACAAATTAGATTTAGTCTTCCATTTGTAAATATTTTCTTATGTTGCAGTATTCACATGATGTCTTCTAAACCCTACTTCTTTCCTTTTAGACATTGAGGACAATGTCTCATTTTGGTTAAAGGAAGGGAATAGTTGACAATTGTGGAATAATTAATAGTTGTGTTGATGTACTTTTACTAACCTATTTCAAATTTTTGAGCCGAAGATGACCGACTAGGAAGATCACACATCTTCCTTGTTTTGGAGTTTAGTTACAAAAAAAAAAAAAAAAATTAAGGCATTTTGTGTGATCTTTTGACATTGGATGACATGATAACTTCTAAATTTTAGTATTTGTGTTATCTTTAGCTTTGAGTTATGCTATACCATGTTTGCCACTTTACATATTGATGTTGGTGACAAGTGTGAATTATTTAAAGGAATGTACATATCATCTTGGCCCACATGATCTATTTTTATTATTTTGTATTTTCATTCAACTAATGAATTAATGTCAAATCATTTTGTACAAGATAAATTGTACAAGAATTTGTGGCTGTATCATCACTCAAAAATCATAGACTGGATATCAATAACCTTCCTTCGTGCTCATTTCATAGAAAGAGCATAATATTTTTGTTCTAAGGTTCATTATGGTTTCTATCATTAAGTATTGGATTATTTATAAATAACTAAACAAACAATAAATTTTCAACCTATGTAGCGAGCTTTGGGCCAATAACTTCCGAACCAGTTGGCCTTAGGGCACTTGGTGTTGAAATACTCCTACGAGCTTAATTACTCATATTTCAGATATAGTAAAATTGAACATATTTTATTTTATTATTATTATTTTTATAGAGTTTTACCATCATACTCAAGTAATCACTATTGATTAGGCAAGATGCCCAGTTACTACATAAAACTAATGATTTATTGATTTTTTTTATAACCAAAACTTTATTGTTTTACGCGAATAATCACTACTGATTAGGTAAAATGCCCGGTTACTAAGAAAAAGTTAGAATGTTTTTCTCAAATAAATCACACATTTTCCACTGCATTAGATGTCACCTCAAACAAACCAAGAGAACTAAATACTCACAGCCGCAAGTATATGTCATGTTGTGTGTGTGTGTGTGCTGGAATGGTTTAATAACATGCATCAGATAATAGATAAGTAAAAGCTATTAGAAAGAAGTGCTCATAAATTTAATTTTTCAGGAGAAAAGAACAAAAATAGCTTTTATTAGAAAATACAAAATAGAGAAAATGATGCATTTTAGGAGTAACAAAAGGAACTTCTTAATCTGCCATTTTTTAAAGCATGTTATACCAACTATCCCCTCCCTTTAACTAGATGAGACATTATCCTCAATGTATAAAGAAAAAAAGGTAAAGTTTAGAAGACTGCATTTGATAAATGTGAAGGAAAATAGACATCTATAAACAAATACACCTAGTATATAAAAAAATAAAAAAGAATTACATATGAAGATTCAAGTCCATCATTTTACGCTTCTTGCCATTTTCAACATGTGACTAGTCTAGTGATAATTGAGTAGGTTGGTTTCAGGCTAATATTCTTGTAGTCGATCAATTAATTCAGTAACGAGTTTGGCACGGACAAGGATTCCTTATAACGAAGGGGAAATGAAACTGTGCCTCACAGTATCACCAAAAGACATCATCAAAGACCATAGTAATAATTTACATCTAACAACCCGATAGATATTTAATGAATGTTTAGTTGTGCCTAGGATGTAATAGTGAAAATTTCTTCTAAGGTGCCAAGTCCACCTGGCAAAGCAATAAAAGCATTAGCATGTTCAATTTTTGCAATAAGACGTTTATGCAAACATGTGATAAGGAGCTCTTCTCCATTTGTTTTTTCGATGATGTTTCCTCTAGTTAAGGCTTTTGGGACTATACCCAAAACTTGACTTCCTCCAATGTCTGTAGCTTGCGAGACAGCCCCCATTAATTCAAGATCACTACCTTCATATATTAAATGTATTTTTCTCTCAGACATACCCTTTTAAGATCTTTGACAGCCTCAACAAAATTTAGAGCATGTCTAGAAGTTAATCCATAAAATATACAAATATTTTTAAGCTGTCTAACTGGAACTGTTGCCATTGTGATTCTCTTTCTTTTAAAGATTTGGATCATACAAGAAAGAGATATATCTAACAAAATATTTATAAATCTAAGAAAGGCAATGCATCAATGATAATAAATTCGGAGGTTGGCAATTGTCAAACAGAGTGTAAGAAACAGTTGAAATGATAATTAACTAGAACCTACAGGAAATTTCAAATAAATAAGTCTACGAAGTTAGAGTAAAGTAATCATAGAAAAATAAAAAGGATATGTATTGGTAGTTTTGATTGTGCCTAACATCTTCCTTTGATTTTACGTCTAGTAATGGCTTAAACGCCCTCTATAGATTAGGGATAAGCTTCTTATCCAATTTCTTATAAATTAGCAAACAACGTATTTTTAAGTCAGATTCCTAAGATTTAATTGTGCACTTTCTTTTAGGAATTGTGTCCATAAATTGTGAATCTTGCGTCACACATAGCCACTTGGATATGTCTCTAGAGATTGCAAGATATATCTAATAATTCTTTACATAGGCCATCCTTAATGAACTTTTTTAGCAAATGTGCTTTTCCCAAGACCAAGCATGTAAGAAATAAAAAGATTAGAAAACTCACTTGCCAATCAAACTTTTGCTTCAATTATCCAACAAATATCATTTGAATCCCATAGATCATTAACAAATGTAATCGTTCAACACGAGCTTTGTAAATCTTTTAAAGAGCATTTTGAGAGAGAGAAGGAAAATACTTATGTAATTCATGTTGTATTTCTTTCATACTTGATTTTGAGGTTTTAGTTATTAGGATGAACTAAAAAAAACCAAGTGTGAGAGTCAAGAAAAACAAAACAAGTAACAAGATGAGATTTAGTTTCCACAGTAATCAGGATCATAGAGAATAATTAGGATCATAGGAAAATACTTATGCAAAACCTGAAAAAGACAAAAACACAAAAACACAAAACAAAACCAAAAAAAAAAAAAAACAAGTAACAAGATGAGATTTAATTTCCACAATAATCAAGATCATAGAGAATAATCAGGATTAGACAGAAAAAAGGTTTCTCAAGACATTGAGTTTTCCAAGAATGGTTTCAATCATTGTCCATTTAGTTTGAATTCATTACTATTCTTCGGACTTTTTATTTCTGCGGCTCCATGTGTGTGTACATTTTTCACAATAAATGACCATTCTGCTTTGATTTTAACTTCCTTGGCAACAAAAATAATATGAGAATTATAAACCAATACTTTTTGACTAATTTCAAAAGTTTTTTAAAAAATTCTTTTATCATGAAAGGCTTTGGTTCTTACCTTAGTAATTCTTGAATTTTTATATGCATCATTCCTTAATTCCACAAGTTCATTTCATTGTAATTTAGATAAATTAACAGCATCATCAAGATTTGAATTAAAAGTTTTAACAGCCTAAAATGATTTATTCTCAAGTTCAACCAGTAAGTGGCAAAGTTTACCATAGACCAACCGATAGGATGGCATTCCTAAAGATGTCTTAAATGCAGTATAGTAAGCCCAAAATGCATTAGTAAGTTGAAGAGACCAATCTTTATAGTTTGGGTTAACTATATTTTCCAAAATTTGTTTTATCTCCCTATTTGTTAATTTAACTTGATCATTTGTTTTAGGGTAATAAACAGTAGAAACTTTACATGTAATTCCATGTTTTTTCATTAAAAACTCAAATGACTTGTAACAAAAATGCTTACCTCCATCACTAATAATGATTTGAAGGATTCTAAATTTGTTCAAAAGATTTGCTTTTAAAAAATGGATCGGATTTTTTGTGAATGTTGTGCCTAAGAGGAAGCACTTCAATCCATTTTGAAATATAATCAACAACAATCAAAATATATACAAATCAAAATGATAATTAAAAGTTGGCACATAAAATCTATTCCCCAATAATCAAATATTTCAACAATAAGGATGGGTTTAAAGGCATCATATTTTGATTTGAAAGTGACCTAAACATTTGATAATTCTTACACGTTTTAAAAAATGTATGTGAATCTTTAAATAACGTGAGCCAATAAAATCTACACTGTAATATTTTTGCCGCTATCTTTTTTGAAGAAAATTGGCCTTCACATGCTTTAGAATGGCAAAATTGAATAACAGTACTTACCTCGTCATCCGATATGCATCTCTAAAAATTTTGATCAGCACAATATTTGAACAAGTATGGATCATCCCAATATAAACTTTTCACCTTGATTAAGAATTTTTTCTTATCCAAGAAGTTCTAATCAGATGGCATTTCACCTATCACATGATAATGAACAATGTTAGCATACCAAGACATGTTGTGTATAGAAAACTAAAATTTATCATGGAAAGAATCATTGATGGTGTTATATCAATTGAAGACTCATTTGTGAGTCTTGACAGGTGGTCTGCAACAATGTTTTTGGCTCCTTTTGTCTTTGATTCTAAGGTTGAATTCTTGGAGCAGTAAAATCCATTATATTAATCTAGGCTTGGTATCGTGTTTAGATATTAAATATCTAACGGTAACATGAGCATAATAAACAATAGTAAATGAACTAATTAAATGCGATTGAAATTTATCCAATATAAATATTACAGGAAGTAGTTCTTTTTCAATAGTGGTATAATTTACTTGGGCACTATTAAAAGTTCTACTTGCGTAATCAATAACAAAGAGCTTATATTTATTTTTTTTTTCTTTGGTCCTAAAACAGCTCCAATAATAAAATCCCTAGTATAGTTCAAAAGGTAAAGACCAATTAGGGTGTTGCATTATAGGGTTGATGTTAAAAGACTAATTATCTTTTCAAAGACTTTCTAACAATCTTTGATTTACTTAAATAGTGTGTCTTTTATCAGAAGGTTACAAAGTAGTTTGGGTATGACACTAAATTCTTTTGTAAACCTCCTATAAAACTAGGCATATCTTAAAAAATGAACAAACTTCCCTAGTTGTCTTTAGTGAAGGTAATTTTGAGATAACTTCGACTTTGACTTTATCAACTTCAATTCTTCTTAAAAACCTGACATGGCCTAAGACATTTTTGGAAATGGTCATGAAATGACATTTTTTCCAATTTAAAACAAGTCATTTTCCTTTGCAACTTTCCAAAACTCTTTTTAAATTATAAAGACATGTATCAAAATAATTTTTAGACACAGTTAAATTACCCATGAAAACCTCCAAACAATTTTCAACTATGTAACTAAAAATGTTTAGCATGCATCTCTGAAACTTTGTAAGATAAATGCAAATGTTCTAAATGGGCATGTGAATGTGGTATTTTCTTGGTCTTCTAAGGCTATAGAATTTGATAATATCTTGAGTGGTCATCAAAAAAGCAGTAGCAAGGTTGTCTTTTATTCTCTCGAGAATTTGGTCTAGAAATAAAATGGGAAAATAGTTTTTTTTAGTGGCATCATTTAATTTTCCATAATCAATGTACATGCGCCAATTAAATAGGATTTATGTCAGGATTGACTCACCTTTCTCATTTTTTACAACAGTTATTCTAGATTTCTTTGGTAATACTTATGTTGAATTTATCTATTTACTATCAAAGATAAGATAGATAATTCCTCTATATAGTAGCTCTCTAGACTTCATTCTTTACTTAGTCTTCTTTGTGGTTGACGGCTTATTTTGGTATTTTCCTCTAACTGTATTTTGTGTGTACAAATGAAAGGGTTAATGCCCTTTTATGTTCTGCAAGGTCCAACCAAATGCAATTTTATGCCTTTTCAGAACAGTCAGTAACTCACCTTCTTGGTCGTTTGTGAGTTAGGAAGAAATTATCATTAGATAGATTTGCTAATCTTCTAAGAGTCCATACTTTAATTCTTCAGGTAAAAGCTTCAATTTAAGCTTTAATGCTTCCTCTTTTTTTGGTCCCTTAAAATTGTATCAAATCTTCAAAGTTCAATTTGCTACTGTCATCTTCAGCCACCTACGGAAAATCAAGGATAGAACATATGTTAGCAATATTACATTCTAATTCTTTACTTGATTTAAGTAAACTAGCAAAAACAAATTTTCATACAGTTCGTAAATTTCTTGTCCTGAATATGTTCTTCAATGATTGGTTTAATTAGCTCAATCTTCTCATTCTCATTGTCTTCATCTTCGTTTTCACAAGGTCGTTTACACATATTGAACACATTAAATTCCAATGTCATAGTGTTAAAAGATAAATTCATCACTCCATTCCGGCAATTAATTAAAGCATTAGGAGTGCCTAGAAATGGTCAACCTAATATGACATAAATTTATTTGCATTCATTAGTAATTGGTTTAATTTTCAAAATAATAAAATCCGCAGGATATATAAATTTATTGACTCAGAATAATATATCTTCAATTATCCCTTTTCGTACCCTAATTGACCTATCGACAACTAAAAAAATAGTAGAAGTTGGTTTTAGCTCACCAAGATTATATTTTTGCTATACTGAATAAGTAAATAAGTTGACACTCACACAACATGTTCAATTTTATAGCCACCGTAATGCAAGAAATAGTTGGACAAAGCATTATTAGCTGAGAATAAAACTTAGCTATGTTGTTAGAAAGTTTTTTTTTTTTTTTGCACCTTATGTTTCCTTTTTACAGTGCATAATCTTTTAGAAATTTAGCACAAGATGGTACATATTCAATGATGTCCAGCAAACGATTGTTGATCTTCACTTGTTTAAAAACTTTATAAATCTTAGGATTGTGGTTAGATTTCTTTGACTTAATTACTGCTTGAGGAAATGGGGGTACATGAGAAAAGTTGATTATCTTTTAATGGGTTAGAGGTTCATTCAACTTTTCCTTACTCTCTGAAATTGACTCTTTACTAATTTCATGACAATTAAAAATGTATTTTTCGACCACTTTACCACTAGGAATAGTTATAACCAATTTAATTTGGCTCATATTTTGGTTTTCATGTACTAATTGAGGATGTTGTTGATTCTTGGGATTTTATTCTAATTGAGAAGGAAACTTATCTTTTTTTTTTTTTAATTGTGAGGGCTGATGTAAGTTTGGAGATGGTGTCTATCAAATTGGTCGAATTTTGCATGGTTTGGTTATTGATAGACTCTTGTTTTCAATGAATGAATGCAATATATCTTTCAAGAGTTTTTTTTTTTTTTTTTTTGGTGGGACATAAGGTAGGTAACCTTGTGAGTTTTGAAAATTCTGACATAGAGGATGTGGTTATAAAGTTTGTGCATGATTGTCATTTCTCCAACTGAAATTTGGGTGATTTCTCTAACTGGAGTTATAGGTCTATGAGTATAGATAGGGTTCAACCTTTTGAAATTGTCTATGACATTTGATTGTTCACGCAAACTTTCTTTCAGAGCTGGCAAGGTTAGACAATCCTGCATAAAATGGTCAGTGGAACTGCAAATATGACATGAAATATCTTGAATAGATTTAACATGATCACTCTTTTTCCTTAAGGTTGTGCATGCATTTACCAAATAGAGATAATTGGGGTTTACTCGACTACTCATAAACTATGTCCAAGTGTTGTGCATTCTCTGCTATATGTCAAGATAATTTAATGCATCTTCAGGACTTTTGTTTCTAAACTCATCATTATACATCATTTCAACAACTTATCTACTAAGGATGTTAATCCCGCATAGACATGTGACATTAACCACAATGTTTTAAAAACATGATGTGGGAAAATGTTACGTAACTCTTTGAACTTATCCCAACATCGGTAAAGAATCTCTCCTGACTTTTGAGTGAAGGTAGTGATTTGACTTTTAAAAGAACTAAGGTGGAAAGAATATTTTTAAAAAATTTGCTTGCATTTTATCCCAAGTTGTGATAGATCCTAACCTAAGATTTTGTAGTCATGTTTTATCTTTTTCCTTTAGTGGAAAAAGGAAAAAATTAAGTATGATTATGTTCATGCTATAATTTTGATCAATACAAGTATTGCAAACTTCCTCAAATTCTCTCAAACATAGGTATTGATTTTCATACACAAAACTATGAAAAGTAGGTAAAAGTTGAATGATACAAGATTTGAAATTAAAACGTGATACTTCACAAGGGAAAACTATGCATGACAGTGCTCCTATTCTAATAGGATGTATGAAATTGCTAAGTGTATGATGTTCATGCAAATTTTGTGGGGTTTGGTTATTTCCTTGCTCTGAAAGTTTATAAGATTCGAAGTTAGCCATGTTTAAGGGTAGTGAAGGTGATTTTCTAATTAAACTGCCATTATTTGTACAAGATGAATGTCTCATAGAATGCTGATGATGTATGAGTGAATGTCAAATAAGTTAAAAAAAATGATGCAGAAACAAGTAATGCATGAAACATTAAATGAAAATTACGCAAAATAAAAAAACTAAAAATTAAATAAGCAAGCGATATACAATATATATATATATATATATACAAGACTTTAAAATAACAATAAATAAATAAGAAAAATAAATAAACTAAAAATTAGTTAACTAAAATTAAAATAATAGGCGGTTGAACTAGCCATATAAATAATTAATCAAAGATAACAACATATTAACAAAATATTAACAATTTAGGTAGTATTATAGAACCAGCCACCAACAATAATAAAGCATAAAATAAAATGCAAAAAAAAATGGAATTAAAGAAAAATGAAATTACAAGAAAGATAAAAGAAAGAAATACTTACCTCGAGAGGTGGAACTCTTTTCTTTTAAAAAATCTCTTAAAAACTACCGACTAATTAGGTAATCAATTTAAATTTCAAGCCTTAATTTTAATTTTAGAGGTCCAAAATCCATGTTCATTTAGCCTGCGAAGGACAAGTCATAATCAAGCTCCAATTCACTTTACTAGTTCAAGGACTGAAATTTTGGTATTATTATAAAACTTGTGAAAACTTCATTTTGATAAGTACGGGGTCAAATCACAGGGAATTTAAAAATATAATAGTTAATTATTAACAAAAATTAATTGTAGAAAAGAAATTTATAGGGAACAATCTAGAAAAGCACTAAAGTTATGAGATTTACTCTCGGTTTTTAAATTATAGTCATAATGCTCTCTCATATTTGTATTTTGCATTTATTTTGCCAATTAATTGTTATGTCATTTAATTCTTAACCAACAGTTTGTATAAATAAATATGGGATCAAGTACATAATGTTGGTGTGTCGATATCATGTCAAAATGTCATATAGATTCAAAGGGAATGAACATCTATAAATTAACATGCCATAAAAGTAACCGGTAAAAAATGAATACAAATTATAAATATGTAACAACTAGAATAAACTTAAAACTGTTGGGATTATGTGCTCTTTTAAAGCATATTAATTTATTTTCTGATTAATAAAATATTTGAGACATTTTCAATTGCATAAATATTTTGAATAAGGTCTGTTTAATCATATTATATGTATTTATGTGATCATCATATGGATTCACAGAAGACATAAATACAAGTTATCTTATGATTAAATAAATTAAGTTCGCAGTTGATAAATAGAGTTGGGCGCTCTATTTATGTTTAGACTGTAGTGAATTCATTGAATGATTTGTCTTAATCGTGTATGAATTTATTGATGTAGTTTGACTACATTGAGCTAGATCACATACGAGATTTAATTAACTTTGAAATGACTGTCAGACTTATTAAATCTCATAGGCATTGATTTTACTGTAATCTTAATCTTGAGTTAGTTATGTTTTCATGATTGTAATTGTTATTCCATTTGAGTTACCAATGGACACGACACACAATTGTGGTCAAGATTACCCGGTATTTTGGTGGGAGCAATTATGAGTGTTGGAGTTATAGATTAACAATATAGAATTTGTACAACACATCTCTTGATGGGTTTTCAGCACTTGATCATAGAATTCTCTGGCCAGAGTGTGTCAACATATTTAGTATGTTAAAAATGATCATTAGAGAAAACAAGTAAGTATCAAAGAATAAGATGTAACTAAATCGATTGGACAGTTGAGATATCGATTTAATTAACGATGTGGTACAAAGGATTATGCAGTAAAGAAATGATGTGGCTTGAGACGAATTATTATTCGAGCATACAATTATAGAGGCCAGTTCCAATCTTTTAGTGGAGTAGATTTGGAATTAAATAATTGGGCTAGTTTAATTACATGCCTAATTATTATAGCCACTATTGTATGTTCCCAAATGATCTCCAGGTTAGCTCATTTAATTGACAGCGCCACTACTGGATTAATAAGCAAGATAACTAGCTATTTGGGTTAAAAACCTAAATATAATATTTAGTGGGAGGCTCTATGTAATGTACTTGTGTCTAAGAGGTTTTGTGTTATTTTACAAGGTGGGCTCCTATGACAAAAAAGAAGTAATGTTACTTTTGGTTTATTATTTTTAATTTAAATCAAACTTGATTTAATAGAATTAAATAATATAAAAAAATGGAGCCTAGGATTTTCACTAGATAGAGATACAAAAGAGCTTATTTTCTCCCCAAAGAAAAAAATAGCAGCCACTTTATACGGATCAAAGAAAAAGATTTTTTCTCTCTAATTTTGAGAGAAAAATTTTCTCGTGCTAGTTGCTTTAGTGGTGATAAAGGCGCCCACGCGTCAAGTGCAGATCAATCTTGAGTCATAGTCTGGAAGATTATTTGGTGGCGGATCGTGATCTAATAGGAGTGGTGGTGACGGATCGTGATCTAACAGAAGAGATGGTGACGGATCGTGATCTGGGAGTCTAAATCACTTCAGCGGAAAAAGTCAAATCGGATTTTCTAGGTACGATTTCAAGATTACAAATTCTTATATATTGTATGAGAGCGATCCTAAAAGTTTTTATAAAAATTAAAAAACTGATTTTTCTCCAACAAGAACTCACTTAAGAGGGTAATTAATTTCATGATCTAAATCCTCAAGCTTCACCCTTCACCTTAGTTTATTAAATTAGCCATTTATATTGACAAGAAAAACACTCATTTTATTTAATAACTCATGATGTACAATAAAAGAAAATTGAAAAACAAAAGAGAAGACAAGAAACTTTTCCTCTAAAATTCACTCTAGATTTACACCCAAAAAGCTCATCCCTAAAATCCACCACACAATTCTCTCATTTCATTCTTTCTCCAATATCTAGCACACCTAATTAAGCTCTTGCTTTTATGTAGGCAAATTTTGAGTGATCAAGTGTGGGTATTTACATGAAAGTTTTGGTGAGCTTACGATTGCAACCATGGGATGAGATTTAATAGTGCAATCTAGGGGTCTGAAATTGCTACCATTATGGATCGTTGAATTCAACATAATTAATGGCTACATTTGAAGTCAAAGTAAGATCCTCCTTTTGATCTTCCCAATTTGATGTGTTAAATCTAGTACAACAAGGTGCATGTGAGCTCGGACATGTGGCACGATCTCAACCATTTAGAAATAATGTCAGATAAAAAAAGACTAGTGATTTTTCTAAAGGTTTCTAAGTCTCCGAAATCTAAATTTCACATCCAAATCTTCAATTCAAGCATCTTAATTTAGGAATTTCCTACAAAGCATATCAATCATACTTAAAAATATATAAAAATAAACAAGTCATAAAATAGGTTAAAGATTTGTAAATGTGATGAAATTCTTAGTGTTATCAACATTGTAAGTACAAAATAATGATTTTAATATTTATTAAATATACACTTTCTAGTGTTAATCAATTTACCTAGACATCAACTTTGTTTCACATAAAAATACAATTTGAGGTCTATGCAACTCAAGATTTTCTTTTAGAGGTAGGAATGTTTAGTCATTCTGTAAACCCCAAACAGTTAGCTAAGGATATTCATGGCTATTGACAGGATTGGGTTCCAGCTACCACCAATGAACCCTCTATTGTTGAAATTGATACTTCCATTACCTCCCTTATTGTAGCATCCCGTAGAGTTTAAGTTGTGCTGAAGGGGAATTGAGTTGATGGTGTTTTGGTGTTGTTTTGTTTAGGCTTACTTTCTTATGTTGTTTGGTTTTAGGGCTTGCTCAGTTTATCTCACTATTAGGTCGTTTGGAAGCTATTAGCCGAAACCAATTCCTCTATGCTTACTTGTGCTTCTAGCCTTTTTTTTTTCATTTTCTTTTTTCTGGCTTGCGTTTATTTCAATTGAACCCATTAACTTCCTTCTCCTTTGTCTCCAAATTAATTTGGGCTTGATTTGGTGTTGTGGTATAATTGTAGTTTAGGCCCAAATTATTGCATTTGTTTGTGTACATTTCAACTTTAATTTCCCTCACTTTTTCTTTTCCAACCTTTGTGCCCCGCTCTTTTTAGGATGTGATATTACTAGCTACCTTTATTAGTTTTTTTTTAGTCAACTTGCTGCTTTCTTGGAACTTCAACCTCTTTTATTAATGATGTTTCAATAACCTTCTCCACTTGACAAGTTTTCATTAGTGTTACATTGATCCTTTATTGATTTTTTGGGTTGACCCTGACCTACTTTCACCCTCTGAGTTTGATTGGTCATGTTTCTGTTGAGGACTTATAGCTTTCTCTATGCTTGCATATTCCTTGTGCGGTTTGTTGGAATCTCTACTCTATTGTTCCCTACTTGTACTAGACTTGGGTTTATTAGTGGATTTGATTGCTTTCACCAAACATCATAAGCCAAATCCTCTTTGTACTACCCTTTGTAATTAACATACTCCTTGTATAAGTGGCCAATACACCCACAACAAAAGCAAAAGTCTGGTAATCTTTTATAGACTAGTGGCACTGACACTGTCTTATTATTCTCTAGCTTTATGTAAGAATCTTTTTCAGAGGCTTAATAATACCTATAGATACCCTTACTCTGACGAATTCTCCAATACATTCCCTTTCAGCATCAGTACCAACATCTTCTACTTTCCTAATGTTCTATCTTATTTCCCTAATGGTATCCACGTCCATACACATTATTAGGACATTATGTATTTAAACCTAAAAGGCGGCTTTTGTGAACTCCTATTTTAGGATGTTGCCTACTCTTAACGAACTATGAGAGCTTTTTTAAAACAAGAAAATATTTTCTCCTAAGCTTTATCTTCACCTCTTTTCCATTCTCCAAGCCTATTGCATCACAATTTTAAGCCTTTCTTTATTTACACATCTTGTTTACAATGCTTTTCTAATCAAACATCTAGTTGATATTTTCTCTTTTTCTAACTTCATTCTACTTACAAAAGAAATTATATCCTTGTACTCCTCTTCTAAATTTATTGTCCTAAATTTATGGATTAACTTTGCTATATCCATTAGAGCTTTAAAGGGATGTTAAAGCTTCACACACCAATAAACCCTCCCCTTACATTATCCTCATTAACTCTCACCCACCCTTGAACTTAAAGCTTTCACTAATCGTTAACTATACTCTTAGAACTACCTTTATTTATCTTAAAAGCTAGAATAATAATAATAAAAAGTAAAACTAGCACTTACTATGTGAGTGAATCTTCGGGTCAAAGACCCATGACTACTTCTACTTGATATTCTTTTTTAGAGCAAAAGAAACATGTAGACAAAACTTTTATGTTCACAATCACATGCCTTTTAAGATTCAAATAATAAACTAAAGAACAAAGACAAATCGATTTTGAAGGTGGAACATTTAGAACCAGTTAAAGCATTCTAATAACAAGAAAGATTGAACGAAAGTCAATACTTCTTATTTTAAACACTTTTTAAAGAAAGACAAACATAAGCGTTAGAGTATCTTTTATAAGTATCGAGAATTAAGTTAGCTACTAGTATATATAGGCTTTTTATTCATAGTTTGTGGCAACACCTTTAAGCTTTTCATTAATTATATTTTCAATTATTCCTTTCGGGTTTATCTTTGTCGTTAATTTGATGTTTTCTATTTGAGAGTTATTCTTTCTTGAGTTTCAAGAACGTACGCTAAAGCGACATCTAGTATCGTTTTCGCACTGCGTCAAGTGGTATCAAAGTTTTCTCTATACCATGCAAAGGTTTCCACCATGCTGAGGTTTCCTAACCACCAACCACCCTCCATACACTGATCCTTCCTTCATTATCCATTAATTCCACTAAGTACAAAAAAATCAACAAAAAACCTAACCGCCAATAACTACTTTCACAGTCATCGTACGTGGCTACTGTTACTGTTATTCTTCATCTTTTTCGTCAATCACCACCCCCATCAAAACCAGAAAAAGCTGTCCATCAGACCCCTAACCCATCTCACCATTGAACTGTCACCTAAACACCACCAAAACAACCGCAACTACTACACTAACTACCAATTGTTTGGCTGCAAACCACATTGGTTCATCCACCATGCCATAACCAAACTTTTCTTCATTATTCACTCTATCCTTTTGGACTATTGCCTCAATCCGCTATTTCATTGTTGGTTATAAATGAAACCAAGATTCCAATTGCAACCTTCACTTCAATTTTTCGATCCAAACATCTCGGTCCAAGTCAAACCACCACGCTATCACACTCACCAACATCAAACTTCCAGTTCTACCTTTCTTTTCCCTTTTCCCCGATCACCATCGTCAGTAAATTCATATTTTTTTATCTATAAGTTTTGCATGTTATTTTCTTTTAATTATATTATTATCCTTTAATTTTTCTATTCTTATAAAAACCCCAAAAAAAACCAAAAAACAATAATGGTTTTTGGAGAAAGCAATACTCAATTTGAAGATTAAAGCAACTCAAATAATCACAAAACCATTTAAAAGAAGCATCGTACAAAACAACAAAAACCTTACAGTCAATGTAAAATCATATTATAGTAATAGAAGAAATATTACGTGGTGTGAAATAAGATTTAAAAGAAATTAAACTTGCCCAAAGAGATAACTAGGTAATAAAGTGTATCAATAATGTTGATCCAAGCAATTATTTTGATAACCAAAGGACAATTAACAAAGCTAAAGAAATAGGTAGCTCTAGTAGAAATGCAAAAGCTATTTTATCCCCTCCGAATTTAGACGATTCAAATGAAGAGGAAATAGAAGATGAACGACGAGAAAAACATCTTGAACTATCAATAAGGCATTACAAGATTTAATGAAGGCATTGCCATCAATGCAACGTTCAACTGGGGCAACAGAGAGTTCAACAAGAGAATCTCAAGAATCATTATTAGAACTTCAACTTAATCAAAGATATACCTATAAGCATCAGAAAATAATTGAAGTCGTGCCCAAAATTACCAAGATGAGGTAGCTTCTGATCTTAATTTGAACATTGAGTTGAATGGTACATTTGAATTTCAAGAAACTCAAGTTGAAGAGGCATCGATTGTTATAAAAGGTAATATGACTGATATGACTTCATCAAATCAAGTTGATGAAAAGAGCATTATACTTCAAAAGTATCATGTAGAGATAATTGATTTTTGAAGTTAAAGCCAACCAATTATTCAAGAAGACCCAAAGATAATTGATATAATTTTGCCTATTCATAGTGGAGACAAGAAAGTTATTCTTGAAGAAGATATGGTTACTAAAGATAAAGTTAATTGGCAGGAACATTGAGCAAGGCTTGACAAAAGACTTGAGAGGCCTAGAAGTTATTTGTTCGTATAAGACTTTACCTTTTCATAGAGTGACTATCAAGACCAAAAGGAAAATAAAGTATAGAGCATTTCAAGTTTCAAGGAAAATTGGTATAAAAGATTACGAGTTCGAGCTCCAAGGTACATTGCTACTCTACTTTAAGTTTCATCCTTCAAATTGTCTTTTATTATTAGCAAAACTCAGGAATAAGTTTTTTCTGCAGAGGAGGAGATTTATGTAGGAAGTATATAGGGTGGAATATATTAGAAATTATAGTATTTGAGTCACTTTAGTATTTAGTATTTTATTAAGATTTATCAGGTTTTATTAAGCTTATTTAAGTCATATTTGTAATTCTAATCTATTTAGGATTTTAGATTATTTCTTTTGTCTAAGAAGAACTAAGATTAAGTTAGCTGCTAGTATATATAAGCTTATTATTCATAGTTTATGATAACACTTTTAAGCTTCTAATCATTAATATTTCTTATTAGTTCATTTGGATTTATCTTTGTCATTAATTAGATGTTTTCTCTCTTTAAGAGCTAACTTTTTTTTTTACTTTCAAGAATGTATGCTAGAACAAGAACATTTAGTATCACTTCAGCACTATGTCAATTATCACATTAATAATAAAAAATTATGTCAACAAACACACATGACACATCACTTGAGATATAAATTATAGAGATATGAAATTATTGAAATTTTATATTTGATATCAGTGATGTAGCTAAGAATCACTATTAAATCGATGCTAAACTCTCTCTCTCTCTCTCTCTCTCTCTCTCTATATATATATATATATATATATATATATATATATATATATATATATATATATATATATATATATATATACACACACACAAACACACATATATATCCAATTCAAGATCTTGTATTTTGTTGAAATCTGAAAAAGCTATTACATCATATGGTATATTAGTATAATACACCATATGAGATAATAGCGTCCTTGAACTTTAATAAAACTACTATCCTGTACTATATCAACATAATGTGTATATAAAATTAAAATATTTGAGATCATGTTTATCTCTTGTGGTTTGTTGATGATTTTTAAGTAAATAAGGACTATGGTGTAAATTTTAAGAAGTAATTTGTCTGTAGGCCTAAGAAGAATATTTTTAATATTAACAATAATGATAGAACTATAAATAAATTTATATAAATAAGTATTATTTTTTAAATTATATGATAATTTTATACAATTAATCTCTTTTTGCTACATTTATTTGTGCGAGGAGTTTATAGTCTTATCATTAGTGTAATGTTAAACGAAAGAAAACCGAAGTGAAAGCTTTGTAATTATTTATTTATATTTATTTACCCAGAAGGCAACTCGATTTCCAAGTTCCAACCCATATGCGTGGGCGGATTCGAGCATTTAAAAAACTAATATCTCAGGAGGAAGAGAGGTCAAATCCTCTTATTATTACCAGGATTGCTGTCTTCACATTACTGTATCTGGGTTCTCTCCTTTTTCTCTTTATCTTATCTTTGTGAATTTCTTTTCTCTGTGCTTGAATTATGAAATTTGCCTTGTTCGTCGATATAAATGATGCCCTTGGTATTTCTTATAACAATTTTTTAGATTTTTTTAATTTAATCCAAGATTTATTTTTTAATCTATATAGATCATTTTGGCATTAGATTAGAAAGCCTAACGCTGATAGATTGGCCTATAGCTAAAACAATTTTGCTTGCTTTTGTAAATACTTTTTTATTTTTGTTATATAATTCCTTTATTCATAATTTTCCTGGATTTTTAACGTTTGTATTTGTTACGATGTAAATATTTGAACCTGAATTTATAGATGTAACTGTAATCTTGACTCAGGGTTGGTGCCTAGCTTTTAATAAAGAATAAAATTTTCCTTCTTCACATTAGTGACAAATTAACTGAATAACAGTTATGAAAAAGAGCCAATCTGTGCAATAAACTCAAATGACATAAAAAGAGATAATTAAACACTATAAAACAGGATTCATCTTCCAAATTTACCTTCACAATGGTCTTGTTTATCTCCAGTATGATATAATAGTCTTGATTCTATGCCATCAAGGTTTTGATTCTTGTCATATATTCATCATAGAATGGCCTTTATCTGTGTCTTTATGTGCATCACATAATGGTATTATCTTTTCTGTATGTTCATCACTTGCTATCATATGTGCACATCAGAATGACATCTTCATATGATCTTATTACTTCCTGTCACTTAGAATTTGTGCAGTTTGGAAGAAAGCTTCATTTTTTTTTTTTTCTCCTTTTAGGAGTCAGTCAAAATATCTTGTGTGAAGCAGGTGGAGAGCAATGGCAGAAAAGGCAAAAAAAGCAGCAAGTAGCAAGGGATTGTTGCAAAGTGAAGAGTTATACAGGGTATCATCCCTATACGTTCTCTTTGTTACGATTATTACGTTTTCTTGTTCTTCAGTTTTAATTATAACAGTTACTGTGGCAGTATATCCTGGAGACGAGTGTTTACCCAAGAGAGCCAGAGCATCTGAAGGAGATAAGGGACGTTACTGCTGACCATCCAAGGTATCTGTCTTTATATATACTTAATACACTTCTTTAAGCAGCTACAATTTTTCATCCTTTTCTTAACCACCTCGTAGAAGGATTAAGTTCCTAAAATATACTGAATGATGACGAATACTATATAACTGCCTCTGTTATTAGATAAGTACCCTTTAAAGGAACCTTTAAGCTTGTTTATGGAATTCACTGAAAATGCCATAAATTTGAGATAAGACTTTCAAACGTTATCAATTCATATCAATGTGTATTTAGAATGCTGCTTAGTTAATTCTCAGGGCCATGATGAGTACTGCACCAGATGCAGGTCAGTTAATGGCCATGCTCTTGAAGCTAGTGAATGCCAAGAAAACTATTGAAATTGGAGTTTTCACTGGATATTCTCTTCTCCTCACTGCACTTACAATTCCAGAGGATGGTCAGGTAAATAGTCCATCATCATACGTGATGCTGTAAAATTGAATTTACAAATGCAGTGTTCTTGTAATATGTTATGGT
Organism: Citrus x clementina; assembly: GCF_000493195.1. Taxonomy (NCBI): domain Eukaryota; kingdom Viridiplantae; phylum Streptophyta; class Magnoliopsida; order Sapindales; family Rutaceae; genus Citrus; species Citrus x clementina. The sequence goes on along the minus strand of NW_006263303.1, from coordinate 8,633,860 downwards.
TTTGTTAAATTGTTTTAATCTTATTTTCATATCATGCACTTGCCTATTAAGCTATTTCTGACTAGAAACATAATAGCGCAGATTATGGCAATTGATGTGAATCGTGAGACATATGAAATAGGATTACCTGTCATTAAAAAGGCTGGAGTTGATCACAAGATAAACTTCATTGAGTCCGAGGCACTATCAGTTCTTGATCAGCTACTAAAAGATGTAAGGATTTAATACTCTGAAACACGTGCCTTTTTTCCCTACGTTAATCTTCCACTCAATTGACTTTTGTTTTTGAACAAATATCCTTTCTGGAATCTGCTGCAGAGTGAAAATGAAGGCAGCTTTGACTATGCTTTTGTGGATGCTGACAAGGTCAACTACTGGAACTACCATGAGAGGTTGATGAAGTTGTTGAAAGTGGGCGGTATAGCTGTATATGACAACACACTCTGGGGGGGAACAGTTGCAATGTCTGAAGAGCAGGTTCCGGACCATTTAAGAGGTGGCAGGCAAGCAACATTGGACCTTAACAGATCACTTGCGGATGATCCTCGTATCCAACTTTCTCATGTTCCTTTAGGTGATGGGATCACAATCTGCTGGCGTATATTCTAAATTTCTAGTTGAAAATTTCACATTTTACTTGTTCTATGATATAGGCAGTGTTTGTTTGTGAGGGTCCCTTTAACTTGCTTAAATAATTCATTGGGAATGAATAATAATTACCTGTTAACAATTTGAGAATTCAAGACAAAACTAAGGTGGTTGACAATTTCTTGATTACACTTCCTATTGCTGCGGATTTTTGTCTTGGGTACTTCTTTATACTCGAGCAAAATTGAAATTCCAGAAGATGTAAAAAGGAATTAGTTCTATCGTGGTTTCTTAAGTCCTTTGTACCTCTGAAACGATATTTTGCCTTGCTTCTAAATTAACATCTAAGTAAAGTTATAAATTAAAACGGAGGACAAGTCCCTTTTAAATCTCAAAAAAGATGAATTTGCAAATATATTAACTTTCACTTGCAATGCTAGGAGAATTATTTGTGATCAACTGATAACATTGCGTGACTTTTGTGTAATGGATTAGAAAACACTTTAGATATGAATTATTAATGCATTACAATCACAAATTTTTTACCATTTGTATCATCATATTGTAATAATGAAAAATCATATTATTGAACTTTGAAGTATTACTCGAGATATTTATTTAACATATTAATGGAGGCATTACAACAGTTAAGATAGTAGAGGATACTAAAATGAAACATAGTAAAAATTATGTTATGGGAATTTCGGTAGAAATCTACTGAATTGAATGAATTTTATTTCATTCTATATATGTTTATCCTATCATTTTAGTATGGCATCTATTTGAGGGGGAGAAATTAGTCTGTTTATTTTGATCACTTAGAAAAGTTTAGTTATTAAAAATTTAACGAAAGTGGGAATACTTATTATTGAACCCTTTGTCTATAAAAAATTATTGGCAATTGTCGGTCTGGCAAACTGTTTTCGCCGTTGGTGTTCTTTTCGATCTTTATGCATTTCACGGTTTTGTTGAAAATTTCCTATACCACTATCGCACTCCAATTGGACAGTTTCCAACGCGTGGACTCAATTTTATTTCACGCTTAGAATTTGTAAGAGCCGGATATGGAAAAGTAAGTAATAAGTTCAATTAAGACTTACGAATTTTGTTATGAAAATTAATGTTTGGTGTCACTTTTAATACATGGTTTAAATATATAACTTTCAATTTTATTATGTATCTACTCTGACCTCTAGAAGGTGTTTAATGCATTCAATTGTGCATGTGAAAACTTACCAGCTTTGATTAAGATGCTGGTTTTGTGACTGTCCGCTCTTCTTTCTCGGATTATATCTCCATCCCATAGTGGCTTTGTCCCGGGTCAGGTGTTATTACATGATATTGTATTGTTGGTCCAAGAGCTCATTCATGATAGTAATCGTCGTAGTCGGGGTGGTAATGTGATTCTTAAGCTAGATATGGCAAAGGCTTATGACAGGATGTCATGGTCCTTTATTCTTCAGATGCTCTGGTGCTTTGGGTTCTTTGATCATTAGATATCCTTGATCAAACAATCATGGTTTCTTGCAGTTGTAGGGTAGTCTTCGGCAAGGTGATTCCCTGTCGCCTTGCCTCTTTATCATTGCTGCTGAATTTTTGTCTCGAGGTTTGGAACAATTATATTCTCAGCACCCTTCCTTGAGATATTTTACAGCTACTTTTATGTATGTTTCCCATTTGAGCTTTGCTGATGATATTATTATATTTGTGAATCGGTGCTGATCTAGCCTTCATCGTGTTATGGATTTTTTACATCATCATAAGGTTGTTTCGGGTCAACAGATCAATCAGTCGAAAAGTAGTTTTTATGTCGGGAGACAGGCTTTTGTCTTGCGAAGACTATAGTTCAATCTATCACTGATTTTCAGCCACAGCAGTCTCCGTTTTGGGTTGATCAGTGTATATGGGTGGTGTGTGGATTTAACACTTTGATGATATGGTCTGTAAGATTAGGGGAAGGATTTATGGGTGGGCCAATCGAATTTTTTCCTTTAGTGGTAAGCTTGTGCTCACTCAGCAAGTGCTTTCATCTATGTCACTTCATCTTTTTCATGTCCTTCGGCCGCCTGCTACGGTCATTTAGAACCTTGAGCAGTTATTCACCTGATTCTTATGGTGTGATACGGATTCTCAACGACACATTCGTTGGTGCAGGTGGCCAACTGTCTTCTTTCTAGTGGCGGAGGGTGGTTTGGGAGTTCATCCCTTTTCTAATTTGGCTTATGCTTTCGAGATTAAACTGTGGTGGCGGTTTCGGGACAAACATTCTTTTTGGGCTTCCTTTATGAAATCTAAGTATTGTAGAGTTGAGCACCTAGGTATAGTTCAATTTCGCTATCATGTTTCTCTTCTGTGGAGATGATTATGCTCTATTCGTTGTATTGCTAAGCCTCATATTCGTCGACTGTTTAGATCCAGTGATAGCAGTTTCTGGTATGATTATTGGCTTGGCAATATGCCTCTTTTCCATTTTAATCCTACAGCAGCTTCTATGGCCTTGACATCTTCTTTTTGGTGTGGTGTGGTTTAGGATAGAGGGATACTTTTATCAGTGCTGCCATCTTCAGTTGTTGATAAGATTTTGTTGACACCTATTTCTGGTGTTTGGCCGGATATACTCCGTTAGGCCTTATCTAGGGATGGAAATTTTTCTCTAAGGAGTAATTGGGAATTTGTACATGGGTCCCGTAGCAAGAGTGAGGTTTTTTCTTTAATTTGGTAGCGGCATATTCCTTCATCGGTCTCTTTTTTCTTATGGCGCTTGTTGCATGGTTTTTTGGCTATGGATGATGCTTGTGCTTGAGGGGTTTTCACATGGTTTCCTGGTGTCATTGTAATCCGAATACTAAGACTATCATACACTTATTTTTGGATTGTTCGGTGGTTCGACAGATCTAGCGGCAGTTTTATTCGATGGTTGGTCTTCAATATATTCTTTTTCTGTCTCCCCTTTCTTTGCTTGGTCACTAACAGCGGTGCTGCCATTCTTCGAAACATATTCGAGTCATTTTCCCATGCTTCATTTTGTAGCATGTTTAGAAGGCTCAAAACATTTTCAAGTTCGATTCTGTTGCCTTTAATATGGATGCTATTATTTTTAGAGTGCTCCTGGATCTTAGGTTGGTCAGTGACGCTTTTGGTTTTAAGCCATATCAGTTAAAAGGTGTTTTGGATACTCAGATTGGAGAGGGATTACAGATTGTCATGCCTCCCCGTAGATCTCTTCGATTGATTTTTTGGATGAAACCGTCGCCGGCCGTAGTGAAGTTGAGTGTGGATGGTTGTTCTTGGGGAAACCCTAATATGGCTTCGACTGGTGGTGTTTTGCGAGATCATCAAGGAGTGGTGTTAGTTACTTTTGGTTCCTTTTTGGAGCACTAGTCTATTCTTTTTGCTAAGTTGATAGCTCTGTTAGAGGGTTTAGATCTTGCTGCTCAACTTGGTTTTTCTTCTCCTGAGGTGGAATCTGATTCGGCCACTATGATTTCTTGGGCTATTTTAAATATATCTGTGCAGTGAGATTTTTCTTATCTCCTTGGTCGAGTTCGGTATGGGTGGTAATATAGGTCAAGATTCGTTTATTCAATTTGATTCGATGTGATTTAAATGGGATTGAGTTTGAAAAAATTGATTCGTTTAATAAATGAGTGAATTCGATTCTATTCGCTAATTAAACGAATCAAATCCAAATTTGAAGATGTTGATTCGTTTATTATATTAGGATTCATTTAATAAACGAGTCATAAATGAATCGAATACATGTCGATTCTTTTAAAATTTGTTTACTATTTGTTTAATTAAATTACTTTTTTGTCCTTAAATTTATTTGAATTTTTTTTAAAATTTGAAGGTTAATATCGTAATTTGGATGAACTTATATTTAATCCTAGAATATGGTTTGGGTTATTTGTATTTTGTTGTAGGATATTAAATTTGTGGCTTTTTATATTTTATTTTGCTTAATTTTGTTTATTAATTATATTTTGTTTAATAAACGAATCTAATCCGAATCCTGAGATTTCAATTCATTTATTAAACGAATCGAATTCGAATCAGTAGAATTTTGACCAAATTCGTTTATGATTCGATTCAAATTCGATTCGTTTATTCGTTTTGCCACCCCTAGAGTTCGGGCATTGGCTTCTAAGCCATCTATTGTTATTAGGCATGTTTTTCGAGAAGTTACATCTGCTGCTAACTTTATGTTCAACTGGGCTTGTACTTATCAGACTTGTCAGCGATTTTTCAATCTTGAAGAACTTCCAATTGGCTTATCCGGCATTCTTCATTTGAACACTCTCGGGATTCCATATATTCGACATTAATCACCTTGACTTAGACTGTTTGTATATTGATTGCTAAAACTTTTGCTTCTATTGGGAGGTTTTGATTTACGCCCCCTCCTTATGTTCATTCTTTGGTTGATTTAATTAAAATAAAAAAAAGCACTTACCAACTTTGATTGAATATATCAGTTTGCAGTAGAATTTCTATATTTAATATTATTAACCATCTTGCTTTCAATATGGTATGACAGTTGTTTCTACAAAATTTTGATCAATTTACTTCGCTTTAGCTTTTCTTTTACAAGTCAAGTTAAAAGATCTAGCGCATGCAATGGAAAAGAACACCAAACAGGCAGCATGTGTTCCTAAGGGTCTATTGCAAAGTGAAGAGTTATACAAGGAATCTCTATGTATCATCCACTTCATTTTCTTAATTTTCTAATTCTAATTTTTGCGTAATGTTCTAATATTGTGACATATATACTGGAGACCAGTGTGTTCCCACTAGAGCCGACGCCTCTGAAGGAGATAACGGATATTACTGCTGCGCATCGAATTTTTTTTTTTTGTTTTTTTCCTCACTTTATGTATGTGCTTAGAAGGTTGCTCGGTATGTTATTGATTTCCAGAGCCATGATGGGCACAGCACCAGATGCAGGTAAGTTTATAGCCATGATCTGGAAGCTGTAGACGCTAAGAAAACGATGATAACTTGGAGTATTCACCGGATATTCTCTTCTCCTCACTGCTCTTAACATTCCAGATGATGGTAAAAGGAAGTATTAATAAATGCCATTTAATCTCGAAAGCACCTTCTTCATTTACTTTGTATGAAAATGTATTTGTTTGCCTTAAATTTTGTTTAATATATCACATTTCTTCAGATTGTAGCGATTGATGTAAGTCGTGAGTCTTCTGAAACGGGATTACCTATTATTAAAAAAGTTGAAGTTGATCCAAAGATAAACTTGATGGAGTCCAGGGCCTTACCAGCTCTTGATCAGCTACTAAAAGATGAAAAGATTCTTTTTTTTTCGAAAAGTTTAATCTACATTTTCTTTCCTGAACAAGATACAGTTACTTTTTGCTTAAGAAACCTTTTTGGCGTTTTAATTGCAGAACGAAAATGAAAGCAGTTTTGACTATGCTTTTGTGGATGCTCACAAGGATAATTACCGGAACTACCGTGAAACATTAATGACATTGTTCAAAGTGGGCGGGATAGTCATCTATGATAACACACTCTGGGGAGGAACAGTAGCCATGGCTGAAGAGCAGGTTCCGGAGATTTTGAGAAGTACCAGGCAACCAAATTGGAACCTTGACAAATTATTTGCTAGCTCAGGTCCCATTAGGTGATGGTTTGTAAGACGTATTTACTGAACCTGTTGAAATTTTGTGGGACAATCCGAAAATCAAGGTGGACACACTGGCATTACTATTTGATGCAGAAATTTCTTCTGCAATAACTGCTTATATACGTGTTGATAATAATAAGCTAGATGTCTTATAGCCTGAAAAAAACGATGATCATTGATTCATTTTAGTAAATGGCACATGCTTAATCCTCTCCAAAAACTGATGTACGTTTATTTCATGATCCGAGAAGTCGCTTTCACAACAAGAACAAGCTACATCCAATGGTGGTGAATGAATTGATATTTCAAGATTAAAAGCTAAAGACAACTTGTCAGAGAAAGAAATTCCCTATACTTCCATGAGTTACATTCAATACAAGTCACTATGTAACCATAGAAAAGAATCAATTAGCAGGAAAATTCTTGTCAGATACGATAGCTATCCTCTTTGATTCGCGTCCACTTATATAATCTGAGGCAGTTGTAAAACAGGCCAAGTAATAACTTAATCAGGACTGTAACAGCAGTTCATCATGTAAATCTTCACATGGCCAAAGTTCAATTTTTAGCGCTCAGTCTCAACAAATTTATTTCTTCTTGAGGCAAATGTTTCAGCAACCAACAGAGGAAAAGCAATGGTTGCGTCACAGTGTACCTGATTAAAACCAATGGAAAGGAAATGTTAGAATCATATGCATCTGCAAAAGATAATAAAACCAACAAACAACCTATAAGAATAAAATGGAGAAATACCTTCACAGTTTTTGCTGAACCTCGAATTTTTCCCCATGACACAGCCTCATCAGGGCGGGCACCGGAATCACTCCCATCAAATTCCTGGGCTGTATTGATAAAGACAGCATAATCTGCTCCATTGCGCATCATATTGGCATTGCAAATATGATGCTTTGGTAACCCACCTCCTAAAATTATCAACCCAGTTTTCCTAGGACTTGCATGAACAGCTTCACCATTAATTGCCCTGATATCTGTTCAAATATCTTTTTAGATAAAAATCTGAAACTGCTAACTAGACATGGAAATAGGAAAAATCTACCTTGCACAATGTCAATGATCAGGCCTGGGCTTCGGAAGGAATGAAAATACAACATATCCCCCAGTGAGCCATCAGTTAAGCCTGGACAAAAGACTGGAATATTGTTCTGCAGAATGTCCCAGAAGAATATCAAAATATCTTGAAGGTGTTGACTGTTACCATTACTTGGCATTGAATTGAACAGCTTAGAGTAGCATCATATAAGAATAAACCGTACATAGATTGCAGACTGGCAGACATTGAATGTTTACCATTACTTCGCATTATATTGAACCACATCTCAACCTCAGAGTAGCATTTTATATGAATAAACAGTACAACAACTAAGAGTAGCATTACATAAGAGTAAACACTGCATATTATGCAGATTTGCACTCATGGTATAACATCTAGTGAACACATTTAAATTCCCTACTACTGATGCATTCAGTATAAAACCCATTTATGATTCTGTTGTTACTCAAAATCACAATCCCTATTGGATTGCGACTTTTGTACTAAATAGACATTGCCGTCCCCTTCAAACTAAAATTCCATAACAGAGTGTGAAGTACTGCCACACGTTGGCTGCAGATATTTCCACAAAACTTCTATGGGAATTTTACCTTGCAGACCCAAACTTCGGATAGTGAAATTTCTCTCAAGTTCCAGAAACTTATTAAACCAGAGATTTCAGAAGAATGTATGCATGTTTGTATGAACATGAGAGAATGAATTAAAAAGATTTATAATCTCCTACCACATAGGTTACTATGCGGAGATGAAAGATTTCAATTTTCATGGTCAAAACTTTTGAGTCACTTGCGCAGTAAACATACCCGACTCGCTGGTTTGAGATTATGAAATGTACATGATATATAACAAAAGAGAACCATTTGAGTAAAAAGAAAGAAAAAAGATTAATAAAAGGGAAAAGAAAAGAGTGGGAGTTAATATGTTATTCATTTATTTGAAAATAATGAAGGAGCATGCAGAGCAGATACTAATTGCTGAAAGATGTTAAGGAAATATAAATGAGGATAATCATAAAATGTGATTGGTTACAGACAAGAATGTTGATCAATGTGCCATGATGAAAAAGAAGGGAACAAAAATATGAAGCTAAACTTGAATGAATACTTACCTTATATGCCCAGTAAAGATATGAACTCTCATCATTTATTTCTTTTCCTAGCCGAGCAATTACCTTAGATGGTGTCCACGATATCTCCTGTGAAACCAAAAGGAGAAAGGGTACTAATGTTCTTAGAGCTCAGTACATGATTGCCAACGATGGCATATAACTTGAGCATAAGACAAAATGCTTTGGACAAAGGCCTAAGGGTGAAGAATAATTAAAGAAAAAAAAAAGGCACTCCTCTTCGTAATTATAATGCCACTAATTACAGGAGCAAATTATAAAAAACAACTAGGAGATAGTAATTGGCATATCAAAACAATGACTTCTACAACCCGTAATTGCCAACAATAAATGCTTTCATGTTTATAAACTCAAATATTTAATAAGGCAGAATAATTTAGATTTAAATTTAAAAAAATCTTCCTTTCTTTCTAACTTTGGTAAAAGAATTTAGAACTAACTAACTTACAGGTTCGCAGATCTTAATATGACAGACATGAATAAACATTTAGGAAGTGAAATGCTGACATCAAGCGAATTAATTAGAGAAATACACAGAAACATACACTCAAGAGAATATCTTACAAACATAAATATGAACAAAAAATTATAGAAAGATGAGAAAGTGCCTCTTCATTTTGTTCTTTCAGCATCTGGTCAAAAATGGGAATGATCCAATCCTCAAATTTGCAGTAGTTGTCATTAGGAACCAACAGATTCCCAATGCGGTTCAATCCTTTTGATCGTAAATAAGCTCCAGGTAGAGCAAAATCCCCTTTAAAGGTAGGTGCAAGGCATTTTACGAGATCCTCTTCAATACCACCAGCTGTTGTTACCACTACATCTACCTGCAGTCATATTAGAAGTGCCAATTCTAACAATCTAGTTAAAATGAAAAGCAACCAAATCATAAAGATGCAAAATCCATTCATTAATCACAACCCAAAAAATAAAAAACTGAGCAGGGTGAGGATTCACAAACATGAACAATCAGAAAAAACCAAGTCATTAATATTCAAAGATATCTCTTAACAGCTGAACTAACATATGAGAGAGAGGGAGATTTTTCCCCTATCGCCAATCAGCCCAACCAGTTAGCATGAAGAACCTATTTCTTATAAGCAGCTGGAACATTCATAAGCTTTTAAAGAGTGCAGACTAGAACCAGTGAGAAGCCCATATTGGCATATATTACATCGAGGAGAAGAAATCCAGGAGCCAAATGTAAGTTGGTCAACTCTTATCATAATTTCTCCGATATTATGTTCTCAAATTCAATGTGGAAGTAAAAATTCAAACGGAAAACTCTTCATGTTACAAGAATGTGAAAGACAGTATCTTCACTAAAGCATCTTATTATCACACACAAACTCGCTCAAAATACTAGTGTCATGATTAGAATGCAGCTAATATTATAATAATCAGGTCTGAAAAATCGAAATATCTTCCTCTATGTAAAATTATCAAACATAAAAATTAAAATAAGACGCTGACCATATGATGCTGTACAAGATAGCGAACGGTATCTCTAACACCAGAGGAAATAAGATTAGAAGTAAAACCCAGAAACACTTTGCATCGAACAGACTTCCTGTACTCCGGATCCCTCTCTCTCTCATCACAATCTTCCGGTGTCACCTCGTCAGCAAGCCTCCAATCTAGCTTCAATCCAATTTTTTTAAAAAATATATATATAACTTTTTAGCATGATAGTTAAAAGAAGAAGAAGAAGAATTTAACGAATGATTGGAACTGTTGGGAGGAGAAACAAACCATTTGATTGACGACTTCAATGGCGTCACCGAAATTAGAAGCTTGAAAGCCAGTGGAGACCATTGATTTAAGAAGCTGAGAGTAATTAACGCCTTGATTAAAATCATAACCCTCGATTTTAGTGCCTTTGCCTTCGAGGGATTCCGATTCCTTGAAGACTGTAGAGTGAACTGACGCCATAACATTACTATTATCCTCCATCGCTTCCCTTTTTTTTTTTTTCTCTTTAGTAATTTGCGAGTATAGAGATAGAAGAAAGCAAACAATTTTATTTCTTCAAGGGAACAAGATGGTTGTGATACAATAATTTTAAAAAAAATTGAAAATGAGCGTTGAAATAAAGCTGGCTGCTCTTTAAGGGTTTGGAGACGGTTTAGGGTGCTGCTCGCCTCTCACTTTTCCTGTATGGAATTTGTAAATAGTAGAGTCAAAAACGCGGAAGAGGATAAAAAGCTCTTCTTTTACGGGTTATTATATACGACTCACCTACGTTGCCATGGTTGTAGCTTACCACGCCTTTTGTCTTTTTCCGACAACATCGTAGGATGCTTTCAAATTTAATCTAACGGTTGAAATTAATTATTGGTTAATTTAATCAACCACTGGCAACCTTTACAACCGGTTATATTCTCTCGTTACATTTCTCAGCTGCCAAACAATCCCCAAGAAAATGACGAAATGAGTAACTAACACGCACACCGTAGAGAAAGATGACGGGAGAAGAGATGACGGCAGGCCCCGCTGGCACAAAGGTTCTTCGATTGCTCTATTTCTTCGTCTTCGGATTTGTCTGCAGAACTGCAGTCGACAAGTGGCGAGAACTCATCAGAAGTCTATTGTAGAAGAAATAGCAAGAGAGCGATCCATGGACTGATGATAACTCGGCAACTGCAGTAGAGAAAGCCGTCAAATGACCTTTTTATTTGACTTTTGATGGATTTTCAAAAGTTTTGGTAATAAAATGTCTCTTAATTTTTCATTTCAATGGCCTATTATTTGAGTTATTATCATGCATAATTGTTGGCAGAGTTAGGGTTTTAGCATTGGATTTTGGAATTTGTATTTTGGCTTTGATATGTTATTGTTGTGATGTCGATCAAGAAATTTATGACAACACTCTCCTCGAGTTTGATACTATAGCTATTGAATTTTTATGGCAGATACAGATTTTTCTTTGAAAAAAATACTTTACAACCGGTTATGCATTCATTTAGGAGCTGTAAGCTGAGCGTGAGTTCCATAATTTTCCAACCAGTCATTAGGCTTTCATGGAAAAATCTTGACATTGACCTTTAGGCAGCACTTAAGACTGAAATTGGTTGTAAAGGATCGAATTTGGGGGATTAAAATTTCCGATCATTAGTACATGAAAATGGCCTCACTTGTAGGCAATCGTTAGATGTAATGTATCCAGTTTATGAAATCGAAAGTAGAGTGAGTTCTTTGGTTAAAAGTACCTACATGCATTAAGGTTCGAAGATGTAGGATAAGACAATTATTTGCTGTCCGCTTGCTGCACATGTTCTGAAATTGATCATTCAAGATGCCTTGGAACCATTCCGTGATGTGACTGAGAAGATTTGAGGAAGTATTAAATATGTTGAAAGTTCACAATTAACACAAGGAAAGTTCAATGAGATCACCCAACAAGTTGAAATCAACAGTCAAAAGAGCCTAAAGTGTGATGTTTTTCTCTTAGATTATTTTTTTTTATTTTTCGTTTCAAAGCTGATAGTGTAAATATTTTGTTTGCAAAAATTTCTAAAAAGTACTTGAGTCAAGATGGTTAGGTATTTTATAACTTCCTTTTTACTCTTAACTGGATTCATAGAGAGTTATAACATTAACATAAATTTTTCTTTCAAAAGTGATCAACTAGACACTGATGAGATCTCACTTTTGAATCGTTCAGCTCTTTGTAATTTCATTACTATTATATGCCACAAGGAATTGTTGAATTATATATATCTCAACATTTCTTCATTGATTGAATTATCTTTCATAATATTCTAGCTTCAAATGGGTACACTGCAGAGCCAATTGGATGCAGAATTCGTTCTGGCTCATATGTGGTCTGTAAGATTCAAAGAGTAAATAATGGTTCTGGCAACTCTTTTGAGACGATCTAAGGTATAATGCCCCATTATTGCTTTTACTTTATCTGTTTTACCTTACAGCATTTTGGAATTTATGAGAAGCTCAAAATTATTGAGTCAGAATTGAGGATCTGAACTTCTGTAAAGATATTTATATTTTTAAATCATAAAGTATTGCATCTGATGCTTTAGGTGGAACTTAGTTCACTGTAGAAAGGAAAATTATGTTGGGCAAAACTAGATGCTTTTCAAGAGAAAATTTCATTGATATTTTTCTGAGGATTTTTGCTTGGCCATCTCATTTCAAGCTGCTTGATTGTTTTCTTTTTATCATCTTGGTTGTATAACTATAACTCGTTGAATTTGCTAGCACTTTTGCTGGTTGTTTATTTTATATGAGACTATGGTGGTAAAGTTTGAAAGCTCTAAAAGTAATGGAACCTAGGAAGAGTATGATATAGAATACTGGATAGAATCAAAATAATAATTTTTCAGGCATCCAAAGATGATGTATTCAAAATAGCTAGTTTTGACTTTTGAGGTAGTATAAATAACTTTTATCTCATATGGTTGCATCATGATAGGTAGGCACTAGTTTAATCACTCCAATTCTCCTGAAGTTGGTACCTGATTTATTATGACAATAGTATCCTTGCATATTAAGATTTTCCTTCCGGCTCTTTGCAGGTACTTTTTGATCTTTTCCGGCATGATATGCGATTATGGGAAGCATATGCCATCACCTTACGGGCATTCTCTTAATGTTTTAGATAGTGCTCAAGATGAAATTCAAATTGGCTATTATTGGGTGCACAATTTACCATGCTCTTATTTTGCTTTTTCAGTCTTACCCGACATTTGCTGAATATCATGATATGCTTCAAGCCTTGGATGAAAAACTTTCATTTTTTTGTGGATTCTGCAATGAGATTAGGGTGGTTTTTCTGACGATATTTGGCAGCAAATCGAGACCAACAAAAGTAATTTTCTTAATGGCATGTCTACTTCTCAGATGAATGACTGTCTCTTCGGACTCCCAATTGATGAATTAACACTTGCCTATCTGTTTTGAGTGAAGATGATCACATTAACACTGAGTCATCGGAATGACGAGGACCTCCCTTTTGTTACAATAATATTGCGTCCATCAGACACACAGTTAATTAGTGCAGATAAACGAAGTCTATGCATCGTATACTGTTTTAAGAGTTCTCTCTCTTTTTTTTTTTCTTTCCATTGTCCGTTCTTTTGAAATTCTGTAATGGTTATATTGTCTGATTATTACAGATTTATTATGGAAGTATCCTAAGTTTATGGAATATTTATAAATAAGAACTTAAAAGTTGTAGTTGAAAGAAGTCAGGTGAAGAGGGAGAGAACAGAAGCTAGAGTAGTAAGCATTTGTTATATTTCATTCGATTATATCTAAATTACAAGGTTGGTGGCCTTCTTTATGGTGAAGTTCCCACAGGCCATTTGCCCGCAAAACATTCGAAATATGCAAACATTTGGACATATAAACAATTAAACATGCTGAATTAATATTTTGGATCTTTGTAAGTAATGCAAAAAAAAGTGAGGTTGGGGGCAGACAATATTTACGTCATGTATTAATAGAAATGAAAACAATTATTCCCAAAAAAAGTCACTTAGTTCAACGCACGGGCTTAAGTTGAACAAGCCATTTTTTGTTGTTACTTCATGATTGTAGTAAGCTGATGGTAGTAGATCATGCTCCCTGTAAAAGACAAACAGAAGCATAAGTTTCTCTCAATTAAGGCGCCTGAAATGTATTTCCATGTCTACTAACCTGATTATTCCTCCATGAACTAAACCTTTCTGAGGATCTTGAATAGATTTATAGAGATCTCAGATAATTTCCTCATTGTGTGACTGGGCAGAGACAACTCCTCTGTACTTGATTACTTCTGGCCAATACATCGAGGCCACCACCTGTCTTAATCAATTCAATCTTTTAACAGAGTGAATTACTAGAATAAAATTTATTAAAGTTGATCCAAAATCTAAATTAAAAAACCATATAAGCGAATGATTCAAAATCCAAAATCCAAAAACTCATATGCTTAAGGAGTGGACTTGTGACCCTCTACAGAATCCATGGAGGAGTAACTAAAGTAAAAACATTAGAGGTACTTTTGTCCATACTACTAGTATTCCTATGCTAAACATAATCTTGGGGGTAGATGTAGACTAATTAGCTATTCATTGAACATCTCATTTCTCTGCAGTTAAATGCAAAAATGCACTTTGCAACTGCAGCCTAGACCATAGAAGTATAGAATTCCAATTATCAACACGTAAAGCTACTGCAATGACTTGCAATCATAAGAAGATATATACATATGCTGAAATTCAAATATTTGAAGAGCTTAAACATCCTGGTAAAAAATAGACTAGTTCATGGCTACTCTGGGGAAGTTAATTCCTAATAGCAGCAGAAAATTTAAACATACCAACTCCAGTAAACTCAATTAACCAAAACCAAACTCAAAACAAGAAAAAGCACGATTTTAACTAACCTAATCATTATCATTGATATTTTAACACACTGATCTTCACATGGAGTTAACAAACATAAGAGTTACTGCCTAATACATATGTCTGGGGTTACTCAAACTTGATACTTATACAACCTCCCCATCAAAATCCCCTTCAAGATGTAAATGAATTATTAAATCCTAAACTCAGGGCAGAAAAAAGATCCTAGTTTTCTTTTAACATAGAATACTTTTTGAGATAAATATAGGAAAGAAAGAAATGAAACTTGCTAATACTGATTCAAGCCACCTCGGTTTAGCCCAGCACTTTCAACTTCATTAAACTATTCACTTGAGCCTTTGCAGTTGTTCCCGTTTCATTTGAAAAGACTGCCACCATTTTGTGCATTTCTTTTTCCAACTTTTGATATAAATTGCTCATGAAGTCATCTTCCTCTGAATACTGTATGACAATGAACTACCACCAACCAAAGAGTTAAAAAACAAATGAATAAGCAAAAGAATTTAAGAAATATTAACCACTGAACAGTTGCCTTAGATTATAGTCTGGACCAGGCAGATAAATCTTCGTCTTAGCCAAGACCAACCTCTTATATCATATTTAAGCATGACTTATTAGGATTTAGACAATAGCTTGTTTACAACTCAGCCAACCTCTTATAGCATATTTAAGCATGACTCATTAAGATTTAGACAATAGCTTATTTAGAAATCAATTAACTCTCCGGCATGCAATCCTCTACCCACATTTCCCTCAAGGAGGTTGTCCACGGTTAAGGAAATTCCTTTGCCACATTTAGGCTAATGCTCCATAATTTGGCTACTAAAAGCATAATGGATCTGATCATTAATCTAATTCAGATTTGAAAGAACTTTAGACAATATGCTCTCATTCTCTGAAGACAATACCATACAAGTAACACCTTACTAATTAGCCATATAACCAAATGATCCTTAGAAAAATTAAGCAACTTCAACCTGCACAGTTCGTTGGACAAATTTATTGAAAACTATATGCATGCTCCTTCTTCAATTTCTTCTCCAATAAATAAATATCATCTTGCTTCTTCCATCCTGCACTTGTTACAAAGAAATTAAACAATGCTTCCTGGAATGCATTCTCCCATTCTCTAATTCTTCTATCAAAAACAGAACCGACAATCTTAACCTAATTACCACCGTTAAATCTTTCAAACAAAATTTACAATTTCTTATCAGTAGTTACCTGTTGCGTCCGATCGAACGGCTCATCAACAGATCAAACAGACTTTTTCCAACCCTTTTCCATAAATTACATTTGCCTAATTCCTAAAGTTTCGGCTCTGCCCAATGTCGGCCGTAGTTGGCTGCCGCAGAGATGTATTCGACTTCAATTTCTCTACAGCGATTTCAAATTTACTTCAGCCTCATACGACCGCACTCCCATTGGCAATTAATTTCATTATCCGATTTTACTATACGTGGAACAGATTTGAGCAATTTATGGGATTTTGCTATGATTTCGACGATATCCTCTCAACACTGATTCAATCACCTAATTTTAGTTATTTTGGATTTTTTTATTATATTTACCTACAGTCTCAGCATACAACCGACTACTTTACTTATGCGTGGGACTCATCTGAGCCGTTAGATGGAAGCCCTCCAAATCCTACGATAGTTATACATGAGGACAAAAAATATTGTACGTTGTAACTGTTGCAATGCAGGTGGATCCTATTATATAATATCGTAATTAAATTTACAGTATTAATGTCATAATGGATGCAAATCGATCGATTTGAATAACAAATTTTATATAATTAATTCTAAATAAATAGGTAATCTATTACTTAAGTAGTAAGTAATTATTATTTTTTGTTTAAGTTTTAAATTACATTTACTAATTTTATTTGTGATTTACAAGTTAATGTTGATTTATAAATTTTATACAACAGTTACAAGTTTTTTTTATAATTTACAACTCAAACATTAACTTACCAATTTTTTCATTATTTTACTAATTTTATATGTGATTTATAAATTTTTTGTTTCATTTCATACTGAAATATTAATATACAAGTTTTGTGTCATTTTTTTAAGTTTTTGTTTTGTTTACAAATTTTTCTTGTAATTTACAACTCCAACATTAATTTACCTATTTTTTCATCAATTTACTAGTTTTATGTGTGGTTTACAAATTTTTTGTTTCATTTCATATTTAATGTCAATTTACAAGTTTTATGTCATTTTTCTTAAATTTTTGTTTTTTTATATTTTTTTCTTCTAATTTACAATTCCATCATTAATTTACCCTTTTTTCCATCAATTTATTAGTTTTATATGTGATTTACACATTTTTTATTTCATTTCACACTTAATGTCAATTTACAAGTTTTATGTCATTTTTTTAAGTTTTTACTTTGTTTACAAGTTCTTATTACAATTTACAACTCTAATATAAATTTACCATCTTTTCCATCAATTTACTAGTTTTATGTGTAGTTTACAAATTTTTTTGTTTCATTTTACACTTAATGTCAATTTATAAGTTTTATTTTATTTTTCTAAGTTTTTGTTTTGTTTACACTTTTTTCTTCTAATTTACAACTTCATCATTAATTTATCTCGTTTTCCATCAATTTACTAGTTTTATGTGTGATTTACAAAGTTTTTGTTTCATTTCACACTTAATGTCAATTTACAAGTTTTATGTCATTTTTCTTATTTTGTTTAAACTTTTTTCTTCTAATTTACAACTCCATCATTAATTTACCTCTTTTTCCATCAATTTACTTGTTTTATATGTCATTTATACATTTTTTGTTTCATTTCACACTTAATGTCAATATACAAGTTCTATGTCATTTTTCTAAGTTTTTATTTTGTTTACAAGTTCTTCTTACAATTTACAACTCCAACATTAATTTACTATTTTTCCATCAATTTACTAGTTTATGTGTGGTTTACAAATTTTTTGTTTCATTTCACATTTCATGTCAATTTACAAGTTTTATGTCATTTTTCTAAGTTTTTGTTTTGTTTACAATTTTTTTCTTCTAATTTACAACTCCATCATTAATTTACCTATTTTTCCATCAATTTACTAGTTTTATATGTGATTTACACATTTTTTGTTTCATTTCACCACAAGTTCTATGTTATTTTTTTAAGTTTTTGTTTTGTTTACAAGTTCTTTTTACAATTTACAACTCCAACATTAATTTACCATTTTTTCCATCAATTTACTAGTTTTATGTATGGTTTACAAATTTTTTTAGTTCATTTCACACTTAATGTCAATTTACAAGTTTTATGTCATTTTTCTAAGTTTTGTTTTATTTACACTTTTTTCTTCTAATTTACAACTTCATTATTAATTTACTTCTTTTTCCATCAATTTACTAGTTTTATGTGCGGTTTACAAAGTTTTTATTTCATTTCACACTTAATGTCAATTTACAAGTTTTATGTCATTTTTCTTGTTTTGTTTACACTTTTTTCTTCTAATTTACAACTTCATTATTAATTTACTTCTTTTTCCATCAATTTACTAGTTTTATGTGCGGTTTACAAAGTTTTTATTTCATTTCAGACTTAATGTCAATTTACTAGTTCTATGTCATTTTTCTAAGGTTTTGTTTTGTTTGCAAGTTTTTCTTACAATTACAACTCCAACATTAATTTACTTTTTTTTCATCAATTTACTAGTTTTATGTGTGGTTTACAAATTTTTTGTTTCATTTCACACTTCATGTCAAATTACAAGTTTTATGTCATTTTTTTAAGTTTTTGTTTTGTTTACACTTTTTTCTTCTAATTTACAACTCCATCATTAATTTACCTCTTTTTCCATCAATTACTAGTTTTATGTGTGATTTACATATTTTTTGTTTCATTTCACTACAAGTTCTCTGTCATTTTTCTAAGTTTTTGTTTTGTTTACAAGTTCTTCTTACAATTTATAACTTCAAGATTAATTTATCATTTTTTCCATCAATTTACTAGTTTTATGTATGGTTTACAAATTTTTTATTTCATTTCATACTTAATGTTGTGCAAATGCAAAAATAAGTTACGAGATAATGAACACTAACAATCTTGCTCAAAGTCAAAATGAGATTATTTGAATTTCTTGAGAAGATATCGGATTATATAATAATCATTTAATTAAAATGTTGTTATTAGTCTCTCCACGGATCACCAAGATTGGCTTCTTAATTTTATTTGCACATATTAAAGGGCTCATCTCTATGCAAGTACTAGTAGCCTAGCTCCCAAAGATTTCTGAAATCGTTGTACATAAAAGACATATATGCGTCAAAGTAAGAAACAGATCAACTAAAAAGTGTTAATGCATTCATTAATCAGTCAATTTCTTGTCCAAAGACTAAGATTCTTTTATTATTTTATTCTATCAATTTATTATTGCATGAAACAATTGTGAGTGAGTGTTGAGTGTTAGAAAGTGTATATTTACAAAGGAAAAAATCGTTATTTTACACTTCAAGTTTCACTAACATTCATACTTTTATCTATTTAAGTCTCTTGTGATTTAATTATGTTTGTTTTATTTTTAATTAAGTATTTTATGTATTTTAGAGGCATCATGGTCATTTCATAATGAACGAGAGATCAGACAGCAAAATAGACATCACTTTTGAACTCAGGACAGTTGAAAACCTTAAGAGGAGCATAAAAAGAAAAATGTTACTGTTCACATGTACGGTACTATTCACATGTACGGTACTGTTCATATTATTGTTCATGACACTGTTCACATATACGGAACGATGACGTGGCATTGACCGATGATGTGACATTGCTGATGAAGTGTCACGGTTCTATTAGACTAAAATTCTTATGTACTGTTGATCGGTGACGTGGCAGTATGTTAGTAGACCAAAAATCGTGCGTACGATACATGCATATACACGGGATAACTTACAACCAAACCACGTCACTGCTCAAACCGTGTCACTATTCAAACCGCGTGGTCAAACCGCGTCACTATTCAAACTGTATGGTCAAACCGCATACTGTTGACCGATAACGTGGTGCAATCCTGAGCGTTCAAATTATTTTTAATCTGATGGCCATGATTTACTCAATGTATTTATAAAAAGGGGGCTCCTCCCCCTTAATTTGGCATCCCTGAATTCATTTTTGAGTTCAATTTTCTACAATTCCTTCTTCATCTTGTATTTTCTATGTATTTTAATAAATTTCTATTTTGCCCCTAATTCAATTATGAGTAGCTAATTTTCTTTCAAGCTTGGGTTGAAGGTGAAGTGTCAACATGTGCCATGGACTTTAATTGATAAATTTACTTTCTCTTCCTCTCTAATTTTTGTGGATATTTTGAGTTTTCGTCGACAAATAGAAATAATCTTGTCTAGATAATGCACTGGTTTAACCGGCTCCCTAGTACAAGGTTATTACTATTTGGCACGATAAGCCCTTAACATCATATTGATTAGAGCGTGGTTCATGAGGAGTGGATACCCCCCTCATGATTTAATTAGCACTAACAAGGAATATTTAGCCCATGGTGCATGTTGATGCAGATCCAGATACCCAAGCGCTTCAATTATAATATTTTCCACTTTAATTTAATTCTACCATTTCAATTTAAATTTTAGGATATTCCAAATCATTTTTACCTTAAATCCAACCACCCACTTAGAAAATTAATTCTACACATAATTAAAATCCACCTCCTCGTGGGATCGACACTCATCACCATTAATCTATTCTACAATAGATTCGTGCACTTGCGAGTTCAATAAAATTTGCACAACAATGAGTATATTTGAACTCATTAAATCACTCTTCATACCCTAAATCAATAAATAATTTTATTACAAAATGACTTAAAAACCCTATTAATTTCTTAAGTACTCGAAAAGTAAAATTACCAATCTAGATAAAGGATAAATCTTTAAAACTGTCATAACACATCTTATTTGTTCATATAAACACAAGTTATTAAACAACCATGGATGTTGAACCAAAGTGTCAAACTTAGTTTCTGATTGTCAAATTCTTCCTATTAGACATCTGGACCGTTTTTCTATCAGTGATGTACTTAGAAAATCAAATTAGTGGGAAAAATGACAGACATAAAATATAAAGAAAGAAAAAATTTACTGTCTTATTTATCTTTTTTTTTAAAATTTTTTTAGTATCTCTCCTTACATATGACTTAATAGCATGTTTAATTTGAAGAAATAAAATAAGAGGAGATGAGAGATAAGGAGAATGAGGGGAAATAAATAAGGAAAAAAGAGATGAATTCTAAATTAAACTAAACAATGAAATTGAGAATGACTCTATTTATCCCTCGTGATCTCTTTTTCTAAGGAACTAGAAATTTAAGAGAAGGCAGCTAAATCATAAAGATTGAGGAGCAAAAATTTTTGTTCTCCTTCTTAAATAAAAAATTTAATTTTTGATAGATTTTTAATATTAAATTTGACATTTGCTAAATCGGATCAAATATATTAAATCTTAAATCTTGTTTTTAATGGATTTAATTAGGTTTTGGGCATTTAAATTATGATTTTAAACAAGATTTGCGTGTGATTTTAAAATAAATTTGAACTTGAATTTGATGCATTTAAATAATCAAAGAGGCAAATTTATAAGTTCAACTTCTAAATAAAATATATTCTTTAAATTTTGGCAGTTACTACGATAGAACTGCTTTATCAGAGAATACTGATGATTACCAATAAATTATAATGTAAATACAAATTTGATATTTATTTGTATAATTATACGGTTATGATCCATGCTCACCGTGGAGCAGCTCGGCCCCACCGTTGGACTTTTTAGACAGACCGGAGGCAGCTGCTCGCACTATTCTCTCAGCGGATCTGCCACTACTGGCATTCTGGCCACATTTTATCTTGCTATTATGCACCGCATTTTATTTTTGCAATCTTCGAGACTGCCACTAGATCATACATATCCTGAAGCTCCGCTTTAACCTTACCTAATTTGTGGGGACCCATTTAACCTTCACGTGATTGGTATTACTACTCTTTTTTTTTTTTTTAAGACATTGGTATTACTACTTTCTTTGTCGTTCTTGTGTACAATTATTTACTCCGCGGATCCATTCGTGCACCCACGTCTCCAATATGCAATTTAACCGTAGCCGTTAATCTTACCGATTAATCTATTTTATGAACAATAGAAATTCCGCCGTCGATTCGTTATACGTAAGTACCAACCATGCATTATTATTTGATTTGCTACGTTACAAAATCTTACCGATTATGAAGCACCAAAGCCTAGGGCCTAGAAATTATAATATTCTTTTTATTGGATCAGGAGGCAATTGCTATTGAACAATAATTAAACAAATAAAATCTGAATCTTTATATGGTTGTATCAATTGATTATGCGTGTCTATGTTATTGACATCTACTACAAAGTTAGAAATTGGTCTTAATTAATTAGATGTGTTTTCGAAATTGGTCTTAATTAATTAGATGTTTTTCTCATTTGGATTATTTGGAGAGGTGTATAAGGGTAAAAGTTTATTTAGTTTCTATATTTTAAGATTAGTGTCCGTTTAGTCCATGTATTTATAAAAATATCTCGAAACATCCATGTCGTTAAAGTATTGATACCCATACTGTTATTTTTTATTTCTTTTAGCTTACTTTTACAATATTACCCTTTTATAATAATTTTTTTGTTTGGACATTAATAAAAAGAAAATAATTAAATTACTAATTTCACCCTAGAAAATAAAAATTTTATATTAATTTTTTTACAAGCACCATTTGCACACTTGGTAGTTTGCATAAATTTTTGACAATTTAATTTTTGACAATTAAAAATTATTATAATTTTTTTTTATTTTTTAGGGTTAAATTGGTAATTTAATTATTTTCTTTTTATTAATGTCCAAACAAAAAAATTATTATAAAAGGGTAATATTGTAAAAGTAAGCTAAAAGAAATAAAAAATAACAATTTAATTTTTGACAATTAAAAATTAATATATATTTTTTATTTCTTAGGGTTAAATTGGTAATTTAATTATTTTCTTTTTATTAATGTTCAAACAAAGAAATTATTATAAAAGGGTAATATTGTAAAAGTAAGACAAAAGAAATAAAAAGTAACCGTAGGAGTATCAATACTTTAACGGTAGGGATGTTTCGAGGTATTTTTTAAAATATAAAGACAAATGGATACTAATCTTAAAATATAGGGACTAAATGAGTTTTTACCCAACGTATAATACATGTCAAGTTTTCGAATAAGACGTTATTGACTTTATTTCTTTTATTGGCTCATATTGATCTATGTGTTTATCAACCCTAGCTAATTCGATTATTTAAAATATCAATGATCCATCAATAATTTTATTGTAGAAATTCTTTAATTGGCTAAAATTGATTTTTTTATTATTATTTTGATGAGGAAGTCTTAATAAAATTAGAATAAACAAATTTTCGTCGTTGTCTCCCACTTACATAAAACAAAGAAAAAACTTATAAAATTAAAAACAAATTAAGAACCATTTTCAATCATGTAAATTCAAATATTTAAATAATCAAATTTCATCCTTTGAGTTTAAGATTTTTTTTTTCTTTTATATGTTAGAAAATAAACTTTTGATGGAATAATTTTTTTTTAAATAACAGAAATGAAATTGGGAATTAGAAAATTTCATTTCCAATACTATCTTTCATTGGCTATGTCCAAGAAGAAACAGACTAAAAGAAACTTTTGTAATTTACAAAATTATTGTAGCAATGAGATGTGAAAGAAACGACTTCACGTGCTAATTGCGATAGTTTTCCCCGGTAATCAATTATTGCCATCGGATGAGACTCACGTAATTCATGTAATTGAACTATAGCCATTTATTCGTTATCTACTTATCCAACAATCTTATCCAACAGTATAGCCCCTTTTTTTTTTCTTTCGTTTGGAGATCACCAGGCATTTTTTTTTTTAATTCTGTTATACACAGATTGTTACTGATATTACATCAGATATTACAATTACAATATTTACAATCGTACTAAACAACTGGGACCACCGCCATACATTAACCCACGGAAGCACTTGTCCAAATACTTTAAACCCTCTCTAATATTCGAGGAGTGCTTACTCCACTCACATTTCGTAAGGAAGCACTTGTCCAAATACTTTAAACCCTCTCTAATATTCGAGGAGTGCCTACTCCACTCACATTTCGTAAGGGAGAGATTTTTTCCACTCAATTAGTTAATAATTGAGGAAGAACTGAAACTAACCTCCATAATGTTCTTATTGAGGCTCGAACCCTTACACTCAACATTGTAAGTGTAAGGCTTCTCACATTAGACCAAAGGCCCATTGGTGGGGATCACCAGGCATACTTGAACCATCTATATATATTACATCAAATTATCAAACCGGAAGTAAGAACTCGAAAAAGCAACTTAATTACTTTCGAACTTTGATTCCCGTAAGCAGAGATCTTTCGGATTTGAAGAACATGGAAACTACATGCGCAGGTTTATAGGCCAACTTCATTTTAATATATATTGTTTATAATTCTTATTTTAGTATACACGTTTATAAATTAAATTTTTTATATGAATTTTTCAGGAAAAAAATGGTCAAAGGGTTTTAACTTCCGATACCAAGGTATTGCTAATGATGATAGGTATATATAAATATGGAAGAAATCCCATACATAAATATGATATCATGAACGACAATCTTGATCTTCTTATTGTTCCTCAATATGAAAGAAATCCCGACTATATGGGTTAAGTGCAATACTGCTCCTTTATGTTTTGTTTAATTAAATAAATGATAGGTATACTATTACCTATCAATCATGTCAATATCTCTGTCTAGTTTAGTGCAACTTATAAAATTTCTTGAGATATACAAGAAATCTTTTTTGTTTGCTTTTAAGTTAAATATTTTCCTGAAAAGAGAAATAAATAAATAAAAGTTATTGTATGCGTCAACATATTAATTATATTTGCCTATATAATGTGTTGCTTTTTATGAAATAAACTCACACATTTGTTGTATAAAAAGACATTATCTCTTTCAATCATATGAAATGTTACATTTTAATCATTTATCCATACTACCCTCCGGGTCCTCCATAAAGGATATTAAAGTGTGCCACTCTGTAACCCAAAACTATCATTTCTTCCATCTCTGCGATATCCTGTAATGTTACTTGCAGCTTCATAAGCCACAAAAACATCATCAAAATCAAGAAATTGTTTTCTTTTTTAAAGAAAGAAAGAGAAAGAAAAAAGCTTCATTGTTTTATTGGCCCTCTGGCATATGATCACTTCCCATTGGACTTGGAGGCCGGGAAAATCTAGTCATCTCTACTCCTAGAGTCTTCTCCCATGATACTTGTATGGCTTCATCTTTTAAGTCTAGTAGTATTGTGTTTGGAAAATACCCCAAAATAATATCTTCATTCAAGAAAATTGAGGACTTAGTTTGTGGTGCTTTTATGCGATTAATTACATTTAATTAATAATATTCATTGACTGAAATCAGAAGGGGTGTTTGAATCAGATGTGAATTCTCTCTTAATCAATTTTTTTTTCTAAATTTTTGTAAGATATTATGGGCACATTTTTATTTAATTTTTTTTATAGTTAGGATTTAATTTTATTTTTGAGCTTTCCTTATTACACACCAAAATCC
>NW_006263303.1:8527042-8607235 GCF_000493195.1 Citrus x clementina | reverse complement strand
GGGAAATTTCATTCCTTCTGGGGGGGGCTTTTGCCCTTTTTTTTTTTTTTTCTTCCCCTCCTTCCCTTCCCCTCCCCCCCCCCCCCCCCCCGAACTTTTTTTCTTCTCTCTCACAGACTTAAAACTTTGACAAGCAAATTTGAGCAAAAACGAAATATTAGGACCGAAAAGCCTCGACATATTAAAGAATTCGGATAATTTAATCCTCGTAGATTGATGAACTTTGGTGTTCTGATGCGATTCAAGTTTCTCATAGAGCCAAAAAATGGCAATTCAAACCATTTTTTTTTTATCCCATCAATCGAATTACATGTTACATATGCAGCAGCCCGTAATCGAAAATAACTTAATTTCTTTTAAAAATTCTTTATGTTAGACTAGATATGAATCCATTCTTGTTATTGCGTATCTGCAATTTAACTTATGCTGCTAGTTTACAATTTATTTTGCATACATAAATGATCGTTCCTTTTTCTTATTCTCAATTCAATTGTGGCTCCTAGAATGATAGTTAAAAAAATAACAATAATAATTGATGTCGCAGATCAATTATTAAAGTTTGTTTGTGTGAACAAAAAATATGAGAAAGAGTTTGTTAGTTAATTGTCTGTTAGTTTTAGAATTTTGATTAGCCAATAAAACAACTTATTTTATTGTTTAATAAACCAAGTTCATATTAATTCAATCCTAGTCATATTTTGATATTTTTATTACATCGCAATTAAATTTAAGATAAACCACATTTCGGCAATTCGGGCCACATTCACCACATGAAATATGTTTGTCACGTCGTGATTGAATGATTTGAGTACTATCCAAAGACAAAATAAATTTTGTAGAAGTCTCACGTCGTTAATCTGTTTCTGAAAATGCCAAATTCACACTCTAACAATATATTTTTATAAATTAATGAACACGAAAAATAAAATAAAATAAAATGAAGCAGTTAAAATTTATCTGGGACTAAGCAGTAAAATTGCCTCGGATGTCCTGCATCAAGGGCCAGCTCAATAAAATTTTAGGCCGTAGGCAAAATTTCTAAATTACCCATTTTTATATAAGTGAAAGTTAATGTAAGATTAATTTAAACTTTTACGATAAATATGAATGATTTATGTTTTTAGATATAAATCCTTAACATATTTTGTACATGTATTAATTCAAAGATTTTTTGGGTTATATTCATGTAGGTTTATTTTTGAGAGATTTTGAAGAATAAGAGATTGTGTTTTAATCGGAAATAACAAAAATTACGTTGCATAATTTTTTTAAGCATTAAAGAAATAAGTAATTGATGGAAATTTCACTTTCAAAATAGGGAATTATCCTTAACTAAATCTTAGTGGGCCTAAATTCAAGTACGATTTGATGATAAATAATTAAAAATTATTGAAATCCGACATTTTGAACAAGGAAATAAATAATTTCTGATTTTTTTAGCGAAACTATGTATTGAGATGGGGTAAAAATTTTTGGAGAGCAAATATAATAACTCAATTTCTAAATAATGAAGTTAAACATAAATTAGGTGTGTACATACATAGAGCATGATGTATTTGTTTATTCTTTTAAACAATGATGTATTTATTTATTCTAAGGATAGTGTTTGGGTTGCATTCATTTTCATACCTGATATTGGAATAATAGAACATATACAAAATTGTTGTTTCTGTCAGGCATTTCAACAATTAACTTGAAGACTCTACTTAGAAAATTTCCAACAAAACATCAGCATAAACTATCAATGTGTAGGATCCAAGCACAATTTTGACACATAGGCAAAGCACTCAAAAATAAATAAATTAAAATAGAACCACGAACAAATAAATTTTTCTAAGTGGGTTTGTAAAAAAGGAAACTATGGCTGCATTGACACTTACAATGATACTCAACAGACAGAACATAATTAAGGCTGATTTTATACTTTTGGGGCTGGATGCCTATGTTCAAAATAAACAATTATTTTGAATAATTATTTGATCTTCTCTATTACATAGCCAATGTTTCATTATGGGTGTAACATCTGTATAATTCTCGTTTGTCTCTCACTTAGAAACAGTTAAAAGATCAAATTAAAGTCTAATGCATGCTCTATATGTATACATACATATTCGCTGTGTATTGGTAAAATAAATTGTTTAAAAAAAAAAAAAACACCTACTGAAATTAACAACAAAACCCATTATTGAACACAAACCCAGCCCCTTCACCAACACGAACCGTTGTAGAGCTTCTTATTTCTCGCTTCTTTTTTGCTTCAAGCAGTTTTCAAAGCGAAGATTGCAGCAAAAGAGGAACGATTGAGGAAAACAAAATTCGGATTAGCCAGCAAACCCGATCGCTTCAAAAATACAAGATCCTTCATGCTACGATTTCTTAGATTCGATTTCGGGACCTTCGAATTATTACAAGACTTTGATTCTATTTGAACTTTCGTCGATTTCAATTTTAAAAGTATACATATGATTTTGAAATTTTAAACAGTTAATTTTTTTAAATAAATGTTTAACCAGTTGTAAACTGGTTAATGAAATTTTTAAAAAATATTTTTATTATATTATAATTATTATATGCCATTGATCTAATCCAACGATACACAATAACTACGGCATTGATACTATGATTTTTATTACGGCATTATAGAATTTTTCCTTCTTTTATATATATTTATATATATATATTAATTTTTTAATTTTAATTGCTACCCATTTTATTAACAGAAATTAATACTGCATTGAATAAAGGTGGCTAACAGGCCGTGCTAATAAATCAAAC
Organism: Citrus x clementina; assembly: GCF_000493195.1. Lineage (NCBI taxonomy): Eukaryota > Viridiplantae > Streptophyta > Magnoliopsida > Sapindales > Rutaceae > Citrus > Citrus x clementina. Next base: position 8,604,460 of record NW_006263303.1, on the reverse strand, counting down.
CAAGATCCATTAAGGCACATGGACCAGCACAACACAACCCACTAAATAAATGGACCGTGCGGTGTTGTAATTATTATTTTTTTTAAGTTTGGCATGGCCCACAGTATAAGTCCACACGTGCTGTGCGCCTAAAAAAAGCTTGCCAACTTTTTTTTTTAAGTTCACATGTCTAGCATGTTTTTTCAAACCTATGTGCCTAGCATATTTTGTTTAAACTCACGTGCGGCGTACTTTTTCACGCCCATCAGCCCATACACTTACAATAATAATAATAACAACAACAACAATAATAATAACAATAATAATAATAGTAATAATAATAATTTTTATTAAGAGAACAATTAACATTTCATTATCAGTTTATTAAAATTTCACAACTATATATTTAATTTCATAATAACCCATTATAATACAACAATACATAAATTTAATTCCATAGATCATAATAACGATTAATACAAATCTATAAACTCAAGTGGCCAAAATATATAAATATTCAAAGAAATTATTCAAATTTCATTTATTCAGTTAATAAATTATAAACATAAAATTGGAGTTTTTTAAATAAAAGATTTAAATTAATTTTTAAAAGCCTATACTAACAAAATATATTAAAAATTTTAATTTCAAGATATTTGTAAAGTCATAACATTTGGTATTTACTTTTCATTAAAAAATTTTACTTTAATATATTTTGGCACACATATTATTGATGGCCTACGGGTTGCGTACTAGCACACCAGTAAAGTGTACTTATTATATGCTTTTCATATGCTGTTTTTAATTCATTTTTAATCCTATTGTATTTTTAAGGCCCACGTACTTAAAATTCTTAACCCGATCCAACCCACATATCTAAAATTACAAATCCAACCCCACTCACGTGCGTGCCGTACCATATCACGTGTCTTAAAATAACGTGCTAATGTCATATTATATTATATAAACACGTATCATGCCACGTGCCACCCAAACTGTTAGCCATCCTTAACGTTGAATTGAAAAGTACAGGAAAAAAAAAACACTTGTGTTCCGAAGGCTGGCTTTAACGCGAAAGTTTGTAACAGAATCCTTTACTTTTCAGTTTCCACAAACTCCCAAGGATAACGGGCCTTTTTAAACACGTATAAATTCAAAAATAGACGCGCTTAAAGTTAAAAGCTTCTTTTGAAGCAAGTTGAGGCTTGTTTTGTTGTTGATCTGAAGTGACAATTTTCTTGTGAAAATGTTCGGGGTAAGGGACTCGAACTAAAGTATCCCACACCCTAGTCATCGTCGGACATGTCTTCATAAATCTTGTTATTTCTGCCAGGAGCAGACAAGTCTTTAAAACCCACTTTTAAAACTTATGTTCCATGAAGATAAAAAAAAAATTATGAAGAGAGGTGAAACAAACACTGTTCTATCATTCCGCTCAAATAAATACAAATTTCAGATTGTCTCTAATTGAAAGTTTAACACATTCTTGCAGGCTGCAACTTCATCGAAGAACCTTTGCTTCCACACATAGCAAGGATATCTAATGGAAATAACCAAGAACTTGGCCACCCACATTTCGTCTCAAGGCCTCTTCATGATCCAAAACACCATCTGGAGTTGTTATAACAACATAACCCCACTGCATCGAAAGAAATCAAAACAAAAACGGCAAGACATAAGTTCCTGCATACTGTCTGATTATTTGGCAAAAGTGTCAGATTCATAAACATACCACACAACCTTTCTTGCCAGTGGCAACTACAAAGGACTTGAAAGAGTTATAAACAAACCTGTCTAGTTGGAAGAGCACGCACTGTGTACCCTTCAATTTCGCTTGCTTTAATATCCTGCCTATAGGTGAGAGCCCGACAATCATTAACCCTGCCTAGCAGTTCAACTTTGATCTTGCCCACCCTATGTGGATCATAAACTTGAAAATCTTTGCGTATCCTTTAAATTTGTTAAAAATACAAGAAAAGAGAAAATGCCAAGTTAATAAACAATAGCCATTAAAAATTCAAAGATTGAACATTTTGGATCCACTAACTACAATAAAATTAAAGAACAGAATGAAACTCGTTACAGATAAAGACTGAAGAACGTCAATAAGTTCCAGTCAAGAGATAATTTTATTTGTTTCATATTTCTTTCTTTCTGAACAATAGATTTAATAGATAAACAAAAATCAAAGTCTCTAATACACAGCATAAACATTTAATGGTAAGAAATTAAGAACAAAAGTACTACCATGTCCATTCACCAAACATAATAAAAAAAAATAATAAAGAAACCTAACTGCCAAAGCCTTAGCAAAATGTCCCATGAATCTATGATGGTAACCAAACTTGCAAAATTGCAACCAATTAGTAGGACAAGCAAATCACTCTCAAATACATAAGGTTAATTCGATTGATCTGAAATTTAAGTGGCATGAACCAGAACCGGAACGACAACAGAATAGAAGCATTAAATAATATAAAGGAAATTTCTCCCCAAAAAAAAAATTAAAAGCAAACAACTTGTTGTGTTCAAAATTCATGTCTGTGAGCAAGCACCCTGATAAAAATTAGGGTACATCATTAAACAAGACAAGTCTGCTACATTTCACACAGATTCTAAAAAATATTCTGCAGCAGTTCAGAGACACATTTTTGGTTGTAGAGAATTTCATGCGGTATCTGTCCATGTCCACTCTAAATTTACTAACCACCAGCAGATATAGATGTCTGATGAAGTGTTTTCACTCAAATAACGTGTTGCATACCATGTATACCCATTGAAATGAGTATGGAAGGTAGACTTCCATGTGATGAGACAATAATGTAGACATAAGCATAATTTAAAAAGTGAAAATAGCATTCTCAATAAAACTTGGATCCAAGTTTTATATTTGCATTCGTTTTCTATTTAGATCCAAAAAATCTCCATATATCTTCAGCTGTAATGAAATAAAACCCAAGGCCTTGTGGACAAAAATGTACAAAAGTTTGATTTAATTGTTGTACTTCAAAGTTTGCAAGCATGTATCATACAACCCCCAAGATAATAATAAAGGATAATAAAATCATTGAAAACAAAAGAACCCAGATCATGCTAATTGCTCCTATCACATCCATGAAATTGCTCCAAATCTCTCTTTCTTCACCTACACACAAATCCGCACGTGTATATATCAATCTTCTTTATAGATTTTCGAGTTTGAAACACATTATGGAAACACTCAACCACCTATCATTCATACATCCAATATGTATTTATTGTAGAACTAGAACATAACCATAAATTGAAACAATAATAAATCTGCTAGACTTTATTTTCTAATATCTGAATTACTATTACCAATGGCTAGGCTACTGATGCAAAAAAGTAGACAAAATTACAATGAACCCACTTACAGTTACCATTACTTCAGCCTAATTTACCAAGTAAAAATACATTTTAAATAGGAATATGTACAAAAATACATTCACCTCGATATTTCATGATATTAAGGAAAGAAGACATGACAGTAGAGATTGGTTGCAGCTCAACAGTAGCTTTTCCCCTCCTCTCTGCATTTACTATCGCTCTCAACGCATTGTTTAATATCCTCCTCCCCATCTGGGCACTGCTAATACACCCAAGGCTTGGCTTTACACGCTGGTATCTCCCTCGGGAAAATGGTGGGGTTTCGAGTTTCGACACAAAAAGAATGGCGTTTCTGATAGTTTCACCAAGTTGTGAGGGTATTTAATTTTGTTTACCTGGTGTTTGAGAATTTAAGTCCGCCTTATTTTTCAGTGGGCTTTATGACGGTGTGCTCTGACTTGGGCTGACGTCACCAGTGTTTCGTATGAACTGTAGTAATATTTTTTTTTGGGGATAAGAGAAAAAATTAATTAAAAAAACTAGAATGAATTTATTTAAATTGAAATGTAGTTATGAGAAACTAAGTTGCTGTTTGTTATTAAAATATTGTAGTTTTTGAGTTGTAGTTGTTGTGAAAAAAACTTTAAATATGAAATAAAAATTAATATTATATATAAAATAAATTTTTAAATAATAATTTTAGTAAAATTAGTAAAAATATTATATTTTTTTATTATGTAAATACACTTAATTTTTAAAATACAGTAACTAGTGTTTTTAAATAAACACTTTAATTATTTTTTATAGATCGTATGAACTGTAGTAATATTGTTTTTTTGGGATAAGAGAAAAAATTAATTAAAAAAACTAGAATGAATTTATTTAAATTGAAATGTAGTTCTGAGAAATTAAGTTCCTGTTTGTTATTAAAATATTGTAGTTTTTGAGTTGTAGTTGTGAAAAAAACTTTAAATATGAAATAAAAATTAATATTATATATAAAATAAATTTTTAAAATAATAATTTTAGTAAAATTAGTAAAAATATTATATTTTTTTATTATGCAAATACGAAATTAAATCAACTTAATTTTTAAAATACAGTAACTAGTGTTTTTAAATAAACACTTTAATGCTATAATTTTCTAACTACAATTCCAACACAATATAAGAATAGAAGAAGAGATTCGACTTAAACTCTGAAGAACTTTGCAGCACCGATGGAATAAGAGTACATACAGCGTGGGTTACTGTGTTAAGTACTTATTTTTTTAATACATAATCTTGACTGAGTGAACTATTTTTCCTGTAAGCGATCTATAAAATTTTTGTCGAAATATCACTTCTCTTTCTCATATAATTAGACATAATCTTGTAGAAAAAAAAAATTACTTATTCCAATCTCAAAATGCTAATCTAATGTCCTAAAATAATTCTGGAAACCCTCATCTAAACACAGTTTTCATTACATCTGTTACTATGTTCTACGTCTTTAGCTATCGCAGTGGTATACACAAAGTCTCAGTTAGACAGCACCTTTGCTTCTTGACCCTGAAGCATCTCTTTTTCTGAACATCACAATGCACTGAATTATTGAATTTAAAACTACATGAAGAAAATCCCAGGTTTAGTGGTACCTATAGTTAATCTCATTTGTGTCGCAGGCCCAAAACACAGATGTAACAGGCGAAGATAAAAATTTAAAAAATAAAAAATGCTGCGATGAAATCACCGCGGCACTGCCCATTCAATTCAATAGTTCATTATCTGCAATATACCGTATTTTCCACAACTTTTGTCACAAATATGCATCCCCCTTACCATAACCCCATCGTAAATCTTGAGTTCATCATAAGAAATACAGTAATACCTTCAAGTATTTTAAAGGAGGATACACGAAGACTGAAAGAATTGGTGTCTAATCATCTAACCAGATGTACATTGATTGTGAGAAGCCCTTGATGGGTAAAGAAGTTGGCGGCAGTTACCATCCTCCTAAACAATTCTTTGGTACCTAATATGCATTTTCTACCATTCATCAATATGATACGATACATCCTAATTCCTGCTTGGAAGTCTCAATTTTCCTGAAGTATGTTGAGCTTTGCTCCATAAAGGTCCTAGGATTTCAGGGTTCTCCGAGAATATCTCCACAAACTAAAGGCCAAAAATGTCAAACCAGCAACAGCAGCTAAAGCCTGCCACAACCAACAATATTACAGCATTAATAAATTTATGAAAGTCAACAATACTGAGAATTGATGATACCAAACTTGAATAAAGAAAAGCAATGATTAGCGGGGAAGTGGAGATGGCATAGATAATGTAAAAAGCAATCAGTAGTTTCACAATAATATAAATATATATATCACAAGGAAAAAAAAATTCAGCAGATTATTAATTCCACTGAGGAAAAAGATGAAGTGTGCAAAGCAAAAAATTTAAGGAGTTACCGGCATTCAGAGAATAACTGCCAGAAGATACAAATTCGTTGATTAAATGTGTACTCAGTACTAAATATGTGACAAAGCAAATAACAGGCACAAACTGACCTTTGCATCTCCAAGATGATAGGTCTGGTTATGTCGAAATAATGATCTTAAGAACTTAAATCGAGATACTTGTGGCATAAGAATCACTACAGTAAACTGCTTGTTGCAAGGATAAGGCATTATTCTTTGTAATGCTAACTGTAATGTTAATGGTTGCAGAGACTTTCTAACTTTGGATCGCGCTTCATCTTGAATCTGCAAAGGACACAAATTCAATAATTAATTATCACTGAAATTTAAAATAAAAAATAATCAATATTTTAACTTAAACCAATAAAAAGGCAAGAGATGATTTTATACGTTTCTGCCAAGCTTCCGTCCAAGCTTTGGCAACAAAAAGCACCATACAATGATGAGAACTTTAAAATGATTGCAGCAATAGCAGGCTAACACTCATTTTGTTCTCTTTTCCTCAACATTTAAAGAGAAAAATAGACAGATGACTCCAAGGTTTACTGCCACTATTATGTTAGACCAATAAAACTTATGTTAGGCGCAAATATAAAGGGGCAGGGACAGTTTAGTAATTTTAGGGGCAGGGGCAGTTTAGTAATTTTATTTATTCATTAATTAGGGCTCAAGTATAAATAAGAGATTAAGGAGTCATTTAGGGTTTATGTTGTGTTTTGTCTAGAGCTAGGAATAATTAGGACTTTTGGGAGAGATTGACCTCTCTCAAATTGTAGGTCAGGAATGTTCTTTCTTTTGATTCAATCAATAAAAATCAGCCCTAAGTTAGCTCTAAGTCCTATCAAAGTGGTATCAGAGCAAGAATCCCGAGACAATGGCAGCGAAGAAGGTGGACGCACTTGAAGAGAAATTGGAAATGGAGGTTGGATCGCTCAAGGCCACCATTGACGAGCGATTTAACACCGTTCAACAGCAATATTCATCCCTTGAAGCCATGTTGCTGAAATTGACGGAACTCCACCTTAACCCACCACTGGCAACATCGACAGGCCACGGCAGCGTGGCGGGAGAAAGCTCCGGTGGTACGGAACCCGTGGTCGGCGGCGACGCAGAGGGCAGAGGGCAGAAAACCACCAGTCTAGCACAGCCAGGGGTGATGGTCACGACAGATTTGGAGGCGGGGAGGTCGGCCCAAGGGACTCGCGACTTGGGGGAGCCTTTCTCGGTGTCAGGCGCGGCGGAAGAAGCTGGGTCGCGGCTGGAGGAGGCAGCTTAGGGTTAGGAATCGGCATTTCGGCATCGGAATAGGGCGCACAGGAGTTGGATGGTCGGTCTTGGCGACTCGGTGGCGATGCATGGCCTGGGCAGGCCGGATTTTGGGCTGGGCAGGCTGGATTTGGGCCTAGGCAGGGCGGTTTTGGGTCTAGACAAGTCGGATTTAGGGGCGGATGTCAAGGAGGAGGGATTTCCGACGAGTTATGACTGGAATGTGGCTGGGCAAGGGATTTCAGCCCAATATGGGGCTGAGCAAGGAGAATTTTGGGCTGGGTCTTTGGGATTTGCTGAAACTAGAGTAGATTCGAGAGGTTGGAGACCTCCAATGGCGTGAAATTGGGCAGGGCAAACTCAATTTGGGGTAGATTCTAGGGTAAGGAAACTGAAAATGCCTATTTTCGAAGGCAAGGATGCCTATGGATGGGTGTATAAGGTAGAGCACTATTTCACCATCAATGGAATCTCAGAAAGGGAAAAATTGATGGTGGTGGCATTATGTTCGGAGGGAAAGGCCCTTTCATAGTTTCAATGGCGAGAACAACGACAACCATTGAGGTCGGGGGGTGAATTTAAGGACCGGCTGTTGGAGAGGTTTCAGGCCGTTCAAGAGGTAGATTTGCATGAGCAATTTTTTGCTTTGACCCAAGAGAGAACAGTCATGGAGTATAGGGAGAAGTTTGAGTTGCTATCGGGGCGTCTAGGGGGAATCCCAGAGGCGTGAGGCATTTGAAAGTCACCCTGGTCGGGCCCCACTAACCCGATCCCTTTGGGAATCTCTTTGTAACCTCATGATTTGTTTTGGAACTCTCGCTAAAACCCCATAGTCTGGGACCAATGGCGTGCTGTTTCGGTATGAAAATTGACTGAACTACTCCTATTAACCCATTCTGTTGTGTTCTTATCCTCAATCATCTGTGCCAACTCCATTAACTCCCCTACCCCTCTCGGCCTTAGCCAGCGTAGCAAGGCTCGGATTTCTGGTTTCAGTCTCTTCATAAAATTCCGTGTTTTTGATGCGATGAGAAATTTTCACTGGGGCATCGATGTAAGGATAAATCACTATAAGTTCTGACTGTGTGTGATAAGGAGAAATGCAGGGAAGAAGTCGAGGAAGAAGAGGCAGCAGTTTCCTAGATTTCACCTTGAGGGCAAGGTGTCTTTTTGGGAGGGGAGTAATGTTAGACCAAAAAAACTTATTTTAGGTGCAAATATAAAGGACCAAGGACAATTTAGTAATTTTAGGGACAATGGTAGTTTAGTAATTTTATTTATTCGTTAATTAGGGCTCAGGTATAAATAAGATATTGAAGAGTCATTTAGAGTTTATGTTGAGTTTTTTCTAGAGTTAGGAATAATTAAGAGTTTTGGGATAGATCGACCTACCTCTCGAATTGTCGGTTAGGATTGTTCCTTTTTTTTTAATTCAATCAATAAAAATCAACCCTAATTTAGCTCTAAGTCCTATCATATTATTCATATTCAGAATTCTCTTCTAGATAAGTACTGAAGTGACATATTTTCTTCTTAGCATTGCATGAATGGAAAACCCTCCCTACCCATGTTAGTAGGGTTCGAACCTTAGACCTCCGGTACCAGATTCTATTCTGGAACCTTTCTGTAATTCTATCAGTTTAAGCTTTTGTGATAACCAGTTACTTAATACATACTAAACATGAAAAGATACAAAATGGATACAAACTACAATTTCAGGACTGTAGCATAAAAAAACAATAGGCTATCACCTTAAAAGAAGTGCCAACATCTCCAGAGTAGACTCTTGACTGGTAGCTGCATAAAATCCTATCCAGCCAGTGGTAGTTCTCCTGAAAGAGCAATAGCAATCAGTAACAGAAATAAATGGCGCTGGATAACTTTCATTTCTCCCATCAAGGGAACTAAACTCCATGCTTGATTTGGAGTTCAACCACCATATAGGGTTGAAACATAGGAGTAAGATTCAGAATGCATCTACCTTGCCTTTATCACTTGCCAATCAATGGGCCATTATTAGATACAAACAAATAAAGAAATTAAACCTGCAATCCAGTTTCATGAGCTCTTTGCTCAAGTTCAAGTATGGTGGAAACATCCTCATCAGAAGGCCCTTCCTTTTGAAGACGCGAGATTTCATCCAAGGCAAGGTCTACCTGTAGAAAGACATTGCACAAACCAAAAAATTGAGCTGATAGGCAGTTGGCACACTTAAATATAAAAATAAAAGATGGCAAAATATACAACTATACACATACCAGCTTGAAAGAGATCTCCGGATCACAAGAGAAATTTATGCTAATATCACCCCGTACATCACCAGTTCTTGAATGTTTATTACCGCCTAGGAATACTGAAACACTGGCAGAATAGATCTGAGAAATACAGGACATTAAGAAACATTAGGTCAAAGAATAAGAAAACTAATAACAGCACAATAGTTGGAACTTGGAAGCACAAACCTGTCCATGCTTGAAACGGAGAACCTGCATCATCTTTGTTTCAAGAAGTTTGCTCAAGAAACCCACATAGTTTATCTCTTCAACCTGCAATTTAATTATCCAATAGATATTCAGATGATAAACTATCAAAAGCAGAATTCAAGGCATCAGCTCAACAAGAAAGCATAGATCAAAAGAGAGCCAGAAACCATTGTTCCATTCTTCAGCTCAACAGGAAAGCACAGCTGGACTGAGCATTGTGCTTCGACCATGGGACTGCGGACCACCTCTCTGCAAGTATAATCAATGCATTAGAGGGACATGGATTGCAACTGGAAAAAGAACATGTGACAATAGAGCACCAAAATCATGTCTTTAGACTGTAGCAATGTCAAAAGAAAGGTAGGCAGGTAGCTATCAAAACTGAGGCTGAGGCTGGTAATAGAGAGAAGATAACAAAAGGGAGGTTGGCAAGTGAGTTAGCATGCATGCATTCAAGGCAAGACAAAACACTTTTAACTCTTGAAGTTGAGAACAGTTGAGGCAACCCAGCAGGTTGAATAAAATTGATCAAAATAGATGATATATAAACTGCTATATAGCCAGAAATACAAACCTAATTATTGATGAGGGAAATGTAAATGGTAAGCCTTTAAGATTATCACGGTTAAAATGGAGAATTGGTTCAGGAGGCTTTGGTATTCCGCCCTGCATTGAAAATCAGAGCACCCAATTAACGTGATATTTAAAATCTCCAGGCAGAAGCAGTTAAGCAAGAAATTTTCAACTCACCAAATACTGCAATATCAAAGGAATTCCATTTGAAGGATCAATGTTGCCAACAATCACAACAGTGAAAGTTGATGGATCCTTAAAACAGCTATTGAAATAATCACAAGCTTTCAATGGATCCACTTTTTGAAGGTCACTTATTCGAATAGGCTGATTCACCAGAAATAACCAAGAGTTAAGGAGGGCATCTCCATTGAAAGAATTCAAAACAACAAATGAGGCATACCCTAAAAAAATAAGAGTTTCCATAGTTGATCTCCTTCACCCGGTTTGCAAATGCAGTGTATGGATCCCTCTCTTGAGCACGAATCACCTCTTCTGCCATTTGCATCACTATTTTGACTTCTTCCTCTCCTGGTGCTACGTTTGTAGTGAAAAGTTGATATACAAGCTGCCACCACAACAATCATAACAATCATAATAAAAGAGGGAAAAAAAAAAAAAAAGATAGGTCAAGACACCACAGAAAGACGAAACAGTCATTTAGCATATTGATCACAGAGAAGTCATACAATCATCCCCCCAGCCTAGTGACCCCAATGCAAAAACAAAAACAAAAACAAAGAGAAAAATAACAATTGATGTCCAAGAAAATATTGCAATCACTAATCATCAACACTAACAATTATTTTCATACATTCACACATGCAAATAGATTTCTGAGAAGAAAATATTAGTATATTGCAGTCTCCTATATGTCAATATTTCAAATAATAATCTAAGGGTGGGAAAAGAGAAGGAAATCGATGTGATTAATCCAATAAAGCAAACCTGCAATGCAGTTTCCAGATCCGAGGGTGAACAGTCACCAGAAAAGGTTCTCATGTATGCTCCAACCTTTGTTCCACCTTCAACTCTCTTTCCAGCAAGCATGTCCATTAACATTGATGGTCTATAACCAAATACACCAATTTCTCCAGCAATGGTTGATCCCATGGAGCATGAAAGATACTCACTTTCTGGAAGTTCAGACAGGCCCCCATATGAGAAACCTGTAAAAAGAACCTGTTGAAACAAACAGTTGATAAAAAATTATAATGTTTCACATCAACCGACACTAAAAAATGATTATAGGAAACTTGAATGCCACTGTACCTGGTCATCAAGAAAGTCTGTACACTTATAGCATACTCGCATGCCATTTGATAAAACCAACTCAGTGGCTCCTAAATTCTCATATTCAAACTGCTGTACAATATTCCTGAAAGAAATAAATGGACCAAGCTTAGATTAAGCAATTAATAAGTTATGAAGACCAAGACCTTTGAAAACTGTTATTTTGGGCCAACATCAAATAAAAGAAATAATATATGAGAGCATCAAGTTTCCAAATTGAAGAAAAAGGAAACTAATTGAACCCTCAGGAGAAATTAGGTCAGTCACATATAAGTTAAATGAGACATCATATGACTCACCAACTGAGATTATTATCCATAACCCTAAATCGAGTGATTGCTTTAAACAGTACAAGTTTTCAACCCAGAAATGTGCAAACCCTCTTGAAGCCATATGGCATCTTCCCACCTTATACACGCAGAGAGTAAAGATTCAGAAATGTGAAACAAATAGGAGGGGGCTGATGAATCACATGGGGGATGGTAAAAGGCGCGATCGTCAAAAAGAGAAGAGAAAAAAGAAAAGGGAAGAGATAAATAACCAGTCTTGGACTGGGAAAGAGAAATCACATAAGAACATACTTCAAGGAGTAAGAGACAAAAGTTGGGTTCCAAATAACCGGAAAAAATAGATTAGAAATCATAGAACTATGGTGGAACATTGGAGACTAACCAGGAATCACTCATTTTCTAAACCACAATTACAGACCCAACCAACAGAAAACACATTTCACACAATGCGCCTATAATACAACAGGACAAACTCACATGCTAAGAGATCTCTTTATTGCTAAAACACTCAAATTTCATAAATTTATTTCATTGTGAAATCACACTCAAAAGTGCTAAGATAAACAAGAATCTCCCATTAGGTGGATTACATAATCCAACAGATTATGATCTATACCTAGTCAATTACACTGAATCGTACAGCATTTTTTGATTCATAGAGAGGGAAGAAAAGTTTGAAATAGGTGGCGCAGTTATAGGAGGTGCTACAGGGACCATATTATCATAATTACGTATACCATAAAGACTATAAACAGATAATACGGTAGAAAAGGACCCATTCTTACCCTGGACTGGGTTTTGTACTAACAATTTCTTCAGGTATGTTTTCCTCATCCCAAGGAGAAATTTTTTTTCCTCAAGATTTTTAATCTTCAACACAATATTTTTCAGATCATCAATTGTTGAAAAAGTTTGAGGTTCAATTGTCTTTATGACACAGCTGCATGATGTTTGTAACTTCTCTGAATATCTGGAAACCTCTAATGCCGATATATCTATGCACGTAAAAAGCCCGATTAGAACAACTGTAAATGATTTCCTACTTGGCTTATTACAGTAAGCCTCAACATGAGTTAAAAAATATAGTAATGTTTACTCACGAGGTAGAAGAGTTTTCTGGAGCCGAGCCTCATATTCAATCCCAATAATAGGTTCTTTGCAGAGAAAATGCTACAAAAAAAAAAATACTTACTTTGGCTGACCGAATGAAAAGTTTCACATGAAATGGTTGGAAAATTTAAGGATCTACGGTTATACTTGTAAGCATTCATCTCGCAAGTTGGTTGATTGCATTTGATCACGCTCTAGATAGGCAGATTCGACCTCTGACATCAGCAAAGCTCGAGCTACAGATACTTCCCGTTCTGAAAACCCATGTAGCCGTACCCTTGCAACCTAATACAAAATGCTTTAGCAACGAACCTAGTGCACAAATGACTTTAAAGATTTTTTTTTTTTTTTTTTCATAAATCTCAGCTGGGAGGAGGTTTTGGGTTAATTCTATAGAACGATGGATTCTTTGGGATTGTTGGATGGCTTTAGTACAGATTGTTTCCCTTCCCCTTTATATCTGTTTTTGAGGATTTTACACATGGACATCTGGTCTACCTTTGTAAGTTTTGTCTTTCTTCTTTAATGTACTTTAGTATCTATTCCCAACAAATATAAATAAATAAGTAAATAAATAAAGACAACTACAAAACGGACCCAATTGAGATGAAGATAAAAGCACACCTCAATGAGCATTGACTCTAAGGCCTTCAAAGTCCCTCTTTCTTTACAAGAGGAGGACATTATATAAGCCTTTAATGGGCGAACCAGATCATCTGCAGAAGCTGAGCATGAGAAATAAGGGGGATCCTTTCTGCGCGATAATTTAAAGAACCTCTGATTTAGAGCATGTAGGAACATGGATTCTGTGAGCATTTCCTTGTAGTCTTTTATTGTCTTTAGCTCGTTCACTGGCATCTTATAGCTAACAATCACTGCTGACTGGTCAAGCAGAATAAATAAAAATGTCAGAACAGGCAAATTAAGATGACTATTTATGCATCTGCATATGTAGTTAACAGGACAAAAATATATAAACAAAAAATTTTAAGACTCATAGCATACTAACCCCACCAGCTTCAGATTCAATGAAACATGAAAAACGAGGCTCCTGATGAGAAGGAACTGGAAATTTTGGTATAACCGGAGGATCAGTTGCTGACTTTTTCTGCCCAAAGTGAGTGTTTATCAACTCAACCACACCCTTTGAAGACATGGAGAGAGGGACATAGAAAGAGAGAGAGAGTTAAGAATCTTGATTAGCATTCATATGTTAACTAAAACAGGTGAATATGCATATTACATATACAAACCTTAGTATCAGGAAAATCTCCAACTGCTATCACTGCCATATTCTGCAAACGGTACCACTTTTGATAAAATCTTTTTACAGTGTCAGAAAAAACCGTCCTAATTACCTTCTCTAATCCAATGGGTAAGCACTCAGCATACTGCAAAAACATATAAACGGATAGAAATCAAATTGTAGCTGATCAGTCATAAGCTAAACCAAACATATGTAGAAAATTATTGATTAAAACTCTGGGCATGTCTCTAAACAGTGAGCCAGACGAGAAAACTCTCGTGTACCCATAATCAGAGTAAGAGCCTTATCCTGACAAAGTCAAAATCAAACTCTAATGCTCAGAAGAATAAAGATACTCCAATCCCTCCTTTCCAAGGGCCCACTTCTTGTACCCTCCCTTTGTGGCTGTATACCAAGTCATTACAACCAAATGTAACGGACACTAATAAGAACTCTATTTCTTGGCAAAATGTTAAAGGAAACCAGGAATATGGTCTGAAAATCATATAATAGATCATAGTTAAACTAAATTGGCTCATCCAGTTAGACAGGAGAGATAAGTAAACAGCATTTTTACACTGCAAGAATGCAACTGATATCTCCAAGAAATAACTAGCTATAAATCAGAAGGTAACTAACAAGCGAACAAATGACAACCACAAACAGGTTACAAGACATAGCGCAGCACCTTTGATCCTTCCATCATCAGGACCCAATGTGCATCTTGCATTCTCCCACTAGCATTCCGGTTTCCCCTGTACTCTTCCAATACGGCGCCTCTTTCTTTTTCCAAGTCATCTTTTGAAACTCGAACCTGCATTGCAAAAATTATTAGACTAAAAGAAGTAGCCAGTACAGATGTAATTGGACAAACAGTTATTTGGTACCTCTGTACTGAATTCTGCCAAGACTGAAATGGCCCGGGACAGAAGTTCAGGCTTGTCAACAGGCACGAACAGCTCATACACAGTCTCATCCGCAGATGTTACAGCATTCTGACAGGCACCAAATTCCGCTCCAATACTTTCTAGAAATTTGATGATGTCGTGATTCGTGTATTTCTCAGTAGCACTAAATGCAAGATGCTCGACTATGTGTGCAACTCCTCGCTCATGCTCCTCTTCTAAAACTGAGCTGCCATGAACGGAATAAATTAGCTTCACTCCAACATGAATCTCCATACATTCCCGTGATTGAACCTAGCAGCTTCACATAAGCAATTATAAAGTAGAAATAGGAACTCAAATCGCTCCACAACTTAGCCACAGTAAACGACTTGCAAGCCCTAAACCCTAAAAGCAACACTCCTTATTCATGTACAAGTTTTAATCAACCAAAGGAGCTAACTCCCTTTCAGTTCCACAACATAACTAAAGTCATCGACATTTTCCACAAATAAGCTCCCAGAATGTCATAATTGCACTAAAACCTACAAGGTGATAGGCTTGCATTCCACAAATTGCCACAAGTTCATCAACTTAACAACACAAATTAGCATCAACAACCTCAAAAGTATAACACATGCAAGCGAAGAAAATTATGCAAACAAGTCCAATCAAATAATTACCCGGCTTTGACAGCGAGAGCGAGAGCAGCGCGCATTCTCGGCTTAGAGTTGCAACGAACGTAGTAAAAAAGGCCATTATCGAGCCTGCCGTAGTCAACTCCGAATGGCTGTTCGCCAAGCTCTTCGTTCAAGTCGAAGCTCACCAGTTTCAGCGACCGGAATCCGTGCTTCTTCGCGATCTGCGACCCCTCCGCCGGTAGCAGTTCCATTTACTCCGTTTTCTACTTCAGCTTTCACTACTCTATCTCAACTCTCAGGATAGGCAAATTGAACTGAAAATGAATTGAATTGACGTTTGTTTTCTAACCCACCAACTGAATCACGATTTGTGTTGAATGAGTATTTTGGGACAACCTAACCGTAACAACTTATTTAATTGCATTTTTTTTCGTTGTTTAAAATTTTTAGATACTATAATATTTAAAATATTCTTTATTTATTTAATAATTTTATTTTAATTTTTATGATATATATAATTTTTATTGACAATTAAATAATTAAATTTTTAAATAAAAATTTTATTAACAAAAATTTTACTTAAATAAACTCTATTTTAAAAAAAATACAATTAAGTGTTAATATGTATTATTTATTCTTCCATTCTGTAATCGTTTGGCCAAAATTCAAAGAGATTTCAAGTTCCGAATTATACCGTCCTTTAAATACAAAATATTGAAAACATGAGGACTTCAATTATTATTATTTTACCTCTCATCGTTCATTTACTAATTTTCAACAAGAGTAAACTTTACTCTTCATCAAAAGAAGGGTAAGGGTAAACTTGATTCTGTAAGAAAGGTGATTTGAACAAACAAATCTTTAAGTCGAATTTTTTGCTATCTTTTTATGCAAATATAGTAAAAATTACCAACTAAATCACTGGTCAAGCCAAATGAGATTTAAGTAGGGTGAGTATGGATTGGGTTTGATTGAATTTGTGAGAATCAAATCCAGCCCATTATTGATTAAATTGAAAAAAAAAACCAACTCAGGATAGTTTGGTAATGTTGTAACTTTTAAAATAATTATTCTTATTTATGCTGTAGAAATAATTAATTGTAAAGTGAATCAATTAAACATATAATAAAATTTATTTTAAAAAATATAAATTTAAAAAGCAATCATGTATATTTGGTAAATTTTACTATTTAACTGTTATAAAAATAAATGACTAAATTAAACATAATGTTGAATAAAATTTATTTACATGTTTATACACTTGTATATAAAATATCTTTAATGTATATATCATAATTAATAATTAAAATAAATATTTTATATTATTAATTATTTTTTTATTTTTATCTCAATTTAATTGGTAATAATAATAATAATTTGTTTAAAGTTAATTATTTTATTTCCTAATTATTAAGGATAATTTTGAAATTTTTTAACATATATATATGTATAGAATTGTATTAAGTATAAAAGTGATTCTTAAAATTAGATTTTAAAAAACTATCATTTCCCTCCTTTTTCAAAATTAATTGTAGAAGGGAGTCATTTTGCCAAAAGTGAGTTCTAAAATAATTTATCAAACATCAAAATTAACTTTTAATTTTTCAAAATTACTTTTAAACCTTCCAAAAGTAATCCCAAGGGAGCCCTCGATCTAACTTAACCAAATAGATGTATCTAATCTAAGCTAATGCAATCCTTAAATCATTGGATTAGGTTGGGTTAAAAGAGTCTCTTTATAAAGAATATAAAGGATTCAAAATTAAGTTTAACCATTTGTAGTTTAGTTTAATTTTTCTATGATTTTTATTGTTTTTAAGTTAGGTTACTCAACCCAATCATTAATCAGGATAAAAAGAAAGTGATCTTATCAACTCATCTAAATTTGATTGGGTTGAATTGGATTAAACTAGATTCATTGGGTTGTATTGACTTTTTAACCCCTAAATACATTTGTGATTTGATTCAATATTTAAAAAAAAAAAGAAGAGTTGAACTACTAGCACTTCTTCATTAATGACGCTTGTTGTATTACAATGACATCTAAAGACAAATACTAATAAAATTAAATCCACTTATATAAAATGTATATATTTTTTTAAACCCTGTTTATATACTTTTATTTACTTTATCTAACCACTCTCTATTATTTTCAACTCAAATGATTTTTTTGTTTGATCTTTGTAGCTAATTAACTTGATGATGAAGTGTCACTGTTGTGTTTTAAGGTAGGCTAGTAGTAGCCAATGATCTAAAAAATAAAGAGTACTATGCATAAATTCAATTTTTTTTCTTTTTTTCTTTTTTTTGAATCCATTTGCAACTGAAGAAGAAATGGGGAGCATTAAAGGTAGCTTACCGAAAGCATTTTACCCATGAGAATCTACAATAGCAGATATTGACTTGATTGTGGCTTGTCGATCACCTTTGCCAAACCAAAATCGTCAACATGAGCTTCAAACTTTTGGTTGAGAAGGAAGTTGTAGGAATGTATATCATGGGAAAAAAAATTCAATTTTTTCTTCTTTTCCTTCTTTATTCATATTGATTACTAACATTTTTGAAAAATGAGTGTTTTGAGTTTGGTAGAGAGTTTGAACGATTTAAAATGAAAAGGGTGTTTATTTAGAAAAAATTAGAAAAAAAGAAAAGTTTTTTTTTAAATTAAGTGAAGTATAATTAAAAGAGGGGTTATATGAAGATTTTGGAGGGGTGCCAAATGCCAATAGTTCGAATCTTAGTATAAAACAAAAAGAATCATTTGATATTATAGTATTACTCTTATCTAATTTAAGTTTTTTTATAGACAGCCAAGAGAATATTTGATAATGCGCTTTTCATCAGGCATCACCATTTGACTAATGGCAATAAAAAGAAAATAGTAAAATATTACACTTTTCATAGTAGCAATTTAGGACTGGTATAAATAATTATCTTAATCAAGATTGGGGATTTCATTTTACTCTGTTATCTACTTCAGCTTTCTCTCTCCGGACGAGCAAATTGAATTGAAAATTAATTGAATTGACATTTGTTTTGTGACCAACCAACTGAATCACGATTTGTGTTAAATGAGTGTTTTGGTATGGCTTATTTAATTACCGTCTTAACAACTTATTTAATTTCATAATTTTTTTATTTTTTCATTGTTTAATTTTTTTAAATAGAATTTTTAAAAGATAAATTGGAAGTCAATTTTTTTTAAAAATATTATACTATTTAAAATATTCTTCTTTATTTATTTAATAATTTTAATTATTTTATAATATAACTTTAAAAAATTTATTTATTAAAATATAATTTATTTATAAAAAATTTTATTGATAATTAAATAGTTAAATTCTTTAAGTAAAAATACTATTTATAAAAATTTTACTAAAAAAAATCGACTTTAAAAACTATACAATTCAGTGTTAATATGTATTATTTATTCTTTCATGTAGTCGTTTGTCCAAACTCTAAAGAGATTTCAAGTTATGAATTATATCATCATTTAAAAATAATATTAAAAGCATGAACACTTCAATTATTTTTATTATTACTACTGTTACTATTACTATTACTATTATTACTACTACTATTATTATTTATCTATCACCATTAATTTACTAATTTTTGGTGAGAATAAGCTTTACTCTATATAAAAAAAAAAAAAAGGTAAGGGTAAACTTTATTCTTTAAGCAAAGGTGATTTGAACAAACAAACCTTTAAGCAGATTTCTTTTTATTTTTATATTTTTTGTGCAAATGTAGGAAACTAACCAACCAAATCATTAGTCAAAGCCAAACGGGCTTTAAGTAGGATGAATATGGGTTGGGTTGGATTGAGTTTGTAAAAATCAAATCTAACCCATTGATAATTAAATTGAGAAAAAATTCAAAATTCAATTGAGGGCAGTTTGGTAATGCTGTAACATTTAAAATAATTATTATTATCTGTGCTATAAAAATAATTAGTTGTAAAGAGAATCAGTTAAACGCATAACAAAATTTATTTTTAAAAATATTGTGAATTTTAAAAGTAGTCACATGTATTTGATAAATTTACTGTTAAACTGCTGTAAAAATAAATTATTGAATTAGATATAATGTTAAATAAAATTTATTAACACATTTATAAACATGTATATAAAATACTTTAAATTGTGTACATATAATATAATAATGGATAACTAAAGTAAAATTATTAAGGAAAATTTTGAATTTTTTTAATATATGTGAGGATATATATGAAATTATATTAAGTATAAAAGTTATTCTCAAAATTAGATTAGATCGAGAACTCGTTTGATATTGCTTTTAGGAGGTTTAAAAGTGATTTTGAAAAGTTAAAAATTAATTTTGGTATTCGATAAATTTTTTTAGAAATCATTTTTGGCAACATGACTCCATCTTGTTATAGATTTTGAAAAGTTATTCATTTCCTACTTTTTGAAATTTATTGCAAGATGGAGTCATGTTGCCAAAAGTGATTTATAAAAAAATTTATCGAATACCAAAATTAACTTCTAACTTTTCAAAATCACTTTTAAACCTTTTAAAAGCAATACAAAATGAGTACTCAATCTAACCCAACCAAATAGACGTATCAAATCTAAACTAATGTAATCCTTAAATTACCAAACTGGGTTGGGTTAGAACTTAGAAGAGTCCCTTTATAAATAATAAAAAGGATTCAAAATTAAGTTTAGCCATTTGTAGTTTAACAGTGATAGTTTACTTTAATTTTTCTATGATTTTAATTGTTCTTAGGTTGGTTTACCCAACTCAATCATTAATCAGGTTATAAAACAAATTGACTTTTCCAACCCATCTAATGTTGTGTTTACTTTTTGGAGTGGGAGTGAGGAGTGTGGATTCCTCCCACTTCAGTATTTACTTCAGCATTTTAAGAGAGGATTGGGAATTCCACTCCGTGGGCCCCACCCATTTTTGGAATGGGAGTGGATTCCCACTCCCACCTCTTCTTTTTCTACCCTCTTTTTATTAAATTTACTATAATTATATTTAATAAAATAAAATAAATAGTATTATAATTATTTAAATAATATTATTATATTTAATAATAATTTGGTTTGATTCTAAGCCAAAATTACTTAAAAATTAATATTATTATATTAATAGAGAATTAATAATATTACTATATACTATCTTTATTTGAAAATATAATATTATTATATTTATTTAAAAATAACAATATTATATTTATTTAATATTAATAATTAATTGTAATAAATAGTTTATTCTAAGAAAATATTAATTTCGTACTATCTTAATAGTAAACATGTTTCATTTATATTGTCCTTATCAATAATTTTTAATTTACATAATTAAAATTAAAATTAAGAAAAAATTGTGATGTACATAATTAAGAATAATAATAATAATAAAATAAATGTTTATTCATCAAATATATTTTTTATTAACTTTGTAATTAAAAACTATAATTCTTTAAATAAGGGTAAAATTATAATTTGAAACTATTTACTCTCAATCCAAGACAAAGTAAATACATAAATTGAATTACAATCTCCATTTCATGCTTCCATTCCAATGTAAGTAAACAACCTACTCTCACTCCCACTTCACACTCCTAATTCTAAGATTTATACTCTTCAGTATTCTCACTCCAATCTAAAATATAAACACTATCTAAATTTAATTGGGTTGAATTGGATTGAACTAGGTCCATTAGGTTATGTTGAATTGGATTAGGTTTATTGGGTTGTATTGACTTGTCTTACCCTAGATACATTTGTGATTTGATTCAATATTAACAAAAAAAGAGCTGGACTACTAGCACTGCTTTATTAATAACTCTTGTTGTATTATAATGACATTTAAAGACAAATACTAATAAAATTAAGACAAATACTAATAAAATAACTTCACTTATATAAAACGCATATTTTATTTTTTAAACCCCTGTATCTTTTTTTTTATTTACTTTATCTAATCACTCTATTATTTTCTACTCAAATGATTTTTCTTTTGTTTGATTCTTTGTAGCTAATAAACTTGATGGTGAAGTGTCAATGTAGTGTTTTAAGGTTGGCTAATTAATAGCCAACCATCTAGAAAGTAAAAAGTACTGTGGAGAAATTCAATTTGTTCTTCTTTTTTATTTAATCCATTTACGACTGAAGAGGCAATGGGGTACATGAACAGGAGCTTGCCAAAAGCCTTTTAGCCATGAGAATCTGCAATAGTAGACATTGACTTGATTATTGTGGCGTGTCGATCGGCTTTGCAAATCCAAAATCGCCAACGTGAGCTTCAAACTTTTCGTAGAGAAGCATGTTATTGGAACTTATATCGTGGTTAAAAAAAAATCAATTTTTTCTTCTTTTCTCTTATTTATTCATATTGATTACTTATATTTTTGAAAAATTAGTGTTTTTGAGTTTCCTAGAGAGTTTGAATGATTTAAAATAATAAGGGTGTTTATTTGGGAGAAAAAAAACTCTTTTTGACATTAAGTGAACTATAACTAAAAGAGGAGTTTTAAAAAGATTTTGGATGGATGCCAGAATAATCTAAAAAGAATCATTTGATATTATAGTATTATTATTATCTAATTTAAGTCTTTTTATACACAACCAAAATAATATTTGATAATTTACTTTTCATCAAGTATGATCTATTGATTAATGGAAAAAAAGAGAAAATAGTAAAATATTATACTTTTCCTAATTAACAATTTAGGATTGGTAGAAATAATTATCCTGATAAAATTGGGGATTTCACACCGAATAGTATAAGATTTGATACATAATTTTAAAATCAATTGAAAATTGATAAAGATTCAGAACTAAATTTCACTCCGGTTAAAAGTTAGTATAATAAAACTACAATCGCTCAATTGTCTTTAGTTAAATTTAAAATTGAAAATAAAATTTATAAGGCTAGCAAACTCAGGCCTAATGGTTGGATCCTCTCTCTATAGCCTAATCATTAGTGCTTTGTGATCTACATTTTTTTTATTAATTTATTTTAATTAAATAAAAAATAAAAAATCAAAATCTAACAAGTTATAACACTAGAAATTTTATTTGGGAAATTTAGACTTGTGACATTTAGAACAATTGAGAAATTGGATTAGGATTAATATTTTGACCAGTCGATATTTAGTGTGCTCTTTTGTTATGAACCTGTGATTGAACACTTAATATGGGATTCAACACAATTTTCAGTGAACATATAAAAATATTACATGTCAATAATTCTTATGTTTTTTAAATTCGATTTAATTAACAATGCTACTTAATATTATATTGAATGGTAAAGTATTTGCACGTAGTATTGTCCATAATACCATTCGACTAATGGCCTAGATCTTGAAGACCTGACTTTCTTTCGTAGAAATAGAGGTGGTAATTGTTGAAAGTCATGGCTGGCGCCGGCCATCTAGATGGCCGGTGCCAACCATTCAACATTCAACACGGCCCGCCATTGTTGGTGGTGCCGTGTTGAATGACTCCAATAAAAAAAAAAAAAAAAGAGCCAAAATTTTGGCTATATAAAGAGGGCTTCCCACCCTCATTTTTCATCCAATCTTGAGAGAACAATTTAGGGAGTTGAGAGAGAGTTTAAGAGCTTGCATTTATAAGCTCTTATTTTAGTGATTTGAGAGTTTGGGTGTATTAGGGTTTTGGGTAGAGAGCTAAAATACTACAATACTTGTAACTCCTTTTCACTAGTAAAATATTTCCTTCTGTCTTCGCCCGTGGATGTAGGCTAAAAGCCGAACCACGTAATTTCTGGTGTCCTCTATTGTGCTTGTTTTCTATTTTATTTCCAATTTCATTTTAGCTGTGGTCCTGCTTCACCCACCAATTTCCTAACAGTAATATGGGACACAACACAATTTTATTGGAAAATTTACCCATCTAAGCTCTTGCCAACTTTCACTACGATACTATTCACGTATACGGAGTACGGCACTATTCACGTATACGGAGTACGACACTATTCACGTATACGGTGTACGGCACTAAAACCAACCTCCCAGTAATTACTTCAAGGAAACACTCTCCATTTCACCTATCTCATATCCATCAAACAAAATTTATTTTCCAAGTATTTCACATCTCATAACTCACATTCATCAAAAGAATTGTTATCCATATATTAAAGGCAAAATCAATCAACAATTTAAAGAGCAAGAAGAAGTTAAGGTTAATTTTATTTAATTTTTATTTATTTGGGTGGGTTTCGTACAAACGGGTGCTTTTGTTCATTTCATTACAATGTAGGTGTGTAAATGGTTAATGTACAATAATAGATTCATAAATTACTAAAATTCTAAGCAAAAAATGCGGTGAAAGTGGGTGTTTCATAATCTTAAAGAGAAACTTAAAACACCAAGAATTTAATGTGCACCATACATTGCTTGAACAACTCTCGCATCGCCTAGGCTTACAAGTGCTTATGATTAGGGCGACGGGTGCCTAGGTGGCATGGATGTCTTCGAAGAATTTAGCGCATGCTTGCACTCAAAAATTTCCGACGCCCCAACAACATCCTAGTTGCTTGATTTTTCTGCAATTTGTCATCTTGCTTGATTTTACTTTCCTCTTTATTTTTCTGCAACTCTACCATTTTTTACTGTGCCATTTTTTCCATTTTATGATTCTAAAATTCATTTTGGGGCCTAATAAACCCTTTAAAAAGAATCATTTTATTCTTATGTTTTTTTTAATTTGAAAACTAAATTATTTTCAAAATATTAGACAATTAAATGACAACTAAAAATATGAATATGAAACACGAATATGAGGACTATTAGTGTTTAAGAGTATGCTTTACCAGAAAATTGACTTCTCGAACAACTCAAGTTGATTTTTTGTCAACTTATCTCATATTTCTGTAGTCACAAAGCCCATCTCATTAAAAAAAACAAACAAACTAGGATGCCATATGTTGTCACCTAGATAGCATGTCCAAAAATACAAACTTGGTGTGTGCAAAATATGCATTCCATCTAGGCGATGCAAGTATAATGCTCGCGTTAACTAAGATTGATATGGGAAAATGCTCATGCCATTCTTGGGCAACACGACCCGCATGTCTGTTAACCTAAATGGCTATACAAACTGTAATTTTGATGATAACAAACATGTGTCATTATATTTTACAATTTCACTAGTTTTTAAAGGGCAAAATTCATTCAAATGAATCAAGTGAGATCAAGTTCAAGACACTCAATGGACAACATAACGTTCAAGAACAAGTACTAGCTCAAGTAATCTCCATTGCTAAAATTTGTGTAAAGCTGGTATGATTAATGTATGCATGATTTAGCATTTTAAAAGCTAAAGATTTTGTTTAATAAATCACCATTTTTCTTAAACTAAAGGTTTTATAATTACAAGAGGAGTAATTTTATAAAATTGGTTGTTTTTAAAAATATGGACTAAAATGAAAGGTTTTTCAAATCTTTGATATCATTAAGTATTGTCTTAAATTTTGAAAATAGAACTATTTGCAAAAGTTTAAAATGTTTTGGGACATAGTATAATTTCTAAAAATTTTTAGGTAAAATTATAAATTTTGGAGCAGTAGCGGCTAGCCAGCCAATATTTAGTGGCTAATCACCTAGAGTCCAAAAATTTTGGCGGCTAGCCGACCAAATCTAGCGATTAACCACTTAGACAAATTTTCAAATTTGATTTTGTTGGAAAAATATGCTTTTTAAAAGCATATGTGTTTATTTAATTGTAATAAATAATTTTTTCTGCTTAATAAAATAAATGAGGTATTTTATTCAAATATCTTAATTGCATTAATATTTTGAGTAAAATTCATTTAATCATATTATATGTATTTATGTGATCACCATGTAGATTCACAGAAGACATAAATACAAGTTACTTATGATTAAATAAATTATGTTCGCAATTGATAAATAAAGTTGGACACTTTATTTAGGTATAGACTGTAATAAATTCATTGAATGATTTGTCTTAATCATGTATGAATTTATTGATGTAGTAGGACTATATTGAACAAGATCACATATGAGATTTAATTAATTTTGAAATGACTGTCAGACTTATTGAATCTCATAGGCATTGATTTTATTGTAATCCTAATCTTGAGTTAGTTATGATTTCATGATTGTAATTGTTATTCCATTTGAGTTACCAATGGGCACGACACACATTTGTGGTCAAGATTACCCAATATCTTGGTGGGAGCAATTATGAGTATGTGAGTTATAAATTAACAATATAAAATTTGTACGACACATCTCTTGATAAGTTTTCGGCACTTGATCATAGAATTCTCTGGCCAGAGTGTGTCAACATATTTAGTATGTTGAAAATGATCATTAGAGAAAACCAGTAAGTATCAAGGAACAAGATGTAATTAAATCGATTGGACAGTTGAGATATCGATTTAATTAACGATGTGGTACAAAATATTATGCAGTAAAGAAATCAATGTGGCATGGGTCGAATTATTATTTGAAAACACTATCCTATATAGCATACAATTATGGAGGTCAATTCCAATCTTTTCGTGTAGTAGATTTGAAATTAAATAATTGGGTTAGTTTAATTACATGCCTAATTATTGTAGTCATTATTGTATGTACCTATATGATCCCCGGATTAGCTCATTTAATTGACTGCGCCGCTATTGGATTAATAAGCAAGATAACTAGATATTTGGGTTAAAAGTCTAAATATATTATTTAGTGGGAGGCTCCATATAATATGCTTGTGTCTAAGGGGTCTTGTGTTATTTTACAAGGTGGGCCCCTATGACAAGAAAAAGTAATGTTAGTTTTGATTTTATTATTTTTTTAATTTAAATCAAATTTGATTTAATAGAATTAAAAAATATAAAAATATGGAGCCTAGGGTTTTCACTAGATAGAGATATAAAAAGGCTTATTTTCTCTTAAAAAGTAGAGAGCAATCACTTTATACAAATCAGAGAAAAAGAAAATTTCTCTCTAATTTTGAGAGAAAAATTTTCTCCTGCTAGTTGTTTACAGTGGTGATAAAGATACCCACACGTCAGGTGCAGATCAAACCTGAGTCATAACCCAGAAAATTATTTGGTGACGGATCGTGATCTAACCAACAGGGTGGTAACGGATCGTGATCTAACATGCGTGGTGGTGACAAATCGTGATATGGGAGCCTTGATTAACTAAAAAAAAAGTAAAGATTATTCATCTTCTCAGATTTACAAGGTACGATTTCTAAATTACGAATTCTTATATATTGTATGAGATTGATCCTAAAAATTTTTATTTTAAGAAAAACAGATTTTTCACCAACAGATTTTATACCGGTAACTTGTCACATCAGCATAACGGCTAACTGCCTCATTCTGGCGGCGATCCGACAAGTTTCCAAGAAGTCAATAATGGTTAGTTTGTTTGTCCAAACTATATAAGCTTAAATCAAAATCAAATTTAATAAGTTTTTTAAAGCAAAAATCAGATCATACAACCTACCTTGAGCTTTCATTTTGCTAATCTACATACATTGAGTTATCATTGAACTGTCATTTGTATATTCACTCTAAAAGAGAATATTTATTGTAATCTTCAAATTCATTATCAAATTTGTGTGCGTGTAAGCATGGGAAACACTTGGAGTTGTAAAGGTTTATTAACACTTTTGAATTAAATTGTAAGAACTTGAAGCATTGAGAGGTTTGGATAATGAAATCATCAAGTATGGTTTGCTTGGAGGCATGGACGTAGGCGAGTTTGCCAAACCACCTAAAAATCCATGTGTTTGTTTTCTTCTCCCTTACTTCTTTTAAATTTATGCTTTGTTAAATTTATTGTTATTCATATTCCTTGAAGAACCAATTTAAATTGTAGTGTGTTTTTTATTGTATAATTTTTTTTATAACCTAATCCACCCCCTCTTAAGTTGCATAACTAGTATTTCAGTGTCCATATCTCAAAATGTTGTTATGCTAATATTCTCTTTAAGCTCAATTTAACAATCATTTTCGAGCAATAGTTTTTTAGAGGCATTTTAACAAAAAATTAATATGTCATAGTTTACACACACTTGATATCACAAGTTTTCATCTTGTTTGATTTTTTTTTCATCACCAAGTTTCAACATACTTTTAATTAATAACTAAGACACTATTAATTTCAACACAATGATACTAGTTTAGGAAAAGTAAGCTACTTGTATTGGTGTCATCCAATATACTATGATATGGACAAGGTGTGCTATCCCCCAGACAACTACACTTGTCACTCGAATCACAAGTGCTTGTAAGTCTAAGTGAAGTGGGCACTACTCGACGATGAACAATTGTTGCCCGGATCTTGGATTTTGTCTTCAAGATAGTGAGACACCCATTTTTATTGGATTTTGTTAGAATTTTACTAATTTATGAATTAATTGCCTCACATTAACCATTTTATGTACCACATTGTAATAAAATGAACAAAAGCACTCCTTTGTACCAAACACACCCAAATAAATAAAATTAAACAAACATTAACCTTAATTTCTTCTTGCTCTTTAAATTTTTAATTAATTTTGTCATTAATGCTTACATAAAAATTCTTTTCATGAATGTGGGATAGGTGATACTTGGATAATAATTTTTGTCTGATGTATGTGAGATGGGTGAAATAGAGTGTATTTTGTTGAAGTATTGTAAAGATGGGTTTTGGCCATTACTTGAAGGTTTGTGTTTGTTTGTTTTAAATCTTAGGGGTATTTTGATCCTAAAGGTTTGAAAATAGGTGATATTGTAACAAAAATAGAGGTGTGGTCTTTTTTATAGCGAAAGTTAGAGAGTGCCTAGATGGGTGAATTTCCCAAATTTTTGTTGATTAGAATGAAAAAAATTGATATAATTATTAAATGTGTCATGTTTGTGTCAACTTGTATATTAATCATATCATGTTTGTATAAAGAAATCTCAACATATGAATCCGTGACACGAATAAATGTTCATATTGTCATCAACGTATTAATGTCGCGTGAATTATATATATATATAATTCAAGAGTCATACTTTTAAAAACAAATTTAGGCACAATATCTTAATCAAGGGGCGAGATTAAAGCTGACATGCCTCTTTATAATTTAGAACTAACAATTTAATGTAGTAGGTCCCCATCTAATAATAAATTATGGGTTGGACTATATTGGAGTTGCTCCAACATGGAGCCAACTAATATAATCATAGCCACTCCTCCCTATGACTGCTAGGATTACATGTACTTACAATACATGTATTGTACATGATTATAGATTACCTATTGAGAGGGAAATTATATCAAAATATAATAAAGATACTTCAATAAAGCTTTAAAAAAGATCTATGAATAACTAGCATGTATAATCGATCCCATAGTTGAGTTCGAGTGTGTTGGAGTATTAATTTGTGGCCGCATGTTGCAAAGAAAAGCGACGGGGCTTCAGATTAGAAGTCATATAAAGATCAGTAATAATGAGCGTATATATTTGATCTCATTCTGACTTTCATTATAGTAGGAACAATAATTCGTGGCTGCATATGGCAAAGTAGAGCAATGGGCCCCAGATTCATAAACGCAAGTCATGCTGTAAACAGACTGGCAAGCTACTTGAATGGAAAAACATGTACAACTGTGTTTCTTAATTATAAGTTTTAAAGCAAAGTTAATTTAATTTAATAATTTATTTTATTGACATAGTTTCATTTGATTTTAGAAATCCTACATAATATGGGCAATAGGAATATATAATCTGCAAATGATGTTAATTTTTGTTTGGAAGTTATTTGTTGATTTAATTTTATAAATTACTTGGAAGTATTTGACCTATGTTATTGTTGAATCGGTAGAACGAGTAAGGGGAAATAAAGTATTTTTAGTTATAAAATCCTTTATTTTTGGTTGGCTTGTTGTTTGTGTAATATTATGAGAAAACTGTGAATGGAAATGTTATTCTTCGTGATTTTTTATAGTTATTTTATCCTTTCAGCGGAGAGGCTATTCAAAACATTAAAACAAAGAATCAAGGGCATGCATTACTAAGGGGGTACGTTCTTAAACTAAAAAAGGAATTAACATATATGACAATTGACAGTTCATATATAATATAAGTTTTAAATAATATAAGGATAACATGACAATGTGTGTAAGCATAATCATTTTACCTAATATGTGGTAAAAGCTAAAGTATTATAATTGGGGCATGCGTTACTAAAGAGGTATGTTCTTGAACTAAAAAAAGAATTGTCATATATGACAATTGACAGTTCATATATAATATAAGTTTTGAATAATATAAGGATAACATGACAATGTGTGTAAGCATTCAAAAACCTTTCTTTGGATCAAAAGCTATAGTATTGTAATTGAGGCAAGAAATATGATAAAAATCTTAGAGAGAAGGCCAATTTCATGTCACATTCACCTTGCCAAACCCAATTTCTGTGTCCACTGGCATGTCTTCCCTTCTTATCGTGCACTTATTGGTGTTTATACTCACCGCTAGTGTAAATTTATCACTTCATGACCATAATTATGCATATCTAGAATCAAGCAAAGTCTAAATCCTTCTAATGATTCTTTCAAACATTCGTAATATATTCACTATCGTACTATCTTGCAACCACCTCTTGACATGCTCACTTACATCATTCATACATTTGTTCATTTCACCCAATTAGGCGTGTAATCTAGAGCCCAGTTATTCTATTTCTCTTGACGAATCTAATCATAGTAGTCCTTGTCTTCATTCCGTATGATTTCAAGATTGAGTTTAAACTATTTTTCTGAGTTGCTATGGTACGCTTGCCAAAAGAGTCTGCCAAGACATATTTCTTGGAATTGCATTGCCATTCTCTTGTACACATATCTAGCACATGTTCTTGATACCCTAGGCATTGTTTCTACAAGAGCAGCATCTACCCATTCTTGCCGTCACTCATAACGCAAAAACCTTCTCCAGCATTGAACATAAGCACTTTATTAAGTTGTACCATGAATTCAGCCCATGTATCCATATTTTCTTCTGTACCCTTAGAAAATGATGTCGGGCATATTGTGTCATTTGCATCTAGACTACTACCATGAAATTCTCTTCCAATTGGAGAGCCATCTAAGAAAATAAGTTTCCTACATTTTATTAAGAATCCTAATAAGTTTCAAATAATGCCAAGAAAATTTCATTGCACCTACGCTATGAATCCAACCATTGTATATTGACAACTACATGGTTCAACTTATATGCCTTCATAATTGCCTCAAATAAATTGTAGAATCTTCTATAGCCTTCTGTATAGCATTACCCTACCATCTCTCGGGCAATTTTCCGTGCATTCATTAATAAACTGTTTTTGTATTAGTTTCCTTCTTCACCCACAACATTGCACCACCTTGATCATAGTCCCAGATATGCAAATAGTGCTAGCCACCATGTTATTTTTGTGAACATTGGCTCTTTTGAGACATAATCGAGATTTGGTCTATATTTAGTGACAATAAAAATTAGATACCCTGGTATCCTCGTCCTTCAATCTGCCAATCACATCTAAAGTTAGAGCACTCACAAAATAAACAATCCCTGTTATTCTCCATAATGCACGGTCTGCATAATGCACAATCCTGACATAATCCCTGAATCAATCTCCTTTAGTAAATTTCTAGCCTTCTTGTAAAACCATCAGCCTTTTTTTTGTTGCTGGTGTTACCACATTGCATATTCCAGATACTCTTGCATTATATAGTCTTTGTTGCCTCTACTTTACCAATTCCGTCATATTCTATTTCTCTATTTATAACTAATATATTGGGCAATTCAATTTCTTCATCATCTGCCTAGTGGGGCTGATTTTCATTTGTCTTCTCTGATCCAACTAAGTTTTCATTATTTTTTGCCAAATTATTAAATACGCATCTAGCTATTGGTAATTTTCTTTTGTTGCTTCGAGATGTTCTGTCCTTTCTGTATATAATTACTGATCTTCCCCTTTTATTTCCATTTATGGATTTTAGTGTTGACTTATACAGGTATACAATCCTTCGATTTTGAAAATAACAAATCATGTATCAAAGGTAGAATAGGAAATGCATTGTTCATAAGCTAAGGAATTCAAACGCACAAAGCTTTATCAAGACATAAATGAGCATCAAGGGTATTAAGCTTAGATATCTTATTTTGAAAAGCTTATATGAATGCATAATCAAAGCACTTAAAAGCTCATTATAATCCTATGAAATGAGTTACTGAACTATACTAAAAATGATTTAAAAGGTTTTAAATAACAAATATTGTTTTTAATTACAATAATAAGAGCTTTCTAAATTTCATAAAAGTTTTCTATCAAAATTACACTTTCTATGACTCAAACGGCTAACCCCTAAAATTCATGTAGTAAGCAGATAAGACTAGGAAAGGTTTCTAAAAACAAATAGCATGCCGCAACATTAAAACAATAAAACTGATTAATTGTAAAGAGCAAACCAAATTCAGTCAGTGGAGTCTCTAGAATCAAATGGTAAACCAACAACTCTTAATTCGCAATCCAATTGTACAAAAAAATTCAAACTTATTCTTAACAATAAGTTGCCATATAGCAAACGATAATCTGCTTCATTACAAGTGGTAAATTGATCATTGTCAAAAAGTTAATAACAGCTAATTTTATTGTTCAATCAATAAATAGCCACGGAAAACTCATTTCAAATCGATTTTTTTTGGAAATCTTTATCATAGTTTGAAAGAGTCTCGAGCTTTTATTTGCTTACACACATTCATTGATTTATATTTGAGCTATCATTTGCAAACATACTCTCTAAGAGTGTAATGAAATAGAAATGTTATAGAACTTGATTGAAAGAAGAAATTAGGTTTCTGAATAATGAGAAATTTTATTGAAAGTCTGAATGAATAAACTAGGGTTTTTGAGACCTTTTTTATAACAAGCCTAAATATCGCGAATTTACCAAAATAGGCAAATATGAAATAAAGTATGATAATTAAATTCTACTAATCAAAATAGAAGGAAAATAAATGGCACTCAAATCCAAGTTCTAGAAAAAAAAAGATAAAAATCCTAGAAGAATTAGGAAAAATAGGAAAAAATCTTAAAACTAAAAAATAAATAGGAAAGAAGCAAAATTTTCAGCTCGACCACAAGACATAATAGCTTAGGCATTATTGGGTTTTGTTTGTCTTGTTGTAAGCTTTAAAATGATATAATATACGCAAAAAACAGACACTTGTAACCTAAGTTATGGTCTTCAGAAAGTATTTTGCTCGCGACACACAACATCCTACATCATAGTGCAATCTTTGTAAACTTTAATTTCATTTTAAAAATTGAGTGCTAGTGAGTGTGGAAAATACTTGAGAAAAGGATGTGTCACCATATCTCATTGTAATTCATTAACACCTTATAAGTCAATTGTAAACATCTTGAAACCTTAGATATTGGAATCCTCAAGTGCGATTGGCTTTGAGGCGTGGAAATAGGCTGATTTTACCACCACGTAAAAATCTTATGTTTGATTTCCTTTCTCTCGCCTCTTTAGATTTACTCATTACTATATTTATTGCTATTAGCTAGTTAAATTGTAAATTGATATTGGATTTTGATTTTATTATTTAGTATTTGAAAAAAAAAATTCACACCTCTTCTTAGGTTGTTTAGCTAGACGTTCATTTGGTATTAAAGTAAGGTTCTCTTATTAGGACTTACTTGTCTGGGGTAAAATATCTATGGCAACCCAGAATGACTCAACCTTTAAGGAAGATCAGTCTACTACTAGATCTCTATTTTTTATGGAAATGACTACCATTATTAGAAAACTAAGATGGAATTTACTTGCAAGCACTAGACTATTAAATATGAGAAATTGTTTGTGATAGTCTATTCATACTTATAAATAAAAATGAAGAAATGGAAGAATTTCTAAAACCTTCACATGAATGGAATGAGTCAAAAAACAAAAAAACTTCTCTGAATTCCAAAACAGTGAATGCTCTATTTTGTGTATTAGATAAAAAGGAATTTCATAGAGTTTTAGGTTGCTTTAATGCTTATGAAGTTCGGAGAAAACTTTAAGTTATCTATGAGTGGACTTATCAAGTTAAAGAAAATTAGTAGGTATAGACAATATGAACTATTTCAAATGGAGCAAAACGAGAGTATACATACTTTGTATATTTGATTCGCAAATATTGTAAACACTCTAAGAGTCCTAGGAAAGACTTTTTCAAATAGTAAAAAAGTGAAGAAAATTATTAGGTCACTACTAAAAGAATGGAGACCTAAAAGAATGGAGACCTAAAAGAATGGTCATAGAAAAAGTTAAAGATCTTAATACTTTATTTCTTGATGATTAAATTGACTTACTTATTTCTTATGAAAAAAATTTAACCCTTGAAAAAGGAGACAAACTTACAAAGAAAATTGAACTAGCTAATCAAATCAACATTAAAAAAAAAAGTTAACTGTAAAAGACTGCGTCATACTGCCAGTTGTAACGGAGGGAAATGAAGTGGTTTCCCAAATAAATTTTTGATGAAAATTTTAAATTAACAAAACCCAAAATGTCACCCAACATCTCACAAATTTTCATCTCCTTTAGCAGCATCCTGCTCAAAATCCACCCCCAAATTTTCTACAATTGAGTGGCAGCAAATTAGTGACTCATTTAGTTTCAGCAAACCGACGCTGCTTGGGAGGTCATAACCTTTATCCTCACCTCCGATCACCAATCATTTCGTGCCAATTTCAAATCAAATTCCTTGCTCCTAGATTCTTAAAGGAGAGTGGGCAAAATACAAAATTCGTATATTTCTTTGTCTAACAACTATTATCATAATCAAAATATTAGCATGTGTTGTTGGATTGCAAGATTTAGGGAGAAAAAAATAACAACTCCTTTTTCTTTATATTTGTGTAGTTTCAATACGTTTTCTTAATTTAATACTGATATATAAACACATTAACTGTTGGATTTTTGATATTTTCAAATTTGTATTGAGCAAAGTTTTAGCTCCTGAATTAGTTATAGGCCGATAGTAACTTAAAAAATGGAGTATTGGTTTTTTTTTTTCCTATAAGGAGCTGGGAAAAATACTATATTCAATGTTTAAATGATGTAGGAACTGGTTTTACTTGTACTCATCTAACCTTTCAGTGCATGTTTAAATGAATGAACTTGTTTCAACTATTGCTGTCTTTATTATGAAGGCTGGTTAACTACTGTCGTTGAGATTGCTAGTCATTTTAAATCCAACAAATTTACCTTTTTCCTTTTACATTATTTTAACACTGTAAATATTTATATTCCTGATAACTCTATAAAATAAGAGTTATCATGGCACTTTTAAACTTAAATCAATAAAACTTAGAGAGTAAATAATGTGTTTTCATTGCATTTTTGTTATATTTTGCATAAACATTCATCTTAGTTTATTCGTAATAAATTTTGTTTGAGTTAGAGTAATTTGTGTGCTAAATCATATGCATAATTGTAGGTGTCCGGAAGCCAAAATTTTAAAGAAGGAATGCTGATGCAATAAGCTTGCAAAAGATAGAAAAGAACTTAGCTACAAAAGAATTGAAACAAATTTGGAACAGTGCAGTTATTGTAGCTATTGCTATAGCAATCTTGGAATAACGACAAATAAAATTATGTGCGGGATAATTACAGAATTACGATCTGTAGTTTCCTAATCTTACTTATGCGCGACCTAGGCTTCCGTTTACCTTAAATTTTAACTATAAAAGAAGCACACATCATAAGGAAAAGAGAGGGCCGTCACCCAAGGAGAAAAACACAAAGAAACAAAAGAAAAACAAGATTCAAGAGAGAGATTAAGGGCTGCACAAGAGGAAAAATTGCAGAGATCAATTGGGAGCTCAATCCTTCTTATCGTTCTCTTGTTTTTGTGTTTTCTATTTATTCATGGGGATGTGTTTTATTGCCAAAAAATTATTCTTTATTTTTCTTTTGCAAATCATGAACTAAGTTTATTTGTAGTTGAGTGATAAACAATCTTGATGGTTTATTGACTGAAAATATGTGTTGCTGCATGTTTGCTGTAGCATTTTGTTTTGATAGCATTTATTTTTATTCATTATTTCGGCTGATCACCCATTTAATGATACAAGTTAGGAGAGAGTCACAAAAGAGCCTATTATAGTGGAACATATCAGAGCAATACTTGGTTTTAGATTGGGTTTCCTAGATTGAGTTTAACTTATCCCAAAAGGGTCATGTTTAATCTAAAATTAGTGGTGAACTAGATATAGGGATTCACCTTGTAGGGTAAATAAAACATAAGCGTGTAATGATATATCTTATTTTGGCATAACAACTGATCACTGTTAGGTTGCATATAGATATAATATGTCCAACATGCGACGGTTGAGGATACATAAGGATTTTGCCCAGTGCTGTAGTAGATGTTGCAGCAACCGAGCCAAACATTAGAAAAATAGTCAATACCATTAAGAGAGTTTATTCACTCAACTACTCTATATTCCCAATGATTTTATTCTTGAGTTTGACATGATAATTTACTTTGTTGCATTTTATTTATTGCGCTTTTATTTTAATTAGTATAATAGTTTCACTAATTGTTTTATTTTAATTTAGCACAAAATCTGCACTGTTAATATTGCTGTAGCAAATCTGATAACATCAATTCCTATGGAGACGATTTTGAATACTCATCACTTTATTATTTGTTGTGTACGCTTGCACATTGACACCAATTGCGCTTGAATTTATACCCAATAAGTTTTTGACGTCGTTGCCGGGGATTGATTATTCATTGTGATTTGTGAAATTAGTTTTAACGATGCTAATTTTTAATTTTATTTTACTTGTTTATTTTGTTGACATAGGTGATCTAGCAACCTTTACATGCGCAAATATAAATCTGTTGAATTCCAGTTTGATCCAGAAATTGAAAAAATTGCAAGGAGATTGAGAAGAGAGCATCGGGAATTACAAGCTGCTGTGGCAATGGATGATTTGTAAAATTTGAGAAACTTGAACAGCAGAGAGGAGATACAACCAGTCAATGTACATGAAGGTCTGAATGGACAATGTGTTCAAAGGTAACCAGGGAACAACAACATTATTCATATGGCAAACGATAGAGATAGAGCCATTTGAGACTACGTAGTGTTGACTCCTCAAGCCATACATCCGGGAATAATTAAACATGTCGTTTAAGTTGACAATTTTGAACTCAAACTCGTGATGTTTCAGATGCTTCAAACAGTGGGGCAATTTAATGGTTTGTCATCCGAAGATCCTCATCTACACCTTAAATTATTTTTGGAAGTGAGTGATGCTTTCAAGATTGCTGGAGCATCGCAGAAAGCAATGAGACTCAGACTTTTCCCGTTTTCTTTGAGAGACCGAGCAAAAGCATGGTTGAATTATCTACCACCAGATTCTATCACTATATGGAATGATTTGGCTGGCAAACTTTTGATGAAATACTTCCCGCCAACCAAGAATGCAAAGTTGAGGAACGAGATCACATCTTTCCATCAACTTGAAGATGAGAGCTTGTGTGATGCATGAGAGAGATTTAAGGAGTTACATAGAAGATGTCCTCATCATGGTATTCCTTGCTGCATACAGTTGGAAACTTTCTATAATGGTCTCAACTCAAGCACTAGATTGATGGTGGACGCTTCAGCAAATGGGGCCTTATTCTCTAAGTCTTACAATGAGACTTATGAAATTTTGGAGAAAATAACCAGCAATAACTATCAGTGGCCATCAACTAGACAAGCTGCAGCAGGAGGAATAACAGGAGTTTATAACGTAGATGCCTTGACAGCATTGTCAGCCCAAGTAACTTCATTAACAAACATGATGAAAGCTATGGATGAAAGCTATGACCACTGCTCCAGCAAGTGTCAACCTAGTTGTCGAGGTCTCTTGTGTTTATTGTGGAGAGTGACACTTATTTGATAATTGTCCTGAGAATCCAACTTCAGTCAATTATGTGGGCAGCTTCAATAAACAGAACCAGGACAATCCGTATTTAAACACTTACAACCCTGGATGGAGACAGCACCCGAACTTTTCATGGAGTTATCATAACCAGACTGCTACAGCACCTAGTGGACAGAATAGATGCGCTCAACCACCTGGATTTTATTAGTAAAATTAAGAGCAAAGAAGCATCAACAATGATCAACTTAGCTCCCTTGAAGCTTTAATTAAGGATTATATTGTAAAGATTGAAGCGGTTGTCCAAAGTCATGTTGCATATTTGAGAAACTTGGAAAATCAAATTGGACAGCTTGCTACAACAGTAAGCAACAGACCTTAGGTCAGTTTACTCAGTAACACAGAGAACCCAAGAAGAGAAGGGAAAAAGCACTGCAAAGTGATAAACTTGAGATCTGAAAAAGAAGTTGATAGTTCAATTGATATACCAAAAAAGAAGAATTGAGTCCAACTAATGCCACAAAGACACTCAAGTAGAGAATGAGTCACAGTCTTCCACTTTTTAGAATGCAAATCAATACAGTTCTGCTACAGCATCTACAGAAGTTATGATCTAACACCTGGTGGTGAGGAAGCTACAACACCAACAACAACAGAATCGAGTAGAGCAAAAAAGAAGCAGTCTGCACAACCTACTGCAGCACAACAATTTAGACATCCACCACCCTTTCGTCAAAAGTTTCATAAGCAAAAATAAGACAAGCAGTTCAGCAAAATCTTGGGAGTGAGTGCTGAAACAACTACATATCAATATCACTTTTGTGGAAGCTCTAGAGCAAATGC
This sequence comes from Citrus x clementina, assembly GCF_000493195.1. Taxonomy (NCBI): domain Eukaryota; kingdom Viridiplantae; phylum Streptophyta; class Magnoliopsida; order Sapindales; family Rutaceae; genus Citrus; species Citrus x clementina. Next base: position 8,566,121 of record NW_006263303.1, on the reverse strand, counting down.
CAAATTATGCAAAATTTTTGAAGGATATTTTGACAAAGAAAAGAAGACTTGGAGAATTTGAGACAGTTGCTCTAACATAAGAGTGCAGCCAAATGCTTCAGAGTAAGATACCGCAGAAGATGAAGGATCCAGGAAGCTTCACAATCTCTTACTCTATAGACACTAAATACAGTGGCAAAACACTTTGTGATATGGGGGCTAGCATCAATCTCATGCCTTTATCAGTGTTTAAGCAATTGGGAGTTGGTGAATGTAGATCAACAATAATGACTTTACAACTTGCTGACAGATCTCATGCATATCCAGAAGGGAAGATGAAAGATGTGTTAGTGAAGGTGGATAAATTTATTTTTCCGGTGGATTTCATTGTGCTAGACTTTGAGGCAGACAAAGAAATGCCAATCATTCTAGGGAGACCTTTCTTAGCCGCGGGAAAGACTTTAATTGATGTTAAAAAAAAAGAATTAACCCTGAGGTTGAATGACCAACAAGTTACATTCAATATGCTGGATGCCATGAAAAGTTCCAATAAGATTAAAGATTGTAATTTTATCAGTGTTGTGGACTTTGTTGTAGCAGAGAGATTACACAGTCGCTGCAGTGAGGAAGAAATCAATGCTGTAACATTTGAAGAACTTGATGGTGAAGATTGTGGAGCAGCTAACATAGCATGGTCAGGGGAGAAGCAACCTTTTAGAATTGACGAGCAAATCTAGTAAAGGGAACTCACTCCATACCAACAAGAATTCAAAGTTAACGGGCCGAAAGTGAAGCACTACATGGGAATTAAGATGAACAGCCTACAGAAGCATCTATTCTTGAAGGATCCAAGTTGAGCGAACAAGAAAGGTCAGATTGAAAGACCTAAAATCAAGCGCTAATTGGGAGGCAACCCAATAAGGGAAGTTGTTTTAAGTCTTTAAAGCATTAAATTTAGTTTTAAATTATTTAATTTGTCTTTTTGTTATTTTAAGTGTGCATCTAATTTTTTATGTCTTTGTGTTAAATTGCAGCAAGTAAAATAAAAAAAAACAAAAAAAATGTAAAAAAAGAAGAAGAAGAAAGAGTAGGAGGGAATTGCTGCAGAATCACTTACAGCATGACATATAACAGAAGATTCTCAAACAAGAAAAGCATTTCTTGGTTTTGCAGCAGCAAATGGATTGATCAAATTTTATGATAAGGAGCGTTTGAGAAGTGGATCAAAAAAGAAGTGACCATTTACAGCTGCAGAAGTGCTTTTAGCAACAGGGGAGTACCCTTACCCGCTAGTTTATTTTACTTTTTTCTGTGAAACTTTTCTTTCATTTAGTTTTAATTTTTTGATTCATTTTGCATGTCCTTTTATTTAGTGTATGCATGTCTGGTTTATGTGGTTTTGTTTTGTGTGCTTGTGAGGACACAACACCACTCAAGTTTGGGGGGGTTGTTCTGAGTGCATGTGTTTATGCTTGTGTGTGTGTTGTGTGAAGCTCTGTTGTCTAATATTTGTGTATGGATTTGAAAACCTAGTAAAGATAAATTAAGTGTTATTCAATATTTACGAGAATGCCAAGTAGAGATAGTTATAGATAGAGGTTGAAATTCTGTCTTGACACTTAGACTTTGGTTGAGTTTTATGAGAATACTGTAGCAGAGCCAGAAAAACCAAAAAAGAGTAGAAAATATCTCAAGTTTGGGGGAAAATTTTTATTGGCATGTGCTTGTTATTAAATAAATTCTGCTCCAATGGTTTAAGTTGCTTAGTAACCAGGGTTGAGTATGCACCCCATATGCAGACTTGAGTCCAAAGGCAACAAGAGCTATAAGCAGTGCTGCAGCAATTATATATAAAAAAAAAACAAAAAAAAATGGTGATGAAGGAATGAAAAATAAAGAGGTCCGCTACCTAGGACACTGAGTAATCTGGTCTGTTCATGAGTCTCATGTTCAGCCTTGAGTCAAAAGCGTCCAAAGGTAAGACCTAGATATAATATCATGAATGTGTTGCTGCAGCAACTGTGACATGTACTTTGAGTGAGTAATTGGGTGTCATCATTACAAGTGATAGACATTCACATGAAAGCTCAATGTTGCATTGAAGGGTTTAACTGAAAAAAAAAATATTATGTTTGTTGTAGCACAATTTGAGTTTATTTGTGAATTTTGCTCCCCCATATGTGAATATATTTATGTTTTACCTATGAATTATATGCAATATCTGTTTAATGTTGTAGCATCTCTGGAATTTGATCAAAGTGGCACACACACACTCTGGACAGAATGAGGCCTAAGTCTAAAACCTGAACTACTATGGCAATTTTGTATGATTAAGATTGAGATCTAAAGGTTGAAGAATCCTTGCAAATTTGATGACAGGGTTAAGTTATTTGTTGCATGATTGTGTGATTGAAGTGTTAGTGTTGTTGTTATTACTTGAGGACAAGTAATGGTTTAAGTTTGGGGGTGTGATAACTCTTTAAAATAAGAGTTATCATGACACTTTTATACTTAAATCAATAATACTTAGAGAGTAAATAATGTTTTTAATTGCATTTTTGTTATATTTTGCATAAACATTCATTTTAGTTTATTCGTAATAAATTTTGTTTGATTTAGAATAATTTGTGTGCTAAATCATATGCATAATTGTAGGTGTCCGGAAGCCAAAATTTTAAAGAAGGAATGCTGATGCAATAAGCTTGCAAAAGATAGAAAAGAACTTAGCTACAAAAGAATTGAAACAAATTTGGAACAGTGCAGTTATTGTAGCTATTGCTATAGCAATCTTGGAATAACGACAAATAAAATTATGTGCGGGATAATTACAGAATTACGATCTGTAGTTTCCTAATCTTACTTATGCGCGACCTAGGCTTCCGTTTACCTTAAATTTTAATTATAAAAGAAGCACACATCATAAGGAAAAGAGAGGGCCGTCACCCAAGGAGAAAAACACAAAGAAACAAAAGAAAAACAAGATTCAAGAGAGAGATTAAGGGCTGCACAAGAAAAAAAATTGCAGAGATCAATTGGGAGCTCAATCCTTCTTATCATTCTCTTGTTTTCGTGTTTTCTATTTATTCATGGGGATGTGTTTCATGGCCAAAACTTTATTCTTTATTTTTCTTTTGCAAATCATGAACTAAATTTATTTGTAGTTGAGTGATAAATAATCTTGATGGTTTATTGACTGAAAATATGTGTTGCTGCATGTTTGCAATAGCATTTTGTTTTGATAACATTTATTTTTATTCATTATTTCGGCTGATCACCCATTTAATGATAAAAGTTAGGAGAGAGCCATAAAAGGGCCTATCTTAGTGGAACATATCAGAGTAATACTTGGTTTTAGATTGGGTTTCATAGATTGAGTTTAACTTATCCCAAAAGGATCATGTTTAATCTAAAATTAGTGGTGAACTAGACATAGAGATTTACCTTGTAGGGTAAATAGAACCTAAGCGTGTCATGCTATATCTTATTTTGGTATAATAACTGATCACTATTAGGTTGCATATAGATATAATATATCCAATATGCGATGACTGATGATACATAAGGATTATGCCTAGTATTGTAGCAGATGCTGCAGCAACCAAGCCAAACATTAGAAACATAGTCAATACCATTAAGAGAGTTTATTCACTCAACTACTCTATATTCCCATTGGTTTTGTCCTTGAGTTTGATGTGATAATTTACTTTGTTGTATTTTATTTATTGCGCTTTTATTTTAATTAGTATAATAGTTTCACTAATTTTTTTTATTTTTATTTAGCACAAAATCTGCACTGTTAATATTGATGTAGTAAATCTGATAACATCAATCCCTGTAGAGACGATCTTGAATACTCATCACTTTATTATTTGTTGTGTACACTTGCACATTGACACCAATAGCATTTGAATTTATACCCAACAATTCCTCAAGTTTGTCTAGGACTTTTTTAATGTTGAAATCATCAAATGTGATGATAAGAAATCCAAAAGACTTAGAAGAGTGGGCAATCACGATGCTGAGGATAGGATCAATTATTTACTTAATTCAATCTCATACCAAATTTTTTGATATATACCCATAACATACGCCGTGGCGACTTCCATTCTATCTATAAGATGGAAGCTTGTTTAGACTTCACTTCTTAATCTTTGCTTCAATGATAGGTTATGCTTAAGGCCCGCTACTTTGACTAATATTGTAGTGGCTGGGTTTGAGGAATTTGTATATATAGTGCTTCTTCAAAGTCAGTCGGTAAATATTAACAAGTTTTCTCTCTATTGTTCTAGACTAACTACTTTGTCTATTTTCAATTTTTGGGTTTCTTCTATAGTTATACACAATGTTCGTCAGATTGAACTTGATCTTGGTAATCAATGCCGCATTGAGTTACCCAAATAGTATTTACACTTCCAGAACACTTGAAGTTCTTAGATTTGATTCAAAATTTGTCATCAAAGTTCCTCTTATTAGAAATATGTTTTTTTTTTCAAATATGAAGATTCTTCGTGCTTTACTGCAATATCGTGATAACAATGTAACTGAGAAGCTGTTTTCCATTTGCTATTCATTTGAAGACTTGTCAATATTGGCTTATTTGAGCGCAGATGGTCCTACAACTAACTTCATCATTTTTCCCTCTATACTGAAGAGGTTGGCTTTTATGGTGACCATAGAAGATTATTTTTTCACTCATATTGAGCACAATGTTATGATTAGGGCTCTATATGTTGAATATCTCCATATTGCTGATGACATTTTAATATCCTATATGGTGCATGAACTACATTCCTTGAACAAAGTGTTATTAGATATTTTAGCTCTGGAATCGGCACAAGATGATCCTAACTGTGCTTTACAGCTGCTCATAAGTCTCATCAAGACCAAATTTCTCACTTTATCTATTGGAATTATATCAGTAAGTTTTCTCTTACTCTGTTTTAGGCTATCTAATACGTATGAGAATTCTTTAGGTTTCATTCTATATATATATATATATTTTCTTTCTTTTAGTTTTTGTACGCCATCTAGCATGGAGGACATTGTCTTAAAATAGATTGTTGGGACAATTTTTGTTATTGAATGAAATTCAATTGCAACAAATTGTTTTATGGGATGATTTCTATCTTTTGATTTTTCCATGCAAAGGCGCTTGAATGTGCTTATGAGAATTTCTTTCCCTCATTTCCTGATTTGACCTATTTAAAAGTGAAGCTTTGAGTATTTGGATAGCAAGTTCTTCCTATCATCCACAGTAGCTTGTCTAACTTACAGACTTTTGTCTTGCAGAAAGTGAGGATATGATGAACTTTAAAACTAAATGCTACTCGATTTTTTATTTCTGATATAGTCTCTTTCTTATTAGAAATGTTGGTTCAAATTGAGTGAAGAACAATTTGGATAGATTGAAACAAAAAATGCGTCCCATTGTTTGCTTTAGCATGTCAATGAAATTAAGGGACATGACGATCAAAAAGATGAACTACGATTGGTGGAGTACTTGTTGAAGCATAATGAAGTTTTGGATATGATGATCATTATGTGCAAGGAACTATTTCAGACAAAAAATTCAAAACAAAAGGAGGCAAAAACTATTAAATTTACAAAGACGCTATGAGATAAGTGAAATTCAACTCAAAGTTTTCAGATAAGGTCTCTTGGTTGTTTTGGTTTCATAAAGCAGTATAATTGCAGATGCTGTTTGAAAAAAAAAGGATGAATCTAATTACAATATAATATGTTTTCAATAGCAAAATATATTTGTGTGGTGGGTGCATGTTGGATTTCCTGTTTTTCCCTCACACTAGCCTCTTTGTTGTACTCCTTGAAATTTCCCTACTTCGAGATTTGGGAATGCTATCTTTTTTAGATTGCAACATTGCACTCATTTGATTGTTTATCAAATGATTTGGGAATGCTATCTTTTTTAGATTCTTTTTTTTTCTTAATTAATTAATTAATTTATTGTAAACTATGGTCACATTTTGCTTCTTCAAAGAGCTTGAGCGGAATAAATATGGAATAGTTTTTTATTCATTATTTAAGAATTTTCTTGTGCTTCTAATTCCAACTCGAAATGAACTAGATACTCCAAAAGTACTAGCTCCAAAAGAACTAGTTGGATAGTTCTCATCTTTAAAGACTTTGTAAGCAGTCAGAATATTCATGCTTGTTAAATAAATAAATAAATAAATAAACTAACTAACAAACAAAAAATGCGTCTATTTCATGTGAATACTGTAATAATATAAAAAAATTAAAATTGCAATTGGAGAAAAATACGCAATAGGTTCCATTCTTCGCACTTCAATACACTTGTTCTATTTTCGTTTACCTCAGAAAAAACATTGCAAAACTAGCATTGAACCCGCCTCGGTTTTACTCACTCATATATTTATTAACGAAAAATAAAATCTATATGCATTCATTGCAATGTTAGATGACAAATGACTATCAGCATTCTTTTGAAAAAATACAAAACTTTAGTTTACTGAGCATTAATTTCTCAAAATTGTATATCAATAACAACATTTTACATTTCAATATTCCTATAGTAAAGCTAATGTAAGTGCTTACACCGAGAATGAAACCCTGCAAAATCAAATGAGATAATAAATTATCTTCCTCAATAAAATGTTTTCAAGTCATTTAGTTACTTACCAACAATTGGAATGTAATAGAAGTAATTCATAATAAAAAAAAGAAAAAAAATACAAGAATCTCATAATCCACAACTAAGAATTAAAGAGAAACTCTCCAACAATGTACCAGAGCTATGCATTAGTCATATTCATTAGCTGGAAAGTTAAACAAACACACACACACACACACACACACACACACACACATATATATTACGTAAAGGATATTCTCTAATCCATTTTAAAAAATTAAATATGTAAATGAATTTCCAAGAGATTAGTAGATGGACATGAAAAATTGTTACAGATGTTAGCTGTATTTTACAGCTGTGTGTTGACTATTGTTGTAGATGTCAGCTATATTTTACAACTGTGTGTTGACTATTGTTGTAGATGTCAGCTGTATTTTATAGCTATGTGTTGACTTAAATACTAGATTTTAGGAGATTTAATCCCTAATTTTTAGGGATACTGATTTGCAATATCTTAACTGTTTTTACCATTTTGTTCATAGGGTTTAATGTATATAAATAGGCATTCTTCTCTATTGTATAGAATGAGAAAATAAAGATTAAAAACTGAAGAAATCTGAATTTTCACATGGTATCAAAGCAGCTCTTTTGAACTAAGCCTATGAATGTTTCTTTTCTTCTATTCTAAAGTCTCAAGCCTTCTAATGGAGAAGACAACAAATCATGCACAAGAATTTGAGATTTCCTCTAGTTCTGTAATAAGGCATGACATCTCTTGGTCTCCTTAGGTATCGAAAACCTCTCTTTGCAAATAACTCTGCACAAGTTAAATGGCAGAAACTTTTTGTAATGGTCTTAATCTGTCACCCTATTTCTTCGTGGCAAAGGCTGATTAGGGCATATTATAGGGGAAGCCAAAGCCCCTAATGTCTTGGATCCTGGTTATCTACAGTGGGATGCTGAAACTTCAATGGTGCAAGCTTGGTTGATCAACTCGATAGACGTGGATATTGGTAGGACTTATCTCTTCCTACCATCTGCGAATGAGCTTTGGGAAGCCATGACAGAAACCTACTCTGACCTTGGGAATGTGGCTTAACACTTTGAAATCAAGTCACAATTACGTAACTAGAAGCAAATGAGTCTTTCAATGACTCAATATTTCAATTCTCTAAACAATATATGGCAGGAACTTGACCTTTACTATGAATCGTAGTTGCATTGTTCCGAGGATGCCATCAAATATAAGAGGATGTTGGATAAAGAATGCCTCTTTGATTTCTTTTATAGACTCAACAAAGAACTTGATGAAGTTCATGCCAGAATATTAGGAAAGAATCATTTACCCTCCATCCGAGAAGCTTTTGCTGAAGTGAGGCGTGAAGAAAGTTGAAAGAAAGTCATGATGGGACTGGTGAAGGAACCAGAGATAGAGAGATCATCCTTGGTGACCAAAAAGATAGATCAGTCAGCTAACCAAAATGGGCAAAAACATGGAAAACGTCCATACTGTGATTATTGCCACAAGAAAGCACACACTCGAGACTCATGCTGGAAGCTTCATGGAAAGCCAGCAAATTGGAAACCAAACGCCAACAGGAAGTAAAAAGAATGGTGACAAAGAAAACTAATCAGTTTGCCTTCACAAAAGATCAATTTGAGATGCTGCAACAGCTTCTCATACAAAGTTAGCAAGCAAAAGGAAATGACTTGACCTCCTCTAGCTATAATATAGTCTATACAGGTAACCCACCAGCCTTTAGCATCCAATCCCTTGAAAAAGGCACTTGGATTGTTGATTCAGGGGCCTTAGACCATATGAGAGGTTCTTATCAATTTTTCTCTAATTACACTCCATGTCCAGGTAATTATAAAGTGAGGATTGCTGATGGATCATTATCTACTGTTGCTATAAAAGGAACAGTAAAACTATTAGATTTTTTTACTCTTTTTTCAGTTTTACATATCTCAAATCTTAAATGTAATCTTCTTTCAGTTAGTAAACTTACCAAGGACACAAATTGTATAGCTAAATTATGTGGTTCTAATTGTCTATTTCAGGATCCAATCTTGGGGAGGATGATTGGGAATGCGAAGGAATGTGAGGGGTTGTATTATCTCGAGAATAAAGGACCCGTGAAAGGACACGCTCAGGTCTCTCAATGTGAATTTGTTTATTCTAAAATAATGTTGTGGCACTACAGGTTAGGCCACCCTAGTTTTCTATATCTAAAAGCCTTGTGTCCTTCCTTATTTAAAAATAAAGATTTGAGTTTATTATATTGTGATTTTTGCCAAATGGCTAAACAAACAAGTATTCCATTTCTTGCCCGTACTTATAAATCATCCCAACCTTTCTTTTTTATTCATAGTGATATTTGGGGCCCCTCAAGGGTCAACAACTTATTAAAAGAAAAATGGTTCATTACATTCATAGATGACCACTCTAGGACCACTTGGGTGTACCTTGTGAAGGAAAAATCTGAAGCTGAACAAACTTTTAAATAGTTCCATGCCATGGTAAAATCTCAATTTCAAACTGATATTTGTATACTCCGTACAGATAATGGAATTGAGTATTTTAATTATATTTTAGGAAGTTACCTATCACAATAAGGAATTTTCCACCAAAGTTCTTGTTCTGGAACACCACAACAAAATGGGGTTGCGGAACGTAAGAAAAGACACCTTTTAGAGGTTGCTAGGGTCATTATGTTCATGACTAATGTACCAAAAATCTATTGAGGAGAGGCCATTCTTATATCATCTTATCTCATAAACCATATGCCTTCTCGAGTTCTTAAATTCAAGACACTTATTTCTGTTTTTCTTAACAGCTACCCAAAGAATCACCTTGTTACCTCTAATATTGCACTTAAAACTTTCGGTTGTATAGCTTTTGTATATGTTCCGAGTCTTCAAAGAGTAAAGATGTCTCCTAAAGCCATCAAGTGCATGTTTCTAGGATATTATCCTACCAAGAAAGGGTACAAGTGCTATAATCCTCTTACAAAAAAATTATTCGTCACCATGGATGTCAAGTTATTTGAAAATCAGCCTTTTTTGCCCAAGTAATTCTCTTCAGGGGCAGAATTTGAAAGAAGGTAATTCTTGGGATCTTTTTGACATTTTAGAACCTAAGATTCCTAGTAATTTAAGCCTAAAACCCCAAATGTCCAGTAGGTTCAGCCTAAAACCCAATATGCTCAGTAATTCCAGCCTAAAACCCAATATGCCCAGTAATTCTAGCCTACAACTCAATCTGCCAAATACCTCCTCCCTTAGTCCAGACATTCATCCTAACCTACCTAACACCATAGAACTTAATAAACCAATAGTGTCACAAAGGAATGAAGGGATAAAAGCCAATTCACATTGGAGTAATCTATAGGTGAGTTTCATGTCTATTCATGAAGGAAGAATAAAACTCAAGAGATACAACCACTTATAGATGAAGTAGAACCAAGATTTGAACTAAGGGATGATAAAAACCCGCCTACTGAATATGCTGAGAACGAAGCTCAGAAGTCCACAGATTTGCTTATTGTGATAAGGAAATAGGTGATAAATTACACTAAACATCCTATCTACAAGCTCTTATCATATGCAAATCTATCTAAGGAGTATAGCAATTTTGTGGCTAATCTATCTAATACCACTATTCCAAGAAACATCCATGAAGCCCTTGAGTCAAATGAGTGGAAGAAAGTTGTTCAAGGAGAAATGGCAGCCTTAATAAAGAATAACACATGGAACTTTATACCAAGACCTAAAACCAAGAGGACTGTAGGCTGCAAATGGGTATTTACAATCAAATATGAAGTTGATGGAAGTGTGAACATGTACAAAGCAAGACTCATGGCGAAGGGTTTCACAAAAACTTATGGGGTGGACTACCTAGAGACTTTTGCCCTAGTGGCAAAGCTTAATACTGTAAGGATCTTTCTCTTTCTTGCTGCAAATTTAGATTGGCCTCTCAACCAGCTTGATATCAAGAATGCCTTTGAATGGCATTCTTGAATGGAGAATTGGAAGAGAAGGTTTACATGGATATGCCGATTAGTTTCGAAGAAAAATAACATGCTGGAAGAGTTTGTCGGTTAAAAAAGTCTCTCTATGGCCTTAAACAGTCCCTTAGGGCCTGGTTCGACCGATTTGGAAAAGTCTTGAAGAGCTATGATTACTCTCAGGGGCAAGCCGATCACACTATGTTCTACAAACGGTCTAAAAAAGGGAAGTTAGCTATTTTGATCATGTATGTTGACGACATTACACTAACAAGGGATGACAAAGAAGAACTGGAAGGATTGAAGGCAAAATTAGTTTGTAAGTTTAAAATCAAGGATCTTGGACCACTACGTTATTTTTTGGGAATGGAGGTAGCTAGAACAGCTAAAGGTATTATAGTTACACAACGGAAATACACCCTAGATTTACTAAAAGAAACTAGTATGACTGACTGTAAACCTACTGCCACACCAGTTGAACCAAATAGCAAGTTGGGTCTTGAAGAAAATAGTGCACCCGTGGAGAGGATGAGATATTAAAGACTAGTAGGGAGATTAATTTATCTTTCCCATACTAGACCTGATATTGCTTTTGCAGTTAGCTTAGTGAGCCAGTTTATGCACACTCCAAGACAAGCTCACTTAGTGGCAGTAAACCAGATACTTCAATACTTGAAGTCAACACCAGGAAAGAGACTTTATTTTAAGAAGAGAAAAAAAAGGAATGTATAAGCTTTTGTTGATGTGGATTGGGTTGGAAATGTCATGTATAGGATTAGTACAATAGGCTATTGTACTAAGGCGTGGGGAAACCTTGTAACTTGGAGAAGAAAAAAGCAAACTGTAGTGGCACGAAGCAGTGCAGAAGCAGAGTTTCGAGTACTAGCACATGCAGTATGTGAGCTTATGTGGATAGAATGTGTTCTCAAAGAACTACAGTTAATAAAAAAAAATCCTATGCAACTTTACTGTGACAATAGGGCAACAATTAACATTGCTCATAATCCTGTCCATCATGACAGGACAAAACATGTAGAGGTAGATCGACATTTTATTAAAAAGAAATTGGAAACTGGAGTTATCTGTTTGGTGTATATTCCTAGAGGACAGCAAACTGCAGATATGTTGACAAAATGAATACCTAGACACAAGTTTGAAGAGTTTGTATGCAAGTTGGGCATGAAGAACATCTATACTCCAGATTGAAGGGGACTGTTGCAGATGTCAGCTGTATTTTACAGTTGTGTGTTGACTATTGTTGTAGATGTCAGCTGTATTTTACAGTTATGTGTTGACTTAAATACTAGATTTTAGGAGATTTAATCCCTAATTTTCAGGGATATTGATTTGCAATATCCTATCTATTTGTACCATGTTGTTCCTAGGGTGTAATGTATATAAATATGTATTCTTTTTTATTATATAGAATGAGAAAATAAAGATTAAAAACTGAAGAAATTTGAATTTTCACAAAAATCATTAAACAAGAAAGAATAGGACAAGTAAACGTTACATATCCCATGGGCCCAGAGCACAGGCCTCAAGTTCCTCCAAGCTTGGAAACTTGCAATAACAGTTGAAGTCATCGGTTCCCTTGGCAAAGCTCCACCTCTACTGCAAGTTTCTTATGCAAAATGTGATAGAAGGGCATTTGTAAACAAGGGAATCTATTAAAAAAAAAATTACTGATAGCAATGCACAATCTCTTTCATATTCGAGTTTCTAGCCAAAGTTGACTTGAAATTAGGTAATGTCAGCATTGGGCAATATCTTCTCAATTTATGAAGCAATCCCTAATTACGTTGACCTAGGCCTTCCTCTGCTCTCATATCTCTCTTTTAAATTGAGTTATTTAATTAATGAAAGCACTTTCATATGAATTGCAGATGTCATCATTGGCCAATATCTCCTTGCAGTAGAACATCTTAGAAAACCTCATATTTCGCAATTACAACATTTCATGTCTTCTGAAATGCACAAATCGCAAAATAAAAATCCTTAAAGGAGATGGATGCTATGTTTGAAATAACATACTCAATTTGGAAATTAACTGTATGAATTTTCAACCTTCAAGAAGGAAAGTAAGCTAATATTAATTTTCAATATTCAAAGTATGGGGCAAACAACTTAATACTACTTCAGCCTAAGAAAGTAAAACTTGTTTGAAAGCAGTTAGTCCATTCGGAGCTTTTCCTGAACTAGATGCGCATAATAACTTATCATTGTATAAGGTTGTGAATCATAAAAAGTTGATGCAGCAAAAATATTCATGCCAAAGTTGTAATTATGAAAACACAGAAAAACTAATTTCAATTCTTCTTACTTAGGGTTGGCAAAACCCTAGGCCGGGTCCGGGTATTGCAATGACCGGACCCGACCCGGATGCATAGATGCCCGAGTCGGGTTGCACCAGACTTTAATCTGAGTACTCGGATTTTATATTTTTTAATATTATATGTGTATATGTTTTTTAATTTTTTGGTAATTTTATAAGTTTTAAATTTATTTTAATAAAATTTGAAATGAAAATATAAACTTTAAGTGTTTAAAACTTTATATATGTGTAATAAATGAGTCAAATAAATATAAATATTTAAATAATATATATTTTTTAATATTTTTTAATAAAATTCGGATTCTGGGTTTATCAAGTGATGCCCAAGATCGGCTTGGTTTTATTACCTGGCCCAAAATGCCCGGGTGCGGTCCGGGTTCGGATCGGGCGGGTATTTTTGCCACCCCTATTCTTACTAGATCCTTCAGTTCTTACAAATAGGCAGCTTTTTTTTTCCCCAATTCTATTTCTCAGACGAAGACGCTCAGACTACTTAATTATGGAAATATCAGGTCGTAATATAGTTCAAAAGATTAAATCCACAGAAGTAGAAACAAGGCTTCATTCAAACAGAACCCCAACAGAGATTGCAAAGCAAGATAGTGTTTGGATTATATTCATTTTCATACCTCATATTTGACTAATAGAACTAGTACAAGCATTTCAAAAAATAATTTAAAGACAGTACTTGGAAATATTTCATCAAACATCAGCATTGAATACCAATGTACAAGATCCAACCATTAATTTTAACACATCGGCAAACCACTCAAAATAGATAAATAGAAATAGAACCACAAACAAACAAAGAAATGACATAAATACTTGGCATGCAATCTCAATTTCACAAAATGACACTACTGTTATAGGGCATAAGTTTCAGCAAGCCAGATCGAAGAAGCTTATAAGACACAAACCAAATGTAGAGGTATTTATTCCAACTTTTCATTTAATTTTTAAAACCAGACAATCTGATTTGTAATTTTTACGGATCCGGCCCCATCGCTCTGCTTTGCAATATGCGGCCATGATTACTACTCCCGCCATAATGAAAGTCGTATTCGGATCGGTCATGCACGCCTATTATTTTCGACCTTTATTAGAACCCTTTTTGGAATATCTTTATTGTATTCAGTTATCTTTACCCGGCCAAAAAATTCCGATCTAAATTTTCACTCGATTGGCTCGATTTGAAATTTTTGGACTTTAATCCGAATTTAAGGGTCTAAATTCAAGCTCGAACTTAAAAATCACAACCTGACCAAATTCGGGTCAGGGTTCGGGTCTTAGCTGACCCGACCCGACCTAATCCTGCCACTTAATAATAAAAAAAAAGTATGTTTTTATTTGAATTTTGTGTTTTTATTTGAATTAGGCATGATTTTGTTTATGTTCAGTTATTTATATGATTTTATGGTTGAGATATTAATTAGAGTAATTTTTATGTTTAATTTTAATATATTAGGGGAGGTAAATTTAAATTATTTAAACATTAAAAAATTAAAAAAATATTTATTTGTTAACTATTTGGTCGAGGCAAGGAAGGTGAAAAAATCAAGCTTTTATCAGGCTCAGACTCTTTATTTATGGGTAAGCCCGATTCTAACCCAACAAATTGCCATGCCTACTCTCAACAGCTAACTCATAATCATGTACAATACATGTGTTGTAAGTATATGTAATTCTGACGTTCAAAGAGAGTGGCTATGATCATACGATGATATTACTTAGAACTATGTTGAAGCAACTCCAATGTAGCCATGGCTACAAATTATTATTCATTCTTTCCTCTATTACTTAATATAATTCTTTCTTTTTTTTTGTCAAAATATTGCTTTATTTGATCTCTTTTCGATTAAAAAAAATCATATTGTTTTAACTCGATTTTTGCTAGAATCCAATTTGAACCCTTAAGTGGTTTTTCTTGTTGGATCCAGTTAAATCTGATTTAAATAAATAAATTTATATTTGAGGGGAAATTAGGCTATGTTTGGGTTTAGGCGTATTTTTATACTGTTCATATAACTAAGATGATTTGGAAGATGAGCTGAGGTTATTTGGGAGGTAAGCTAAGGTGATCTAAGTTTGGAATATTGTGGATAGCTTAGTCGAGCTCATGAGAGTTAATTTTGAGAGTTGACATAGGGAACTCAAGAGAGATTTGGGAATAGCTCAATAAACTCGAGAATAGTTCTAGAGGCTTATCTCTAGAGCTCAGTCGATCTCATGTTATAACTCAAGTAAGGTCATATATGCAATGCAATCTGGGTATCAAACCATCATAATAACAAGAAAATAATCATAAACAATAAATAACACAATATTTTTTGTGGTACAGCCTTTTGGCCTACATCCATACTAATAATAATCTCCAATCCATTATATGTGTGATGTATTACATGATTTGATTTACAATATCAACAAAATCTTATTAAAGGTTATTTATGGTGGATAATAACATGAGGGAGATGAAGGTCTTATTGAATATTAGAGAGTTTTCTAAGAGAAGAATAATGGAAGAGCTTATTTGAGAGGTGAGATGGCCAAGATCTTCCATAGAGGTATAAAAATAGAGGAAGAAGAAGATGAAGCCGCTTCTTAAGAAATTAGAAATGGAAGAAAGGGCTTAGGGTTGGATGGACCAAAAGAGAGATAAATACAGAGATCTCTTACAAAATTGAACGTGTAGAGTTTATATAGGAGAGTTCTTGAGGGTATTTTGATAATTTTAGACAGCTAATGAATTTTCATTAGTTTGTCCTCCACAAGTGAGGTTATTTTAGTATTTTTACCTTTACCCTTTAATGGTGACATCCATAAGCTTAGAGCATCTTCAAAAGACTCTTCAAATAAGATTCTATTTCTTATTTGAAGAGCCATATCAATATTAAACACTTCAAAAGACACGTTTGAAATACTAACTAGGCAACCCAAGAGGGGGGGGTGAATTGAGATTTTAAAATTTAAGCTAAGCAAACTATACAACAATTTAATCTATTACCTTAATCAAATTGAAAACAATAAATTCAATCATGCACAATATTAAAAGAGTAAGGGAAGAGAAAACAAACACAATGATTTTTACGTGGTTCGGCAATCTCCGCCTACGTCCACGCCTCCAAGCTCGCCGAGCTTGAGGATTTCACTAAGTTATCCTCTCAAGGCTTCAAACTACAATTGACTTCTAAGGTGTCAATGAACCTTTACAACAAGAGATTATCCCCAATCTCTTAACTCAAGTGTATCCCAACACTTATAATTTTTTAACTTGATTTTACAAAAAAGATTACAAATGAATTTCTCTCACACAATGTGTTTGATCACAAGTGAAAGCTCAATGTGTGAATGAATGAGATGAATACAAGAATTTAAAGCTCAATGAAAGTTGTATTCTCAATATTTTGCTCAATGATGATCGTTGAAATCCCTCTTGTTTAAATTAGATTGAGCTTATTTATAGTTGGAGCTGAAAAACTAGCCGTTATAGACTGTTTGCTCGAAAACGGTTCGCCGTTAACCGTTTAGGCCGGTCAAAGTTACCGTTGGGCCAATTTTTAAATAAACGGTTTGCCGTTTAGGATTACCCTTTCGCCGTTAAATTCCAGAGACCTGCAAAACAAATTTGGTTTAACCGTTCTTACTAAACGGTTCAAGGTCAGCAATTTGGAAATAATCGGTTAACCGTTTTCAGTAAACGGTTCACCGTTATGTTCCAGAATCATCATTTTAATAATACTATGCAGAACATGCTTTCTGGAAATTATCGGTTAGCCGTTTTCAGTAAACGGTTAGCCGTTTGCTACAGTGAAATTATTTTCTAAAATTATAGTTTGGCCCCAAAACTTTTCATAACTGTATTATGGCCCAAATTGTTATGAACTTTTACAAATAGATCCAATTTTAGAATTTCTAAGTAATGCTTTGTTAATCCCAAAACGTTCTGAAATTATGAGATAGCCAAAAATGCTATGACACTTTTCAAATAAGTCCTTCACCAAAATTTCAAGCAATATTTGTTGATTTTAAAGTTTTCAAAATTCTTTCAATTAAACCATAAACTTGAAAAACAACTAATTTCATAAAATCAATTTTCCATTAAATATGAAACATTTATAATGTGAAAATAATGATTTATTTAAAAAGAATAAAAACAATCAATTTCATAAAATTATTTTTCCATTAAATATAAAACCTTTAAAATGTGAAAATCATGATTTATTTAAAATGTATAAAAAATAATTTGATCTTAAAAGATTAATCATTCTTAATCTTGTTTGTTATCATCAAAATCAACATTATGGAAATATATATGTTAACAATGTTAATTTAGATTCTTCAAATAAGATTTGTTTCTCACTCTTCAATATTGCCGAGTGAGTTTCTCCCTCTTCTATTAATATTTTATTATTATTTATTAAAAAGATAAGACTGCAATAATTATTATTTATGTTTCTTTTAAAAAATATAATGACAATTCACTTTGATAGTGGGAAAGATTTGATTAAAATAATATTAATTTATTCTTATTTGGTGAATTTTTTGGAGGGGATTATATTTTTCTAAACACTTATTTGTCACATCAGTAAACAAATTGAAATTTAAAGAGTAAAATTTAAAGACTCTTTTGAAGATGCTCGTAGGAGATAAGGAAACCTCCAGCCACTTTTTTGCCTCCGCAATTAGACATATAGCAACCAATCAACTTTGTGGTCTTGTTATTTTTCAGGGGACAGCTAATGCAGTCCCCTCTTATTATTTTGCTCAATTTTTTTTTCATTACTTCCTCATCCTTAGTAAAAAATAAGATATTTTATTCTCTCTTATGATGGCATTCATTGTTCACCTACGGGCTCCAATCACTAAATTTGAGGTTCTAATAATACCCCCAGATATTAGGTATATTTACCGAAACTATCATTCTCCTTAGGGAGCTTATCTTCTAAGCTTTGAGAGCTATATTACCATTCGGTCAAATAAGCTAACTTCACTTGCCTGACTTTCTTTGTCATTGTCATCAAGTCATTAGACCATGTCAGCATCCAAATTTCACCCTAAACACATATACTTAATATATTATCACGTGTCACTTTCGAATTATTATGCCTATCTTATTAGATTATTTGCCTCATTTTTTATTCACAAATGCCTTACGATCGGAAATTTGTATTGAACTGTAAAAACTTTATAACTAAAGATAAAACTTAACTTTTACAAAACAAAGTAGTTCAGCTCTTACAAAATAACATTTTAATGTCCAAACAAAGCGCAATAAAAAGAAAATCCCAAAGCACCAAATAAATGAAAAAATGCATCAAATCGATAAAACAGTCTTATCTCGAATATAAATTAATCACACTGCAGATGCTTCTTCAAAAACTACTCATTGGCCATAGCTCCATTCTAAAAGTATATTCTTGCAACGAATTTTTTTTTTTTTTGGTCACGGGAAAAAAAATAAGTTTCTAAATTTATACAAATATTTTCCTCGACAAACAACAATATCACAGAACATAACATTCTAAATTTATATAAATGTTTTGTTGGTCGCAAAAAACATATGTATATCCACAAAAATAGCAATAGTCGCAAAATAAAGACATTTTGCGACAAACTTAGTTGTGATTAAAAAAAAATTAGATTCTGCGATCAAATACTGCAGAAAATATGGTAAAAAAAGACCCATGATTCTCTGTAGACGTACCACTACGATGTTGAAAAAAAATTAGAAACAAGAAGAAAATTTTTCTTATTATTATTATTATTATCATCACTACTCATACTACAATAATTAATAATATTTTAATAACTTATAGAAATTTATTTTAATTTTAGAACAAAATAAACTAGGCTTGGGCTTTTACTTATTTTTTTAATTTTTTTAAAATTATTGTAAACTTGAAATGAGTTAATAATAATCAAGTTGTTATAATCAACAATGAATTAGAGAAAATAAACATTTCAAAATAAAATAATAAATAAATAAAATAGAGTAAATAAAAGTTTAGATATTTAATTTTTTAGTATTAAGTTCTCTAATTCAAGCACTCTCTTAATTAAGTATCATTTAAAAGAGAATTTAGTATTGTAATTTTAAATTTTTTGATTTATTATTGATATATAACTTTCGAATTTAAGCTTTTTTTTATTTTTTCTATTAATTTTTAAATTTAAATTTATTATTCTAATTTATAAATTTATTAAAAGAAAAAAGGTTTGGGCATGCCCTGACTTTTTTTCCTAAATATTTATTTCATACGAGAGGTTTGGACCAAAATTCGTGGAAATGGAACAAATCGACCTCGACTTTTTTGTCCTCCCTAAAATAATCATCGGTTCCAATATCTAAAAAAAATAAAAAATGACTCGCTTTAATTTTTATTTCAGCCCGTTACAATACAAAACTATTGAAAATAAAGCCCTCAATCACAGTACCATAAGGAGCAGCCGGCTAGCCTTGGCGGGTCACCAGAAACGGCAAAAGCCTCGCTAAAACCTTCTCCTTCACATTTCATAATCTCTGAGGCGCATATTATGAGAGAGACAACGATAGTTTAAGGCATAACGGTCTGCCTCTAGCTAAAACACGCCGGTGCTCCCCAAACCCAAATTAAATCATCCCCAAACAAACAACAATGTTTATCCTAAACACTTGCGCACCCATTTTACCGGTCATCGACTTTTCCCGCCATTTAAACAACCGTTTGGCCCCATTTTCGGCAGTCACACTCTCTACACAGAACCACGCTCCTCGACTCATCAGGACTCCTGTTTTTGTTTCCCAAGCCCAGAAATTGCAGGGCGAGGTCGGTATAGATGTTGATGTTGAAGTTGAAGTTGAAGATGAAGATGTAGATGTTGAAGACAAAACGACGTCGCGGAAAGCATACAGAGGAAGGAGGAGCGAAGAAGGGAAAGATTACGATAAAGACCCTGAATTTGCGGATATTTTGGGGAGTTGCCTTGACGACCCGCAACGGGCGAAATCCAAAGTGAGTTTTTGTTGTTCTTTGCTGCCTATTAATTAATTATTTAATTGTCTTTTAGCTTAAAGTAATCAATAGAGATAATTTTGTTTTTGGCCTTTTGATCTTTTAAAGATGGCAGATAGATTGAAGAATAAAAGAGACAAAATATTGCACACAAAGACTGGCTCTGCCACTCCTGTCAAAGTGACTTTTAACAAGTGAGTTATAGTTATTCTGTCGTTAGTTATGCACTGATTGCACTTTCTGATGCATCTAATTATTTGAAAATTCTGGTTCTAAAGTAAAATGTATAATTAATTGTGCTGATGAAATGATAAGAGTGCCCGTACTTCGCTTGATTCTCTCGTGATGGTGTGAATAAACGCCATGTCTTATGGGTGATCAAATAAATTTCAAAAGAAGTTACGAAGAAGTCAACTTGAAATGCTCATCAGGTTTGATGTCTTTGGGTGTTTGTTGATTATCTTGCCAATTAGGAGGGAATTTCAGTGCAAACTGTTTGATAGCTTCAATTTCAGTCTCTGGTTATGTAGTACGTTTTGAGCTTCAGAGACTTTGTAGTTTTGTTTGCGTTTGGAGATGTCTAGGCATTGGAGGAGGTGCGTAGAAAGTTGTAGCTTGTCTCATCTTATAAGATTATTTACATGGGTGAGTGTGTTAAAATATGATGCATATCCAACTAAAGACTAGCCAAATTGAATCTTTGAATAATGATGTTTGTACTGGAATGAGTACAAAAAAATAGCCAAAAAGTAAATTTCTTTTGTCCTTTAGTGAATACTTTGTCTTCTAGTGAGGGGTGCGCAAGCATAAGGTCAAGTGTTACTTCAACGAATAGCCACATAAAGGAAGTGTTGTATGGAGCAAATGAGGCTTCTAAGCCAAACGGTGCAGCGGTGGAATTACATTACAAATATGCCCATTAGCTTCATTTGTAATAAGAATCAAAATTGTAAAAAACAGTTTAGAGAAAGCTTTTAGTAAACTGTTATACTGTATCAATATAGAATAGAACAGAGAAAGCTTTTGCTCCTATTCTATAAAGGAAATAAAAAGTTCCTTATTAAAATTTCATGTTTCCTCTATTTAATGTTTGCATAAGTTTAATTTATTGAATATTTGCTTCGTCAAGCTAATGGGCTTATTTATTTATGGTGTAACTTTACCGCTACACCGTTGGCTTAGAAGCCTCATTTTACTCCACTAGGGCTTCATTTAGGTGGCTGTGTTGAAGCAACACTTATCCTTTTGCTTGCCACTTCATGCTAGTTTTCTCTAATCCCTTTTTTTTTTTTTAATTCAGATATAATTAGGAGAACATTACTTATACCAGTCAAATGACAATTTAACCATTTGATACATTTCTGAATATTGCGATACATTTCTGAATATTGCATCTGTGGCTGATTGAATTCAATTTGCTTGTTGGTCAATATCTGAATTTCCGAGAGGACCAAAACCGCTATTGAAGTACCTATCTCATTCCTGGAGTTAATTCTCTAACTCCTCATAAGTTGGGTTATTTGTGGTTTCAAGGCTCTTGATCATAGCCATTTTCCTAGCATGGCTGGATATAGTTGCTTTGCTTTTTCATTTATATGTGTTGTAGTTTTTGTTGTTTTATTCTATTATTATTTTTTACCCCCCTAATATGGAAGCAATTTCAAATGTAGCTGTTTCGTTAATTTGCCAACCTGCATTGCCAGATTTGATTTCTCAAACTCCTACATATGGTTTGAATTCTACAATGCGCCGTTGGAGAGAGATGTTTCCTTAATTTGTGATGTAAGTTATTTCTCCTTATCATTTCATTTTTACATTTACAAAGGAATTTCAGAAATTCCTTGCTAAAAGAAAATAAGAATTTCAGATGATATGGCATATTTAAACTTTGCAGGCAATTCGAGCGTGGCATATCATTGGGCGTCTTGGTGGATGCAACTCCATGAATATGCAAGTAAGTTTTCCTTAGTGATTTAAGCAAGTAGCAATGGAGGATTTTTTTTTTTTTTTAATATCATAATTCTCTAGTAAAATTGCTGATAGGTAGACTTTTTGCTAGGAAATGAAAATGACTATGAACTGTATAAATGGTTTAGTTTTTGGAAATGTGAAGTTTGAAATGTTTAAATTCTACTTGCTGTACAAATCTGATGCGTCATGCTTGCAATTATTGTATTTTTGATGTTTGTTGCCTACCCATACTTAATTGTCCTTGCAGTTGTCACAATCTCATATGGATAAAAGACCAAGTTATGATGTGATTTCCGGAGCAAATGTTACACCAACCACATTTTACAACATAGGAGATCTTGAGATTCAAGACAACTTGGCACGTATATGGTATGGACTTGCTTGTGAGCTAGCAAATGTACTTCTGTGTCTATCTTGCTTTACGGAATGGATGTGTTAGTGGTTCTTGCTAATGAATATTATATCAAAACCTGAAATAGGGTGGACATTGGGACCACTGAGCCATTGCTTCTTGATGTTCTGATTAATGCGTTGACACAGATAAGCTCCGAGTAAGCTCCCATATCGTTGTTAATCTTGATAAGTTCTAACTACTATAAGTCTGTATTCAAATCAGTGGATTGGTGTCCTTGCTTGAATATATGAGACTACTAAGTGGAGATTCCTACTCGGTGGGCATACCAAGAGGATAATAAGTTAATAACTGGAAACTATTTCGCACTTTGTAGCAATTGACTTTTGCTCTTAGCAGCAATCAGCAGGATATTTATGTAAATACAACACGGATAATTGGCATTTGCTTTCTCTTTGTTTCACGTGTGTCTAATGCTATAAATTTCTGATGGTTTTCTTTGTTATGTTCATCAGCCTAATTTGTGGACTTGCAGCTTTAAATATTAAACGTTTCTGCTGATTCTAACACATTCTAACTTTTACAGCTTTGTTGGAATTAAGCAACTTGTGTTTGGTGGATCTGAATTTGAGAATTGGAAAGAGAACTTGAAATCAGAAGATGCAGGTTGCAGTGTTCACAAAATTTAGCCTTCTTTCTCCATATTCAGAGGAGATTATGACATTCATGATTCAGTGTTATCTTTTCCGATGCATATATGTACATAAGAAGAGATGAGAATCAAATGCTGTGATGCTAAAGAGTTTTGTGCAGATGTTTGAAGTGGCTTTTGATGATGGTATAGGATATTTGCCACTAGAACTGAGTGCAAGGATGTATAATTTAAGCAAATAATGCTAAAAGTGTACTATTAAGAGAAGTTATCTAGTTTGCTTGGGTATCCGGTAATATGTGAATTCACTTTATCTTTGTTTTAATCTTTTGGTCAGAGATTACATTTTCATTTACTATTTATTTAAATAAGTTAGCTCCGACCTGGTTGTTTCAGATATACCAAAAAAATGGAGTGACTAGGATACAAATATGGACTAAAAAATGGAGTATAAAAATTAAAGCCAACCCGGACACCAGCATATATAAGAACTGGAAGACACTTGTGGAAGAAGATACAAGCCACTTCGTCTTCAAAATGGACAAGAGCATTAGAAATTGCAGTAAAGGCAACGTAATCTTCATATCAAGCTGTATGAAATCCTGGAACTAGTTCACCCTACAGTCAATCTCCAATAAAAGTCAAGTCTGTTTCAAATATGAAGGGAATTACATCATAGTTTCTAAAGCCGGCAGCGAAGTCGATAGGAATATAGGATGGTTCACTGCACATATGAACTGTGGCAATTGCCAATTTCCTCCAGAAAATTGGATGGCAAAAGCTACGGTGATCAAGTTTAATGAAAAGTTGGTAACTACCACTAAACATAGGCTACTAGAACTGCGAGTACAGCTTAGTTGTTTACAGACTAGTCTTGGTTGAGCTCAACCTACACCAGACTTTCAGAAGACAATTTTTTTCAGACCGGTAATGGAGACACCTTTTGTGCAATTAACTTGATCTCTTTGATCCTTTCATCAACCAACTGCTTCAGCTGCTCTTCTTGACTCGGTTGATTTTCATCCATTTGGACACCACTAGTTTCAACATTCTGTGACTTGAACATGACAAAAGACATCTCCGGATCATAAGAGCTAGGTACATCCATTATGCGCTTGTCGGTACTGCCTGAATCTTTTCCTAAGATATCTTCCCTCACACGATTTGAAATGATTGTGGTATAATCCTCCATGTACTTGTCAACAGGATCAAGGCGAAGATATATTAAAATCTCCCAACATTGGAGAAACTGTTTCTTGTTGATTTTCAACACTTTCCTGACTTCCTCTACAGTACTGGCAGGTGGCACAAATCGAGGGGCAAGGATTTTTTTTGATAGTTTCCCTTGCTTCAGATGCGAAACAGCGGAGTTAATTGCATGCTGGATTGGCTCAAAAGCAAGCAGGTGTTGTATGTCGACACAAGTGCGAACGTGTTGGAAGGAATCTAATGGCTCTTCAACTGTGAAGTCGTGGACATTTTCAGCTACTGCAACATTGCTGAGCACCTCTGTAAGGAAACCGCCATAGCCCTTGCGCTGGTAAGGAGGCAAAATCAAAATCTGCCATCAAAGACACAAGTCAAGACATTACTTGAAGAGAAAACATTTGATCGCATGAAGAACTGTCTGGTATTTTAATCAACTAAAACAACTTGGGCTCTTTTCATCCACTTTATCTACTGACTGAAATAATGATATTGATAGAGATGTACCTGACTGAGTCGCATGCGTGTGCTGTCAGGGTAATGATAGAAGCGATATATTGCTGTAAAACCAAGAAGTCTATGTTGAATATCTCCTTGCTGATCCATTTTCTTCCGAATCAGGATATATAACTCCCATCTTGGATCAGTAACATCAATAGGGTTGCTTCCTAATTAAGATGAAAAAGCTTATTAGAAGTGGAACTTGAATTCGCACTAAAACGAGAATATGCAACATTGTTTCATTGGCATTGAGAAGCGACAGTTTACCATCCACAAGAAGAAGAACAAGAGGTATTAAACGACTGTAGAGGTGTCCAGCTTCCATATTTCCCACCACCATGCGAACAACCTGACCCAGATGAAAAGCACATGGTTGATGGTCATTTGCTAACAAATAAATATGCCGATGATAAGAAAAACAAACCGGAAAAACATTTATTTCACAAATTACAGTACATCCTAAAACAAAATGCATCTAACCCTGACAAGGGATACAGCAGATAAAATGGTGTAGGCCAAAGCTCCAACAAAATCAGCGTTTTTGAAAACACTAAATAAGTGCACACCACGGTGCAAACTAGAACTTCAGGACAGAAGCTATCATTCTTCCCATATGCCAAAATTAAAAAGCTTAATCTAAGAATCACCTCTAAATCAGAAGCAGCTGCTTTTAGATTATTATTACAATGAGTAACGTGTCCATTGGAAACCTTGTGTTGCAATATCTCCCCACTTGATACAGCAGATCTGGCAGCAACAATGAAAAGAAAAACTCAACTTTACTAATAAGAAAAACCAGAACACCAAATTGTCGTATGGATAATTCAGGACCTAGACATGCAAAGATCTCAAATATACAGTACCTAGTAAAGTCTTTCTCTGTTGAAAATGTTTGGAGGAAATCATCTTTATTCTCAACAAGAGTCTCAGCAAAAATCCTCTGTGGAAAATCATAATTAAAAAAAAAAAAAAAAAACCACAAGGGATATCAACAATCAACAGAAACTTTTAATAAGGAGGCAAGTGCATACCTGAAGAGCAGATTTTAGATCTGTAATTCCTTTGCCCCTCTAACAAAAGAAAATGAGAAGCAATTATAAAATACTATCAACAGATAAAAGTAAAGGAAAATCCAACTGAATCAGACTTTAAAAAAAATAAGAAATAGTGCATACATGAATCTAAATTATAGTCGGACGCTGAAGAATTTAAGTACTTACATCAGAGGTGCTCTGAAATGTAATATCAGCAAATGCATGAAACGATATACTGCTAATCCATATGGTTATCTACACAAAAGTGTTAAAAAGACAAAATCTGTTAAAAAGAAATACATTATAGGAATCAAACACTCATTTTGGCCTTCAACTTGATATGGATGTAGATTACCTTCAAACCTTGGTAACCGTAAATCTTCCCATCTTCATCAAAAAAGCTGTTTAAGTCAACTGGATCAATCGAGAAACTGTCTGAAACACCTACTTCCTCTTTGCTAGACACTAGGTAGCAGAAATCATGTAAACATCCATTCTAAATCAAAATTCAACGAATAAAAAACGTAATAAGCAGAGCATATAGAAAAATAATGCAATGATGACAAAAATGAGTAACACTTTATTCCAAAGCTACTTATGCTCTGAACCAAGCAAGAACACAAAATTATCCATATTTTATCAAACAAATGTGAAGTTTTGCGGATTGCTCCAACTCAACAACACAAGATATCCCACAATTTCAAATAGTCCAGTAACCAAGTCTTCTAAAATGTATCATCCTAACAAATTTCCAAAACTAGAAAATCAATTCACAAAACAAAATAAAAAGATTCAGCAACTACATGAAATTAGAGTGAAAGTAATTGATACCCAGATAAATTTTAATGCATTGGTTTGCCTCAACTCCTTCATCTGCACCAAAAAATCAGAGCCAGTTAGCTAAACCAGATTTTTTTAAAAAAATTATTAAAAAAAGCATTTGAGGAAAAATCGCAGCTGAGTAGACTCACCGACATCCGAGAATCCGACTCGCCTTCGCTTCTTGGGCTCGGAGACTGGATCGGCAGAAGGGTTTTTCTTTTGCCCCATTTTTGGGAGAGCTAGGGTTTAGCAGAGGAGCGGGAAATGAGAGAAACTGAGGCGGGAAATTGTAGCGTACAAACGGGAATAACTTAAGAGGTATTATATGGTCCCTCCTGACGTGCATATCTCACGAGTACAATGCCACTCCGCTCCTCCTCTATTAAGTTATGGGCCAAACGGACCGGTGATTCAGGCCCACCCAAATTTTTTACTCTAGAATAGATTTCTTCTCGTAGCTATTACTGTATAAAGAATTCGGGATGCGTTTTTGGACTTTATTATATATAATATTATTTTATATTAATATTACAATATTACAATATTAATATTTTAATGAGATATTACGAATTCCTAAAATTATTTATTAAATAATTATTTTTATATCTTAATTTTTTAATATAAAATTTTTATAATATAATATCATTGAATAATAAAATTTTATAATATTATATTCTATTATTATAATATTATTACATAATATTATATTATAATATAACTTATTTTTATACATACTTATTATAATATAAATGATAATATAACATAATATAGATTATATTATATTATAGCACAATATAATATTAAATTTTTATAAATAAAATAAAAAATGATATGACATAATTATATTATATTATAATATTTTTATATATTAATTTTCTGTATTAATGTAGAATACAACTGTTTTATTTGAATTTGTTTTTAAATTTAGTATTTTATTAAATAATAAATGATTACATAATTTAAATTCTTTTTCCATATTTAAAGTAAAATAATGTATTATCATTTATTTGTTAAATATTTAAGTTTATTAATATTTTACATTTTTATTTAAATATAAATATAAACAAATATCTATCTAGTGACTTAAAGAAAGTCTTATTATATATCTAATCTTTAAATTTCTAAAAAAAGAAAATGACAATTTTCCTGCTAGTAGTAAGTACTCAAATGCTCTACATTCCACGATGACCCATCTATGTCTTTAATCATGTAATTCTCAGGTTTAACAATCTCTATCATTTTTATAAAGCCCTCTTAATTTGGGCCAACACCCCAACAATTTGCTTGTATTCTAGAATACACTCCTAAGAATAAGATCTTTAACTCGAAAGCTTATTGAGTATACTTTTAAATTAAAGCATCGAACTGCCCTTTGCTTATATATTGTTGCTCTTAGCTAGGCTTGTTCTTTTCTGTCTTTCAAAAGGTCCAAGCTAAGATTAAATTGCCCTTGGTTTTCTTCTGATTGAAAGTATTACACTTTATATGATGGCATCTAAATTTCAACTGGAACTACTACTTCTACGCCAAACAAGGGAAGATAGAGTTTCTCCTATCATTGTAGTGTGTGTTGTTTTGTAAGACCGTGGCACAAATGATAGTTCTTATACTGAAGACTTTTTAAGCTTGTCCAACTAGATCTTCAATCTTTGATTATTTTATTAACAACCTCAACGTGTCTGTTAGCTTGAGGATGTGCTTATAAGGAGAAAAAATTCTTTATTCCTAAACTTTTCTAGAACTTTTTGAAGTATGGATTGTCAAATTACTTTTTATTATCTGTAACAATGGCTCGAGGGATACCAATACACGTGATGGATTTCTATAGAAATCTTGTTGTCTTTTGCTCTGTAATCTGCGTCAAGTGCTATACTTCTGCCCATTTAGTAAAATAATCTATACCCACTGCTGAAAACTTTATTTACCCTTTTCTTATTGGCTTTGGGCTAATGACATTTGCACCCCATTGAGCAAACAACCACAAAACTAATGACTAAGGTGAGATATTCTTAAGGCTATTGAGGTACATTAAAGAACCTTTGACACCTATCACACCGCTAGACAAACATTTGTGCATCATCTTTCATAGTGGGCTAGAAATGTCCTTAACCGATTGCCTTTAGATCTATTGAGCCTTTAGATTAATGAACTAACTCGTGAGTTATTACCACCAATGCCCTCATGGATTTTTGTCATTACATAATTTGCCTGGCCAAGTGCTAGGCATCTTAAGTAAGGTAATAAGTATCATTATTGTAAAACAGATCTTGTAAAATAATATTAGGCTTGGCAAAATCTGGATCTAGTTCGGGTTTTGGTGTTGCTCGGGACCGGACCGGATGAGTGAAATATAAGACCGGACCCGGGTTAAAATTTGATTTTTCCAGGTACGGTTCGGGCCCGAGCCCGGCACCTTCTGGGTCCGGGTTTTGATCCGGGCTTCTAAACCCACATGTGATAACTTCAATTTTTTTTTCATTTCTCTAACAATGCAAATTTTAAAAAAGAAAATAATCAAATAAACACATTCAATCTCAAGTTTTAAAAAAGTAAAATAGTTAAATACAAATATATAATATACTAACAATGCAAATTTTGCACAAATGATAAATAAAAATTATTTCAATCTACTTTCTAATACCTAAATTCATCTAATTTCTAACTTAAACTCATTCAATCTATATATATAAAAATAAATAAATAAAATTCAATAACACAATAATCACACAATAAATTTAAATAACATCGAACATATCATAAATTCATAATTATATATTTATAATATATATATATATATATATATATATATATATATATATTTTAATTTATTAAAAAATCGAGTCCGGTCCGGGTTCTGGGTTTTTGGTGTTGAACCCGGACCCGGGCCCGGAAATGTCCGGGTTTGAGAATTTCAAACCCAGGTCCAGTTTTTATGTGTATGCGGTCCGGGCAAAGGCCGGGTCCGGGCCGAGTCCGGTCCGGACGGGCTTTTTTGACACCCCTAAATAATATATTGTGCTAATATCAACTTTACACTTTTTGCTTCTTATTTGCCATCATATAGCCTTCTATCCCTTAAATAACTAATAATGGGATCTATCCAGCTCTCAACTATGTCAACAACGTCAACCATATTGTTCTCTTCTTGACCAATGCTTAATTCTAATAAGAATTCTATAGGAATGAATTTGGTCAAGTTTGTGTTAGTAGCTAATGTTAGTTTAGCAAGAGCATTTACCTTACTATTTTCTTCCTTGAGAGTTGTGTTATAGTGTACGCCACAAAATCTTCCAACAATTCTCTGACTTTCTCAAGGTAGTCTAGCATTTTATTTACTTTTACCTTATATTCAAATTTGACTTGATTCATGATCAACTTTGAATGCTGAAAATTTCTAGTTCCTCTGCCCCCATTTATCATGCCAACCTGAGTCCAACAAGTAGGGCCTTACAGTGTCCTTCATTATTGGAAGTTTAAAATCTAAATCTAAGGACAAAACTTAAGTCTGTGTGTCTTAGAGTCACCAAAATCAATCCTACACCACTTTCTTATTGGTTTAATGACCCATTCACAAACAACTTCCAAATCAGCATGTCAACTTTACCAATTCTTTCTTTCTTGATTTGGCTGCTGGTAAACTCCACTATAAACTCTGCGGCGGCTTGCCATTTAATCGTTGATTTTTGGTTGATATTAGATATCATGCGCTCCCATCTCTATAGTCCACTGAACCAACCTTCCTGACACATTTGGTTTTTGTATAACTTTCTTAAGCTACTAGTTTATAATTGCTACTATGGTATGAACCTAGAAATAAGATCTCAATTTTCTGCCAAATAGTACTAGTGCTTAGGGGCGACAAAACGAATAAACGAATCAAATTCGAATAAATCGTAAATGAATAAGGTTAAAACTCTATTAATTAGGATTCAACTCCTTTATTAAACAAATTGAAATTTTAGGATTTAGATTCAACTCGTTTATTAAATGAATATTTGATTCAATTTATTTAATTCTTTTAGTAGAATCAGTGAATAAATCGAATCAAATATGAATTCATTACTATTCATTTATCATATAACAAATTTATAACAAATCGAATTGAATACAAGTTTGTATACAAAAATATAATTAATTAAAAAATTAAGCAAAACACTACAAATTTAACATCTTATAAAATACAAATAATGCAAACTATATTCTAAGAATAAAATACACAGTCATCTAAACACCAAATTACAAATTCTTAATAATACAAATAAAAGTAACTAAAATTCAAAGTATAAACCAAAGTGATTTCTTTAATTCTATTCATTTTTTCTTTGTCACCTTGAAAACAAGAATCCTACTTTTAAAAAGTAAACAAAATGATATTAACATACTGCAACACTGATAAAAGTCACTGTAATATTTCAAATAACAAATATCTTGTAAATTAGTAGTATTGTTAAGGAAATAATGATTAAATATACAAATCCAAGAAAAATAAATAAGATAAAACTTCACTTATCACACTTCGACATTGTCATTAGGATCATTGGCACTCTTTGTAGATGGAGAAATATTAGTGCTGGTGGTCATAATATTTTGAGTAATTTGGGCCATAATGACATTAAATTTTTTACAATAATTTTATAAAAATAAATCTTAATTAGAAACAATTGAATACAATGTTATATAAGGAAAATAAATTTATTTTATGAGCAAGTCTTACCAATCCATGCTATCAAAATCATCAAATTCTTTCAAAATAATTAAGAAATAAGAATAATCAAAATCTAAACATGAAAAAAAATAATAAGTTTTACAATGAACAAAAATGTACCTTAAACATATCTATGGTCCATTAATAAGTGTATTCTAACTATTGTCATCACGTCCCGCACATGAACCAATATTACTCATTTGAGTGAGTTTGGATGTGGTAGAAAAAAGTTGATGTGATCATATTATACTCACCAAAACTGTAAACAACTTATTTCGAACATGCTTTACCTCCCCTGAATTTTGACCATAAAATCTTCATATAGGCAAACTCAAAAATGTCATTTTGTATTGAGCATCTAAGATGACCACTGTTGCCAAAATGATACCAATATCAAACCAATACTTCTTAAATTGTTCGATCACTTTTTGTGCCATTGTTTTCATGTAAACATCTTGACTACGCAACCTTAGCCTCAAACACCTTAGGAAATACTTTTGGAAATACAACTTGAAGTAGGATAATTTTGACCTACAAAAAATGCATGTGATCTCATAAAACATGGACATAAATTTGCCAATTTTATGTATTTTCCTCTATTCTTCTTTAGAAGGACAACTTTTGAAATTAGAATCACTCAATTGTAAATGACATAAAGCTTTTTGTAATATGTAATACCATCAAGCATAAGAAAAGTTGAATTTCATCTTATAGAAAAATTTTGTCTTATTCATTTCTTGACATCTAGAGATACTTGCTTAACCCACTCCATGAATTTTCTTTTTTTCTCATTTTTGACCCTTTGAGATATTTCACAGACTCATGGGCCTTTTCTATTTCTTACTCAATTTCGTTAAATCCTTTTTTAACAATAAAATTAATAATATTAACACAACATCGAATACAAAAGAAATCCCCATCACACATCAAATCATTCCTTTATCTCAATTGACTTTTAACACTACAATATAAACACCATCATTTGAAGCAATGTCCACAATCAATGAAAAAACTTTTTCTCAATACCTTATTCACATAACAATGAAAATAAATTTTGAATCAAGGTAATTTTTTTTTAATACCTTATTCGCACAACAATGAAAATTTATAGATGTCCATAAATTAATAATAAAACATATTCTGCAAAGAGCTTCTTCTAACATGCTTTTAATTTTTACCTTTTCCCTATTATGCATTTTTGACACATTTGCTTTCTCAGTGTTCCTACAAATGTTGGACACGTCATTACATAAATAATTCTAAATTCTTTTAATACTCTCCTGCTTAACAATTTAAAATGGCAAATCATGTATGATAATGGCAGAAGACAAAAATTCATAAAACATGTGAGCTTCAAACTTTAAAACATGAGTTGACTGTCCATCACTATAATCTAACATCATTTGTGTGGGATCACACTTTTTAAATTTTGCAGAAGTATCATAATGTCTTTTGAAATTATTACATTATGCTCTTGGCTTATTGTCTGGATATTTATCCCTTGAAACCTTACACAACAATGTCTAAACTTTTGATGTTTATTTCCTTTGTTGTGGTCATTTTTGTTCCTCTAGTCTGAAACTTTTTTCAATCTCTTCTTCCATTTCGATTATATCATTTTGCATCATCATCTTTAACACTTGAATCATTAATTGTGTAGATTGAATTAATTGGTTTGTGTCCATTCTCCTATGGGAAAAAAAATTCAAAATTAGTTAGGAAGATGAATTAACAATTGAACTTAAATAATAAAATTTAATGTTCATAAATCAGTAAATGCATGATGGAAATAAGGATTTCCACATAAATAAGATCATATGTCGCATGCATGTAAACTAATAATGTGATTAAAGATCATAAGGAAAATCCAACACAAAAACTATTTTAGTAAAGAAAGGATGGGGATATTTAGGTAAATAAAGCAATACATGATAAACATGGTAACTATAGGAAATAGATATCATAAAAAAATTGGGTTGAATTGAAAAATAACAAAAAAGACCACAACAAATAAATATATTAGTAGGAAAAAACAGATTTATGGTTTTAAAAAGAAAAGAAAGACAAAATTAGATAAAGAAAAATGAATTGAGGGTTGAAGATGGCAAGTACATATAAAATTTGAGAAAGAGTTTAGTTGATTGCATTTATGGTAATTTAGAACCAATTTCATAGCTAAACCATTGACATTTTCAACGAATCAGAATAGCAACAAGTTGCCCTCTATGTACTATCCAAATATCTCTTTGAACATGATCACTTTCTGCATGATTTAGTGTCAGTTAGAATAAAAAAGCACACAATCCCTTATATAAAAAAGCACACAATCCCTTGTAAAAGCTATTTACCGAACTACTTAAGTCCATGCAGCAAAATCTAGAGTCAATCTGATTTCAATACAATCAAAGATTAAAGTTGATTAAGTTGACTATAGAAAAAATAACATTAAGATCTCTCTTCGAGTATAAATAAAATTGCATATGATCACTTTTACTCCTTCCCAAATAAGTATTAAACAAAAGGTTTAAGTAATTTTAATATTGTTAGAGAAAATATAAAAAACACAATAACCTTTAAATGATGAGAAAATTTCCAAAAAGACCACCAAACGTGGCAATCTTCACATATAAAAAAAAGAAGCTTATAAGCCCATTATAATTGTATATAAGCTAAGAAAATTTGTAGATCCTAATGAATAATTAAGGAGACCACCAACAAGTAAAGGGCTTAGTCTATTCTATCCAAAAAGAGGGGAATAGGCATTTGCTTGATTTGGTTTCCAAATAAACAACATGCTCCCCCGCTTATGTTGGCCCCCATTAATTCCTTTGAGTTTCATTCTTGCAAATGTACTCCCTAAGCGGGATACTTAACTAGTTTGCTATAGCAAAATCTCTACATCCTAATCTAGAATTGGTAATTAATATTTAGAATTTGTAATCACAAAAAAAAAACCTATATATAGCTTTAAAAAAAAACCTATATATAGCTCATAGGTGAGATGGTGCTGGTTTCTCTAAACAATAAACAAAAAGAAATTACTATGGAGGGTGGACAAGAGAAGGTTGCAGGCTAAAAAAAGAAGGGAAAGAAAGAGGACAAATGGTAAAATAAAAAAATTACTGTGAAGGGTGGGCAAGAGAAGGCCGTCGACTAAAAGATGAAGGGAAAAAAGGAGGGGAAATGATAAAGTAAAAAGAATTAGGACCGAGTATACCTTAATTTTTGTTTCTCTTATAATAGTTTGTCTTGTTATCCTTAAAAATTACTATATTAACCTTTAAACTTTAAAAAAAATTTGAAACAAATTTAAGGATAGATAAGTAATTTAATTAAATAAATTTCAAACTAATGGACCGTACTTGATTAATTTATGATCTATTTATTAAACTAATCATACAAATAAATGAATAAACATCCTTAAACCCAAATTTGATTTATTTGATTAACTAATCGAATCAAATTCATCTATTTATTAAACGAATCAATTTTTTTTTTAAATTCAAACCCATTTAATTCACATCGAATCAAATTGAATAATTGAATCTTGACCCAGATTACCACCCCTATTAGTGCTAAGGCGATCTTCTCTATTACTGGGCATATTTTCTTAGAATTTGATAGAGTGTGACTAACATAATAAATAGGCTTTTATAACATATCTTCTTTTCTTATCAAAACTAAGGTTGTTCTTGATTCTGAAACTAGTACATAATAAAGACCCTCTCCTTGCACTAATTTAAAAAGAATAGGGGAACTTTACATGTGTTTTTTCAATTGTTGGAATGATTTTTTTTCACATTCCTCTATCCATACTAAACATTTTTCACCCTGAAGAGTTTTGAAAAATGACAAGCACTTATTTATTGCTCCTAATATTAAGTGATTCAAAACAACAATTCAATTTGTCAGTCTTTAAACTT
Source organism: Citrus x clementina (assembly GCF_000493195.1). Classification (NCBI taxonomy): domain Eukaryota; kingdom Viridiplantae; phylum Streptophyta; class Magnoliopsida; order Sapindales; family Rutaceae; genus Citrus; species Citrus x clementina. Next base: position 8,531,032 of record NW_006263303.1, on the reverse strand, counting down.
TTAATTGTCTATGAGACTCCATATCTACAAGAGCTTGATTCTTCTCTAGATTAGCATGTATTCCTTGCTAGCTAATCGTAAACATAAAAAAGTTTCCTTAATATTCCCTAAAAGCACATTTTCTTGGATTCAAATTCATACTGAAATAGTTCAGTATCTTAAACACCTTTTCCATGTTTGTGATATGATCTTCAACTTTTTTACTTTGAACAAGCATGTCATTTGCATAAACTTCATATTTCTTCTAATGTATCCGTCCAATATTTTGTTAACCAACTTTTAATATGTCACTCCTGTGTTCTTCAAATGAAAAGGTATTAAATTATGACAATCTAAATCTTTATATGTAACAAAAGATGTCTTCTTCCCATTGGGAAGGTAGATTTGAATCTGGTTTTAACCAGGATATGCATTTATAATAGTAAGTAACTCACATCTTACAGTAGCATCAAATCATTGATTAGTCTTAGGTAAAGGAAAACTATCTTTGGGATATGTTTTAATTAAATCATTAAAGTCTACGAATTCTTCACTTCATATTCGAGATTATCACCATATTGGACAACCAGTTGGGATAATGCACTTCTTTGATAAATCTTGCCTTAGTTATTTATCAGCATATTCTACTATTCTTTCATATCTTTCTAAATTAAAAGACCTTTTTTTTTTTCCTGTATTGGTTTATACTGATATCAATATTCAGCTGATGGCCTATTACTTATGTGTCTATCTTAGCTTGTCCTCATAGGACCATACGAATACATCGGAATATGTTCTGAGAAAGTCTTCTAATCATACACGTATTTCTAGAGCTAATGACATGACAACTCAAGTTGTCTTATTTTGATTATCCTTTTGCAGTTGGTTAGTAACTGGCTCTTATACTAGTGATCCCATTTGCTCTTTTTTTTTTTAATTCTAAGATTAAATATCATCTTTAGACATTCGCATTTGTCCATCTTGCCTCTTAAAGCTATATCATAACACTTTATGGATGCTTCTTTGTCTGCTCTTAAGATTCCAAATCTTGTTTTAGTAGGAAACTTTACTATTAGGTAACAAGTTGAGGTTACTACCTAAAACGATTTAGGGATGGTCTCCCCATAATACATTATATACTAATAGATGCTTTACCACTGAGAAACTCATCATCTTGGTAGCTTGGTGTAGTAGTTCCCTAATGGTAATTGGTAGGTCTACATTGCTCAACTAAACGAAACACTATCCCCCAAATCCTATTAAGGAGCTATTGTTGAGTGTTAGAAAATGCATATTTATAAAGGAGAAAACTGTCATTTTACATTTCAAGTCTTACTAACAACCCTTACTTTTATGTATTTAACATTCTTGTGATTTAATTACGTGTGTTTTATTTTAATTAAGTAATTTATGTATTTTAGGGGCATTATAGTCATTTCACAATAAAGGAGAGATCAGACGGCAAAACGGACATCACTTTTGAACTCAGGACGGTCGAAAACCTTAGGAGGAGCATAAAAGGAAAAATGACACTATTCACATGTACGGTACTATTCACGTATATGGTACTGTATACGTTACTGTTCACAGCACTGTTCACATAGACGGATCGATGACGTGGCATTGACCGATGATGTGGCATTGACTGATGAGGTGTCACGATCCTGTTAGACTAAAATTCTTATGTACTGTTGATGGTGACGTGGCAGCATATCAGTGGACGAAAAATCTCGCGTACGGTGCATGCATCACACAGGATTATTTTCAACCAAACTGTGTTACTGTTCATTCGGGTCAAATCATGTTACTGTTCATCCGCGTGGTCAAACCGTGGACTGTTGACTGATGACGTGGCGCAATCCTGAGCGTCCAAACTGTTTTTAATCCGATGGCCATGATTTACTCCATGTATTTATAAAAAGGGGGCCTCCCCCCTAATTTGATATCTCTGAATCTATTTTTGGACTCTGTTTTCTGTAATTCCCTCTCCATCTTGTATTTTCTTTGTATTTTAATAAATTTTCATTTTACCCATAGTTCAATTATGAGTGGCTAATTTTCTTTCAAGCTTGGGTTGAAGGTGAAGTCTCAACATGTGTCATGGGCTTAATTTGGTAAATTTATTTTCTCTTCCCCTCTAGTTTTTGTGGATGTTTTGACTTCTCGTCGATAAATAATACTAATCTTGTCTAGTAGCGCCTTGGTTTCACCGGCCCTCTAGTACAAGGTTATTATTATTTGGCACGATAAGCCCTTAGCACCATATTGATTAGAGCGTGGTTCATGAGGTGTGGATTCCCCTCTTATGATTTAATTGGTATTAATACGGATTATTTAGCCCATGATGCATGTTGATACGGATCCAGATACCCAAGTATGTCAATTTAATAGATTTTCTCTACAATTTATTCTCTCCATTGCAATTCCAATTTTAGAATTTATTCTCGCCATTTTAATTTAAGTTTTAGCATATTCCAAATCACTTCCACCATAAATCCAACCACTCATTTACAAAATTAATTCTACACATAATTAAAATCCACCTCCTCGTGGGATCGACACTCGTCACCATTGATCTATACTACAATAGATTCGTGCGCTTGCGAGTACATTAAAATTTGCACAACAAGTTTTAGGCGCCGTTGCCGGGGAGATAAGTAATTTTAATTCATAGAATTAATTTTTGTGAATAATTTCTTTTATTTGTTTTCTTGTATTTTTTTTATTAAAAAAAAAGAAAAAAAAGTAAATCCGCATTTAAAGGTTAGTATTTCTTTTTCTTCTTTAAAATTTTGTAATTTAATTTTCAATTTATTTTTCTTTGTAATTTTTTTATTTTATTTTATTTAATTTTTAGTTAATTTCTTTCACGTATTTATTTTTGTGTGTTTTTATAGAAAGGTTGTAATAGCACAATAAGGTTAGTATCGTAATTTCTCCATCTTCTTTATTTTTATTTGTTTTGTTCCCATCTTTATTTTTATTTTATTTGTTTTGCATGCATGGTCGTAGGTCATTATTACCTAATCTTGAACCTATAGACCTTGAACTAGAAAAAACACTTCGCACACACAAACAAATTAAAAATAAAATGGATTTGCAACCACAGGAGAGGCCATTTAAGGACTACTTCAGTCCCTTAGCCAATTTGAGCACATCATGCATAAGATACCCAAATGTAGCTGCTAGGAGTTTTGAATTAAAACCTAGTGTGTTAAATTGTCTCCCAACATTTTATGGCCTAGAAAATGAGGACCCATATAATCATCTGAATGGTTTTCATGCCATTTGTCAAACTTTTAAATATGAAAATTTTTCAGACGATAATGTTAAACTCAGATTATTCCCATTTTCTTTAAAGGATAGAGCTCGTTCATGGCTTAATACATTGCCTGCTAATAGCATTTCATCATGGGAACAAATGGTAACTAAATTTTTGAATAAATATTTCCCAGTGCATAAAACCAATGCTATTCGCAGGGAAATCTCGGAGTTTACCTAGAGAGAGGACGAGCAATTTTTCGAAACATGGGAGCGATTTAATGGGCTACTCTTGAAGTGTCCACATCATGGGTACGAGAAATGGCACCAATGCCAATACTTTTTGGAGGGATTACTACCAAATGTGCAAGAATGGCTAATGGCAACAAGTGGAGGAGAGCTAATGTCAAAAAGTGCATCAGAGATTTGGGAATTCTTCCAGCGACAAGCAGATAATTCCCCAACAACGGAGTCGATCACTCAAGAATACTAGAAGAATTAAGGGAGTAAATGAGGTTCACATCAGGCGAATCAAGTCTCAGAAATTCAAAGAAGTCAAAGCGATAATTCAAAAAGTCTCTCTCAACAAATAGCATCATTCATCGACTAGCTAAATCAACAGAGCCACATAGACCATGACCATCGACTCATACTCATCATCAAGTCAATCGCCATCAGTAGTAATCGAGAAAACATCGAATCACACCCATACCTCCAACACATCATCACCTAGAACGGAGAGATTTTTCA
>NW_006263303.1:8502983-8526942 GCF_000493195.1 Citrus x clementina | reverse complement strand
ACCATACAATCAGAACCAGAACTACTCTCAACCCAGACCATGGGAGGATGCATTCCAGAATTTCAAAAATCTTACTCACTCACGATTGAGCAATAGAATCGCACCATTGATGGACTACGAAATGAGTTGAGAGCAGGCTTCAATTCACAAGCCCAATCAGTTTCAAGCCTCGAGAAGATGGTAGGACAACTTGCTTCTTCAGTTCAGACCTTGGCAATGACTGTTGAGAAAGGCAAGTTTCCAAGTCAACCAATGCCTAATCCTAAAGGAGTACATGAAGCAAGTACTAGTTCACCACAGCAGCATGGAGAGGTCAAAGCAGTCATGACCTTGAGAAAAGGAAAAGAAGTCGACAATAAAGTGGAGATGCCGGTGACAAAAGAAAATCAAATTGTACATGTGAATGTTGAGGACTCATCACCGGAGAAGAGAGAAGAAACCAACCCACGAGAATATGTTCCGAAAGCTCCATTTCCTCAGAGGTTAGCTAAAGGAAAAAAGGGAAAATCCACAGGTGAGATTCTCGAAATCTTCAAACAGGTAAGTGTTAACATCCCTTTGCTTGATGCTATTAAACAAGTTCCATCTTATGCCAAGTTTCTTAAAGACCTTTGTACTAAAAAGAGAAATATGCATGTTCAAAAAAAGGCATTTTTAACAGAAAACGTTAGTTCTATACTCCAATATAAAATTCCTTTAAAATGCAAAGACCCAGGCTCCCCCACTATCTCGTGTAGTATAGGGAACCACACAATTGAGAATGCTTTGTTGGATTTAGGAGCTAGTGTAAATTTGTTGCCTTATTCTGTATTTGTGAAACTTGGACTTGGAGAATTACACCCAACTCTAGTGGTGTTACAGCTTGCAGATCGGTCCACAAAAATACCTCGTGGTATTGTGGAGGACGTGCTTATTCAGGTAGACAAGTTTTATTTTCCTATTGATTTCATTGTAATTGACACTCAACCTATACAGGATTCAAGGAAGCACATTCCCATTATCTTAGGCCGACCTTTTTTGGCAACTGCGGATGCTCACATTCAATGCAGGACTGGAAATATGCAGTTGTCCTTCGGCAATATGACTATGGAGCTAAACATTTTCAACATTGCCAAACAACCTCATAGTGCAGATGATGGAATTGTTGATGTGGATTTAATTGAAACAATAATTGATAATACTTTTCTTTCAAACCTTAGTGATGATCCTTTACAAACATGTTTAACTCACTTTGGTTTGGATTTTGATATTGACAGATCGGTCGATAAGGTCAACGCCTTACTTGACTCAGTACCATCCATGGACACTAATAAATGGAAGTCAAGAGTTGAACAACTAGCACCATCAGAAAAGAAACTCATCCCATCATCTGAATCACCACCGAAACTCGAGCTCAAACCATTGCCCAACACATTGGAATATGCATTTTTGGGAGAAGAAAGTACTCTACCGGTAATCATCTCATCATCCCTAAATAACGAACAAAAAGGTAAGTTGTTGGATGTTTTAAAAGAGCACAAAGGAGCATTAGGATGGACCATAGCAGACATAAAAGGTATAAATCTAGTAGACTGCATGCATTACATTCACCTTGATGAAAATGCTAAATCTACTAGGGAAATGCAACGTCGGTTAAATCCTAATATGAAAGAAGTTGTTAGAACTGAAGTCCTTAAGCTATTAGACGCAGGTATCATTTACCCAATTTCTGATAGTTCATGGGTCAGTCCTGTGCAAGTTGTCCCAAAAAGTCAGGAGTCACTGTAGTTACCAATGCCGATAATGAATTGATACCCACTAGAGTAACTACAGGATGGCGTGTATGTATTGATTATAGAAAGTTGAATTCTGTCACACGTAAAGACCATTTTCCTTTACCATTTATCGATCAAATGCTTGATAGATTAGCAGGCCATGAATTTTATTGCTTTCTAGATGGCTACTCAGGATACAATTAGATTCCCATAGCACCAAAAGATCAAGAGAAAACTACTTTCACTTGCCCTTTTGGCACATTTGCATATAGGAGAATGCTATTTGGATTATGTAATGCACCTGCTACATTTCAACGATGCATGTTGAGCATTTTTTCTGATATGGTTGAACGATTCCTTGAAGTCTTTATGGATGATTTTTCTGTCTTTGGTGACTCGTTTGATCAATGTTTACATCATCTAACACTAGTTCTGCAGAGATGTATCGAGAAGAACTTGATCTTAAATTGGGAGAAATGCCATTTTATGGTAAAACAAGGTATTGTTCTCGGTCACATCATTTCGAGCAAAGGTATTGAGGTTGACAAAGCCAAGGTGGATCTCATTTTTAATCTTCCTCCACCCAAAACAGTCAGAGAAGTAAGATCTTTCCTTGGGCATGCTGGTTTTTATAGACGTTTCATTAAAGATTTTAGCAAAGTTTCTAGACCCTTATACAATTTACTTGCTAAGGATGTACCTTTTATCTTTAATGATTCATGTCTTGTGGCTTTTGAAAAATTAAAGCAGTTGTTGACATCATCACCCATCATTCAGGCCCCAAACTGGAGCTTACCATTTGAACTCATGTGTGATGCATCTGATTATGCAGTAGGAGCAGTATTAGGACAAAGAGTTGATCGAATTCCCCATGTTATTTATTATGCTAGTATGACATTGAATGATGCACAATTGAACTATTCAACTACTGAAAAAGAAATGCTAGCAGTAGTGTTTGCATTGGAGAAATTTCGATCTTATCTCATTGGTTGTAAAATAATCGTGTTCACAGATCATGCTGCTCTTAAATATCTTCTCACAAAGAAAGATGCAAAAGCTAGACTAATTCGTTGGGTGTTACTTTTGCAGGAATTTGACTTGGAGTTCAAAGATAAAAAAGGGACAGAAAATGTTGTGGCAGACCACCTCTCTCGTCTCCATTTTGACACAATTACAGAGCCATTAATATTGAATGAGTCATTTCCAGATGAACAATTAATGAGTGTGGAATTATTACCTTGGTATGCTGATATAGTTAATTATCTTGTTACAGGTAAACTTCCAGAGCATTGGACCAAGCAAGACAAGGCTAAATTCTTTGCAGAAATAAAGAATTTCTTTTGGGATGACCCATTTTTGTTCAAGTATTGTGCAGACCAAATTGTTAGACGATGTGTCCCAGAAAGTGAAATTCAGAATATCCTTTCATTCTGCCATGAACAAGCTTGTGGAGGCCATTTCAGTGCTAAGAAAACCGCGACTAAAGTTTTACAATGTGGTTTTTATTGTCCAACTATATTTCGAGATGCTTACACTTTCTGTTCTTTATGTGATAGGTGTCAACGAATGGGGAGCATTACGCAAAGGAACATGATGCCACTAAATCCAATTTTAGTGGTTGAGATTTTTGACGTATGGGGTATCGAGTTCATGGGACCCTTTCCCCCGTCTTTTGGTCATCAATACATATTGGTTGCTGTTGACTATGTATCAAAATGGGTAGAAGCAATTCCATGTAGGACCAATGATCACAAGGTGGTGATAGCATTTTTGAAAAGCAATATTGTTTCACGCTTTGGATTCCCTCGAGCGATAATCAATGATGGTGGTGCCCACTTTTGTAACAAAGCATTCAAGGCTCTTTTGACAAAGTATTCAATCACACACAAAGTGGCGACTCCGTATCATCCGCAAACCAGTGGCCAAGTTGAGATCTCCAATCGAGAAATAAAGCACATATTAGAAAAGACGGTGAGGCCAGACAGAAAAGATTGGTCATTAAGACTTGATGATGCCTTATGGGCATATAGAACGGCTTTCAAGACCCCGATTGAGATGTCACTCTACAGGCTAGTGTATGAAAAGCTTGCCACCTACCTGTGGAACTCGAGCATCGTGCATATTGGGCCATCAAGAAATTCAATTTTGACATGCAGCAAGCCAGCTCAGAAAGAAGATTACAGCTGGCAGAACTTGAAGAAATTCGCAATGACGCGTACGAAAATGCCAAGATTTACAAGCAACGAATGAAAGTCTTCCATAACAAGCAAATTATGAGAAAATCTTTCACTCCAGGTCAGAAAGTGCTTTTATTCAATTCTCGCTTGCACCTATTCCCAGGTAAGTTACGCTCTCGTTGGTCTGGTCCATTTATTGTTCATACTGTTTTTCCACATGGGGCAATTGAAATTAAGGACCCAAAGAACGGTGTCACGTTTAAAGTTAATGGTCAAAGATTAAAGCCATATCTAGAATACCAACCACATGGAGAAGACACCGAAATAAATTTGAGTGACCCACCAGATTTGAATTGATTTTTCTTTTCGTTGATTTGATTTTTCTTTCTTTCTTTATATTATTCTTTTGCTAATTGAAATTATTTTTGCATAAATGTGTTTGTTTAACTAGTAAGTTTTCTCTTATCATTGTTAATCGTGAGTCTCATACTTAGACTGTTCCTCCTGAACATTCTTAAACCACTTCAACGTGTCAAAACTCATCTCAAAAGACAGATTCAATTTTGTAAAACACATTGTATTTGGACTCTACAACCACCAGAGTTAGTAGCCTATGTTGAGGGTTTAGAAAGCCAACTCAGAGACATTAAGAGAAGTGTTTACGACATCCAGTTGGAGCTTCAGGTAAATTCAATAAGAGGACAATTTTAATTTTCTTTGTGTGTTTTGATTTGTTTTTCTGTTTGTGTGCTTTAGTTTGTTACCCCGGTGAAGTGGCGGATACCGGTACTCCGTGACAATCAAGTCGGTTACTTTAGTTTCCCATAATAACTGATATTCTGAAGCGAAGATATGGACAGAAACGAGACTCTAGCGAAGCTTCACAAGCGATTTCCTTCACTTCCTCAGAATGCCCTCCTTACGATTTATAAAGTTCGGTCTGAACGCATGCGATTACTCATGAGGAATAACCTACCTGCTGACATCTGTTGGTTAATCGAAGCTAAAGTACGATTGGTAGGTGAGTTACCTCCAAAATTTATTGCATGCATGCCTGGTTGTGGTAAAGGAAATTATGCAAGAAAACGACGAGCTTGAAGAATTTCTGTTGCTTGTCATAAGTGTGCCAGAATGAGTTGCAATAAAAACCCATGTTCTTTAGGAATGATGTCTGATAACAGGGAAGATAAGATTCAATTCATTAGGGATGGCTTGAATAAGGAGTCATTGGATGTATCCTTTTGTCTCTTGAAACGCATCCCAGTGGATATGTGCAAGGAGCGATTCTCCAGTTATGGCCATTATTCCAGAAAGAGCATGCACGATATAGTCTCAGGAATCTGACTATAAACGACCCTGTTTGCCAGTTTATAAGAAAACTGGATGGGAAGCCTATCCTTGACCCATAGAGGGCGTTCAAGCCGTTTCTAGACGTAAAACCAGAGGAAGATGTGAGCCACAGTCGCAACTACCTGTAAATATCCTTTTACTTTATTGTTATTTTATTTCACTATTGTCTTATTGTTTGCATTATTGTCTTTAATAATTTTATTACTGTTTGCTTTTTCCTTTTTACTGTTTTCTTTTTGACTTGCGAGCCACGTGCTTTACGCGTTATTTGACACTGACATGTTGCCTCATACACAACTGTGACCCACTATCACCAAGACTCTTAAATGTGATTTTCTTTGTCAAGCACTCACAAATTGTTTTTGCGAAGTATCACAATGGCAGCTACTCCCAATAGACAATTCAAGAACATTTGTGTGCTTTCTGGATTTACCTATGGCAAACATAAAGAGTTCGTAGAGGCAGCCATAGATCTTGGTCGCAGCATAGCAGCGAGAAAATTACACTTGGTGTATGGAGGAGGTAATCGAGGGTTATCAAAAATGGTCTCAGAAGCAGCTTTTATCAGAGGCAGTCAAGTGTTAGGCATCATCTCAAGAGCCCTAAAACCTTTGGGCAGTTCGTCTGACTCATCAACCGGAGAAGAGTTAGTCGTCTCAGGTATGCAAGAAAGAATAACTGAAATGCTTAATCATGCTGATGCTTTTATTTTCCTTCCAGGAGATCTTGCAACACTAGAGGCACTTATCACACTAGCATCTTGGGCCCATCTGCACATCCACCAGAAACCCATCGGTTTGTTAAATGTCAATAACTTTTATGATGGCTTTATCGCATTTCTTAACCATGCAATAAAAAACTATTTCATTCCCGCTAATGTGAAAAAACTCTTTATTTGTGCTCACACTGCTAATGAGCTACTTGATCTGTTACAAGCTTATAGACCGGAGTCAGACCCCTGGACCTTTGTGTTGGAGCGTCCAAATAATGATGGTAACAGTACCAGCAGTACGAAGTACAAATTAGATTTAACTCTCCGCCTGTAAATATTTTCTTCTGTGTTGCACCACCCAGGTGATGCCTTCTAAACTCTACTTCTTTCCTTTCAAACATTGAGGACAATGTTTCATTCTGGTTGGGGGGAGGGAATAGTCGACAATTGTGGAATCTTGGTTAGGTTTTTACTGATTTTTTGTTGTAGAAACTAACTGTTGCTAACTTTTTGTGTTGAAGATGGCTAAATATGGAGTGTAGTTACTCTAGAAACGCATCTTCATTGTTTGAAAAAAAAAAGACACAAAAAAAATTCAAAAAAAAAATTCAAAAAAAAATTAGACATTTTCTTTTTCTTTATTAAGTTTTGATGTTTATTTTTCTTCTTTTTAATTTCTCCTCTATGAATATACATTTTCCAACTTTTGAGTCGAAGATGGCTGAATATGGAGTGTAGTGCCTCTAGAAACGCATCTTCTTAGTAAAAAAAAAAAATCATTTTCTTTTTCTATCATTTTAAGTGTATTTTTTCTAATTTATTTTTTTTGCATCATTTTCACATTTCTGCATTCATATTTTCCTTTCATGTTTAGAATAGGTTGGGGGGTAGAATGTTGTTTAAAAAAAAAATTGTGTGATTTGTTTTAACATTGGATGACATGATTAATTTCAAATTTTAGTATTTGTATTATCTTTGGTCTTAAGTGATGTTACATTATGTTTGCTACTCTATATGTTGATGTTAGAGACAAATATGAGTTGCATGAAGGAATGAACATGTCATGATAAGTACCAAGTGAGTTTTTGAGCCTATCATTTTTCTTGGAGAGTAACCCTTTTGCCCATTCTTTATATAGCTTAACAGTTTATTATTTTATATACGATCTTTAGATTTCTTTTGAGTTAACCCTTAAAAAAAAAAAATATATGTGTGTTGCTACATTGGGAGGCCCATCTAACTAGTAAATATGGATGATTATTTAGAGCCTTAAAAGTCGATGGAAAGGCCATCTTTGATCCGTTTGAGCCTTTTTAGCCATCCCTTTTGTGATATATCCATAGTTAACCCTTTTGAGCCTTTAAAAAAAAAAAACCTTTTCTTTGTCAACTTATCATCTTGACCCACTCCGATTTGGAGTATTACCTGATGTCTTATAAGGTCCATCACCTATTTATGTTTGAGAAAAATGTAAATAATTATTTTGTTCAGTGAAGTTGTGCAAAATAAAAGCAAAAAAAAAAAGAGAAAAAAAAACAAAACAAAAGTTGTTGTTTCAAAAGAATAAAAATAACAATAATAGGTGAAATCCACCTTGCAACTTCCAAAAAAAAAAAAAAAAATTCTCTGCATTTTTCTCAAACATACACTTTGTTTTCCTTATTTCCCTTCTTTGTTAACCATGTCCCTAGCCTACGTTACGTCCTAATAAAAGTCCTTCTTGATTTTAGGGAACTATAGTCTGAAGTAGAAGCTAGTTAAATGGGCTAAAAAGATGTAGTGGTGCATATAAAAAAATAAATAAATAAATTGGGTTGACTAACAGTTTTTATTTGACTTGAGATCGTATTATTTTTAAGCTGAGGGCATATTTATTTCATCTCGGTGAGAGCATGTGATATCACTTCTTCATTATTTTCTCTCAATTACCATTCATTGGAGTGACTATTTTTATTTGGTTTAATTTCTTTGTGAGAGTGTCACTACTTCCAGTGAGATTTTGGGGTTTGACATGTCATTCTTGAAAGTAGCTATAACAAAGTCTACTGGGTTGATTCATGTGGATGGTTGATGTGGGTGTGATGTTGCTTTAGACTGGAGATAATGCTTATACTTTTATTTGATTGCTATCATTCATCTGATTGAATAAACACGAGTGTTTCTAAAAAAAATAAAATATTTTGAATTTGAATTTTGTTTTCGCTTTATTTGATAGGGACTAATAATAAGCTGGTTGGGGGGTGTGTTGAGTGTTAGAAAATGCATATTTATAAAGGAGAAAACTGTCATTTTACATTTCAAGTCTTACTAACAACCCTTACTTTTATGTATTTAACATTCTTGTGATTTAATTACGTGTGTTTTATTTTAATTAAGTAATTTATGTATTTTAGGGGCATTATAGTCATTTCACAATAAAGGAGAGATCAGACGGCAAAACGGACATCACTTTTGAACTCAGGACGGTCGAAAACCTTAGGAGGAGCATAAAAGGAAAAATGACACTATTCACATGTACGGTACTATTCACGTATATGGTACTGTATACGTTACTGTTCACAGCACTGTTCACATAGACGGATCGATGACGTGGCATTGACCGATGATGTGGCATTGACTGATGAGGTGTCACGATCCTGTTAGACTAAAATTCTTATGTACTGTTGATGGTGACGTGGCAGCATATCAGTGGACGAAAAATCTCGCGTACGGTGCATGCATCACACAGGATTATTTTCAACCAAACCGCGTTACTGTTCATTCGGGTCAAATCATGTTACTGTTCATCCGCGTGGTCAAACCGTGGACTGTTGACTGATGACGTGGCGCAATCCTGAGCGTCCAAACTGTTTTTAATCCGATGGCCATGATTTACTCCATGTATTTATAAAAAGGGGGCCTCCCCCCCCTAATTTGATATCTCTGAATCTATTTTGGACTCTGTTTTCTGTAATTCCCTCTCCATCTTGTATTTTCTTTGTATTTTAATAAATTTCCATTTTACCCCTAGTTCAATTATGAGTGGCTAATTTTCTTTCAAGCTTGGGTTGAAGGTGAAGTCTCAACATGTGTCATGGGCTTAATTTGGTAAATTTATTTTCTCTTCCCCTCTAGTTTTTGTGGATGTTTTGACTTCTCGTCGATAAATAATACTAATCTTGTCTAGTAGCGCCTTGGTTTCACCGGCCCTCTAGTACAAGGTTATTATTATTTGGCACGATAAGCCCTTAGCACCATATTGATTAGAGCGTGGTTCATGAGGTGTGGATTCCCCCCTTATGATTTAATTGGTATTAATACGGATTATTTAGCCCATGATGCATGTTGATACGGATCCAGATACCCAAGTATGTCAATTTAATAGATTTTCTCTACAATTTATTCTCTCCATTGCAATTCCAATTTTAGAATTTATTCTCGCCATTTTAATTTAAGTTTTAGCATATTCCAAATCACTTCCACCATAAATCCAACCACTCATTTACAAAATTAATTCTACACATAATTAAAATCCACCTCCTCGTGGGATCGACACTCGTCACCATTGATCTATACTACAATAGATTCGTGCGCTTGCGAGTACATTAAAATTTGCACAACAGCTATATATTAATATTAACTTTTCCTTTTATGTTTCCTTCTTATCAAATGATGCTGCATAAAGGATTCATGGTGAACTTTCATTCTCTGCCAAGACACTGTAAATCTTTCGATATGCCAAAATCATTGAAATGACCAGAGCATTGTCCCACGGCTAGTATATTCCTTTTGTTTCTTTCTTTTTTTTTTTTTTTGTAAATATGATGGTATTGTGCTCTATCTTAGCTTTTGTTTTCAAGGCAACTCACCAAATTAACAAGTAAAGCTCCAAATATAATTTTGGCCTCTCTAGGATGAGTTTTTCGAATTCTATTAGAATCGTTTCCACCTATGGGCCCACTAAATATAGTTTTTAAAGGTGCCCTACCCCAATCTATTGGTTTTTAATTTATTTTATTGCTATAATATTTTATTGAGCATTGAGTAGGGCTTTATCAGACGTTCCTCTACACTTCTTCTTTCTCATAAACCCCATAAAGTGTCCTTTCTAAATTAAGGATTCTATCTCTTCCATGATATCAGAGTAGTCTTCAGTGTTATGACTATGATCTCTATGGTATCTGTAGTTTTTTCTTCTATCTCTTTAATTTGGTGTAGACTTGATCTCCTTGGATTTTCATAGTAAATTCAGAATTCTTATTTGCAGAAACTGTTGGTCTCTTGATATATTGAGTGGTGTGTACCTATGGTACCTACTTTGCGGAACTCATATTCCTTTATTATCATACAGGTTCCTCATTTCTTTTCCTCTTTTTCCTTGACCTTTTTAAGTCTATTTCCTTTTTTTTTTGCATTAGTCAACTCATTTGCATTAGAGTAGTTTTGTGCTCTCAATAATAACTTAGTTATGGTTATTAATTTATTTTTTATGAGCAAGTAATCAAACTTCCTATTGATAAACTAACCATAATGGCAATTAAGACCATTGCATCAATTTAGTTCTCCAACTTTACTCATTATTTATTGAAGCAGTCAATGTAGTCCTTTTAATGACACCTCTTTCCCTTGTTTTATCGACAAAAGATAAGTTGGAGAAAGATGATAGCTTTTGGCTAACACAAACTGACTCTTAAATATGTAGATTAGCTTAGTATACCACAAAGACATTCCTCATGTAAGCATCAGAGAGAAATCCATCCACATTGCTGCTCTCAGTGCACCTTACAACTCCATGCATGACCTAAAAGTTCCGAGGTGTTCAATCAGATTTCCTTCTCGATATAACTTTATTTGGGCATTTTGAAGTTTAGAGCAAGTAGTGCATTTGATATCTTCCTAGTGAAAGGAGGTTCGACTTATTCAAATAGTGGTCCAATATCACTTTTTATTTTTATTTGTCATCTATCCTTTTCTTTAGCTTTCATAACTCTGCTTTAAGGCCTATTAAGTCACTGCTAGACGCTTCTTCCTTATCCTCAACAAGTGGAGCAGGCTCATGGTTCATTTGGTTCTTTATGTATTGGAGCACAATGTTTATATTTGGTATCTGTTGGGAAATTGATGGATGAAGCAGACACGCAACTAAAGTGAAATTGAGAAATAATGAGATACAGAATCACGTAAGCATACTAAAAATTACGTGGTTCGGCTTTTAGCCTACATTCACAGGTGAATATAGAAGGAAAATATTTTATTAGTGAAAAGGAATTACAAGTATTGTAATATTTTAGCTCACTACCCAAAACTCAAATACACTCAAACTCTCAAATCACTAATTACTCAAGAGTTTCTTAAAACTCTTATCTCTCTATAAGAAAGAAGAAAATGAGCTAAAGAAATTGAATGCCGAGGGGGAAATGAAGCCTTCTATTTATAAGCTTCATTCCTTTTTCTTTTTAATTAAAATAATAATTATTTTATTTTTATAGTCAACACGGAACCACCAAAAGATGGTGGGCCATGGTGAAAATGTTGATGGTTTGGCACCGCCTTTCCATGACTTTGGTATTCTCCCACTTGGAGATTTGATTGAGGATCAATTAATCTCCACATCATCCTTTATACTTCGCCATTATCTTGTTGCTTACGTCTCTACTAGGTCATAAGAGGATATGCTCTATACAAATTTGTCAGCATTGATTGGTTTGGTCAAAACATCTACTAGGTTCTCCTTGGTATGGATTTTCTGCAAATCTACACTTCCATCTTCTACAACTTCTTGAACGAAATGATAATGTACCCCTATGTGCTTTTTCCTGGAATGAAAGGTTGGATTCCTTGCAATATGCAAGACACTCTGATTGTCACAAAACACAAGAATTTTTCTGTTGTTTGTGTCCGAGCTCCTCCAATAGCTTTTGTATCTAAATAGCTTTCTTGCAAACTTGTGTAGCTGCCATGCACTATACTTCTGTTGTAGATAAGTCCACAACAGTCTGCAGTTTTGAAACCAGCTTACAGTTGCTCCCGCAAGTGTAAACACATAGCTAGAGTGAATTTCCTTTTTATCAAGGTCACCTACAAAATCTGAATCCACATATCCCTTGACAGTAAAATCGTATCTTCCATAACATAATGTAACATCTGAGGTTCTTCTAATATATCTCAAAATCTTCTTCATAATTATCCAATGCTCTCCACTACGATTCGCCATGTATCGACTGACTTCTCCCACTGTTTGTGCAATGTCTGATCTAGTACATATCATAGCGAGCATCAAACTTCCTACTGCTCATGTATACGGTACTCGAGACATCTTCTTCCTCTCTGCTTCATTGGTAGGATACATACTTGAGGATAATTTGAAATTAATAGGAAGTGGGGTAGAAATTGGCTTACAATCATGCATGCAGAAGCATCGCAAGATTTTCTTCAAGTAGTTCTTCTGAGAAAGCCAAATTTTCCTGTTATTTCTGTCTCGATGAGTTTGCATCCTTAGAATTTTATTTGCTGGTCTCAAGTCCTTTATTTCAAACTCCCTAGCTAATTGTGCCTTCAATTCATGAACTCGATCTTTGTTGGGGTTTGCAACCAATATGTCATCCACGTACAACAGCAAAATGATGAAATCTTCAAACCTCTTGTAATATGCTCAGTGGTTTGAACTGAGTCTGTTGTAGGGGTGGGCATGGGTTGGTTTGGGTTGGGTTGGGTTTTATGTCAACCTAAACCAAACCATAAAAATTTGAACCCAACTCAAACCAATCCAAATATTTTTAACCCAACCCATTTGGGTTTGGTTTGAATTTTGTAATAAAAATATTTTTTATTTTGATAAATTTAATTATATCAAAATTACAATAATTATTAAATTAATATTAAAATATGAAAAAATATAGTTAAAAAATTATAAATAATAGATTTCACAATAACTTCGTCCTTAAATATTAACCATATTACAATACAAATTCTAATAATGTCAATACAAATCAAAACAAGATAAGACATCCAAATCAAGTATCAAAACAATCCATCATAATTATTCCATCTGCAGCACTTTAATCAAAAGATCCCATGATCAAGTGAGTCTGCTCCTTCACCAACAAATAAATAACAAAAAAAGAAAATTATAAAGTTGAATAGTTATAAAGATGAGTAAATTTAAAAAGGAACATAATTCATACCAAAATCGTAAGAATAACATTAATCTAAAGTCATTGCCTCCGTTGTAAGGGCTTTTCTACATGCTGCTTTATCAAAGACATGAGACTTAGATTCGTCTTTCATTTCATGTGAAGTTGTTTGATTTTCATCTTCAAATGTGTTCAAATAATCAGGACAACGCAATAAATGATTCCTTAATGTACTAGTCCCCATTTTAGTCCCATGTTTATTCTTACAAGTATAGTCATTACCACAATAATTACACTTGCATCTATTACCTGGATCGTATTTAGTGAAATGTTCCCATATTTCTGATCTCTCTGATGGCTTTTTCCTCTTGCTCTGAGTAGTTGCCAAAGTGTCCGAAGAATAAGTACCATGACAACTTGAGTTCTCATCCATATAAAATTAATTGAAAAAAAAATCATGTAACTTTAAGCCAATTCAACAAAAAAATTTACCAAATATAAGGAATAACAACAACAATGGCAGTAATTATAACTGGAAAAAAAAATCATGAGTTATGGTAGTGTTATTTATTCATGAACATAAAAGAGGCATTCCATACAAAATTACAAATCCCGGATATGTGAAAAAGCTGGAAAGCCAAGCATCACTAATTATTAATAAAGAAGTTTGCAGCACAATGGTCCAAAAGCAAGAACACACACACACATACCCACTTCCCCTTCTTTCCAAGCAACATCTCCGCCCACCAACAGGAAACACAATAAGCTATCGGTGTACCTCTATATATATACATATTCCTCTATTAGAACTTTTCACAAACACCTCTCAACTCTCAAGCAACAGCAGTTACCAGCAACAGTAAGGACTTTCAAATCTCACTTGGAAGCGTCAAGCTGCAAGCTATTAGCTGACCATCATCACTCATCATGGGAGCTGGAGATTTTTCTACAGATTTAGATTCAAATTCCAGCTCATCGAATTTGATTATAATACGCGAAGTCTGGGCGTCTAATTTGGAATCCGAATTCGAACTCATCAGCCAAGTCATCGATCAATTTAAATCATCATCAATTCCCCATTCTCTAATTCCAAGCATACCCATTACCAAATAACTGGAAAAAAAATGAAGCTTTTGTAAAAAAAACCTCACCTTAGATCAATAGAAAGGTTGTAATCGAAGTAGGGTCTTCAAGAGTTGATGAAAATCAACTGAGAGATTTGTGACATCACTTTTGTTGACAGAGATTGTGGAAGATAGAGTGAGAGATTATGGAAGATAGAGTGAGGTCAGTGAGAGTCAACAGTTCTAATGAACTGGGGAGTGATGAATACGAGATTATGGAAGTGAAAATAATGGAATTAATTTAATTTAATTTATTTTATTTATTTTTCACTCACAGCTCACCTTGTATTTATCTAGCCCATGGGTAAACCATACCCAAACCATTATGAAATGATTTTTTCTATAAAAACCCAAACCAACCCATTTTAATGATTTATCCAACCCAAACTATTTTATTTGGTTTGAGTTTGGTTAAACCCATGGGTTGTGGGTTTATGCCCACCCCTAGTCTGTTGTATTCAAAGCTCATGATGAAGTATTCAAATCTCTTATACCAACACCTTGGCGCTTATTTGAGACCCTATAGAGATTTGTTCAACCTGCAAACCAAGTTCTCATTTCCATTTTCAACAAAACCTTCTAGTTGGAGCATATAAATTTCTTCTTTAAGTTCTCCATGAAGAAATGTAGTTTTCACATCTAATGACTCTAGATGTAAGTCAATGTCGTGAGTCGAACCACTAAGAAAATATTTCATTGAAGTTAATACATTCTTTCTAAATATATCATTCCACCACTAATCTTGTACGATACCACTCCACTTGGTCATTACCATCATGTTTGACCTTGTAGATCTATTTGTTACTGATGGTTTTTCTTTCATATGGTAGTGGTACAAGTTCCCATGTCTTATTCTTGTGTAGAGCCTCAGTTTCTTCCTGCATTGCTGTCATCCACAAAGTAATATATGAGTTGTTTAAAGCTTTATGAAAAGTTGATGGCCTCCATCCTCTGTTAAAAGAAAGTATGCAACATTAATCTTTGTGACATAATATCAGTGCCACACTGGTGTTCGTCTCTCATGAGTTAACCGACGAACTTCTGAAATCTTGGACTCGACTGATTCTTGTTCCTCGTACTCTGATG
This sequence comes from Citrus x clementina, assembly GCF_000493195.1. Lineage (NCBI taxonomy): Eukaryota > Viridiplantae > Streptophyta > Magnoliopsida > Sapindales > Rutaceae > Citrus > Citrus x clementina. The sequence continues at coordinate 8,511,627 of NW_006263303.1, read as the reverse complement.
CTGTTTCAGAAAAATCTAAATTTTTTGGATTATTTTCCACATATATCGGCACAGTGTTGGTGTATATTCTAATGCTATTGGTGTCAATGTGCAAGTGTACACAACAAGTAATATAATGATGAGTATTCAAGATCGTTTCTACAGGGATTGATGTTATCAGACTTGCTACAACAATCTTAACAATTCAGATTTTGTTCTAAATTAAAATAAAATAATTAATGAAACTAATATATTAATTAAAATAAAAACGCAATAAATAAAATGAAACAAAGTAAATTATCATGTCAAACTCAAGGATAAAACTAATAGGAATATAAAGTAGTTGAGTGATTAAACTCTCTTAATGGTTTTGACTATTTTCCTAATATTTGGCTCGATTGCTACAACATCTGCTAGAGCACTGGGCAGAATCCTTATGTATCATCAGCTGCCGCATGTTGGATATCTTATATATATATGTAACCTAACAGTGATCAGTTGTTATGCTAACATTAGATGTATCATTAGACGCTTAGGTTCTAATTACCCTACATGGTGAATCCCTATATTTAATTCATCACTAATCTTAGATCAAGCATGGCCCTTTTGGACTCAAGTAAAACTCAATCTAGGAAACTCAATCTAAAACCAAGTATTGCTATGATATGTTCCACTAAGATAGACCCTTTTGTGGCTCTTCCTTAGCTAGTATCACTAAGTGGGTGATCGGCCGAAATAATGAATAAAAGTAAATGCTATCAAAACAAAATACTACATCAAATATGCAACAACTTATATTTTCAGTCAATAAACCATCAAGATTATTTATCACTCAACCACAAATAAATTTAGTTCATGATTTGTAAAAGAAAAATAAAGAACAATATTTTGGCCATGAAACATATCCCTATGAATTAATAGGAAACAAGAAAACAAGAGAAGAATAAGAATGACTGAGCTCCTAATTGATTTCTACAAATTCTCCTCTTGTGCAGCCCTTAATCTTTCTCGTAAATTCTATTTTTCTTTTGTTTCTTTGTGGTTTTTCTCCTTGGGTGACAACTCTCTCTTTTCCTTATGATGTGTACTCATTTTATAGTTGAAAATTAGGGTAAACGGAAGCTCAGGTTGCATATCTTCCACATTAGGAAACTGCAGATCGCAACATTCTGTAAAATTTTCTCTGTCGTCATTCCAGAATTGCTACAACAACGACAATAGTTGCTACAACAACGATTACAACAATTGCATTGTTCCAGATTTGTTTCAATTCTTCTGTAGTCAAGTTCTTTCCTTATTTTTGCAAGCCTATTGCATCAGCATTCATTCCTTGAAATTTAAGCTTCTAGTCACCCATAATTATGCACACAATCTAAGCACAAATTATTCTAAATCAAACAAAATTTATTAAGAATAAACTAAGATGAATGTTTATGCAAAATATAACAAAAATGCAATGAAAACACATTATTTACTCTCTAAGTATTATTAATTTAAGTCTAAAAGTGTCATGATAACTCTTATTTCATAGAATTATCACACAGTCTCTAATTTTTCTTTTACAGTGCTATCATCACCATCTGTCCTTTACAATTGATCTTCTACAAAGATAACATCTCTGTTGATGACGATCTTGTGGGCAGTGGGGTCCCACAGACGATACCCACTTACTCCATCAGCATATCCCAAGAAGATACATTTTCTAGATTTTGGTTCTAGCTTTACTCTTTCTTGGGCATTGAACATCACATACACAGGACATCCGAATGCATGTAGGTGAGAGTAATCGTTGACTTTCTAGTCCACATCTCCATCGGAGTCTTTAACCCAATTGCTGTGGATGGCGACTGTTGGTAAATTTTATAAGCAAAAACTATCAATGCCAATGTGCAAGTATACACAACAAGTAATAAAGTGATAAGTATTCAAGATCGTCTTTATAGGGATTAATGTTATTCAGAATGCTATAACACTCACAATAACGCAACTCAACTTGAAACCAAAACAAACAATTGTCAAATAATTTCTATCGCAATCAATAATTGAAATAAGAACTAAATAAGACAATACTATAATGAAATAAACTAGATTAACTGTGTCTAAGATTCAATGGAGAATATAGTAGTTGAATGATCAAACTCTCCTAATGGGGTGACTGTTGTTTACCAAATTAGCACCAGTTGTTAGAGTAAGTGCTGCAGCACCGGGCAGAATAAATCAGCATCCTTAACTATGGTATGTTGGAAGTCTCATACCTTTAAATCTACTAACAATGACCAGTTGCTCATATATTTATAATACGACATTATAACCTTTAATCTTTCTACCCTACAAGGTAAACACCTATATCTAGAGTGTCACAAATCTTAACTTCAAGTATTGCCCTTATGGGATTCAGGATAACCTAATCTAGGAAACTCGACTTAAGAACAAGTAATACTCTAATAATGTCCGCTAAGACATGCCCTTTTGCTGCTCTATCTTAATTGAAACTATTAAATGGGTGGTCAACCGAAATAACAGTTATATTCATAAAAGCTATTAGGGTAAAATGCTACAGCAATACCATAACAACATATAAGAATAGTCAAGAACCCATTAAATTATTTGTCACTCAACTACAAGTAAATTTAGTTCATAATTTGGGTGAGAAAAACAAACATAAACATATTGGTCTCGGAATACATCAAATCAATTAAAGGAAGAAGATAAATATAAGTTGAGCACGGTGAAAATCAAAGCCAAGTAATTCTGCACGATTCTCCAATGTTGCCGAAACAACACTCTTCAATTCTCATCTTCTTCCTCTTCGTTCCTTTTAATTATTCTAATGATAATTCCCTTCGCCGCCTTTCTTTGTGGTATTGCCTCTTTTTTATATTGCAAATTAGGGTAAACACAAGCTCATGAGCGTGCACGCGATAAATTAAGAAACATGTGCTGACCCGCGCCTAAGTTTTCTCCCGCATTTACTTCCAGATTGCTACAGCACGGGTTGCTTTAACATTTGCAACAGCATTGCATTGCTCCCGATTGTGCTTTTCTTCTTTTATGGCCGTCTTCTTTCCTTCTCTTGCTCACCTAATGTCTCAATATCCCCTCATGAATTAAGACTTTCTAAGAACCTACAATTATGCATCTGTTTTTAGCACAAATTACTATGATTCAAGTAAAACTTATTAATACTCAACTAAAATGAATGTTTAAGAAAAATATACTCAAAATGTAATAAAAAAAATCTTATTTGTTCTCTAAATGATCTTGATTCGAGTCTAGAATTGATGTAATAACTCTCATTTCCTAGAGTTATAACACCCCCAAACTTAAACCATTGCTTGCCCTTAAGTAATGACACCTAATAACATTTCCCGCAAACAAACATGCACACAACTTTAGCTCTTTTATCAAATTTGCAAGGATTCTTCCACCTTCAGATCACAATCCCAATCATACAAAATTCCCATAGTAAATCGGTTCTAGACTTAAGCTTCTTTCTATCCATAGTGTGTGTGTGCTCTTTCGGTTGAATTCCAGATATGCTGTAACATCACCAAGGGACTGCATGAATTTCAGCAGTGAGAATACTTCATTCATAAATGGTGTAACAAAACTTTCACATACTCAACTGTGACAATTTTAGGATTTGACAAACTAGGGAATATTCAACCTTCTCATTGTGACATTTATCTTTCATGTGAATGTCAATCAATTGTAATGATGGCACCCAATTACTCAAACCATGCCAGATCAGAGTTGCTACAACAGTAACTATAATGTAATCTTATCTAGATGTATCTTTTACTCAAGGCTGAACACGAGGCTCATGAACAGACCTGGCTACTCAATGCCTTAGACAGAGGAACTTTTTTTTTTATAATTGCGCTACAGCATTGCTCATAACTCTTGCTACCTTTGAACATAATTCTACATATGGGGTACATACTCAGATCTGGTTACTCAGCAACTTGAGCCATTGGAACAAATTGTATTTCATAGAAATCATAATTAATCACACTTGCTTCTCCCCCCAAACTTAGGATCTTTTATATTCTTTTGGCTTTGCTCTAGCAGTCTCATACAATTCAATCAAAGTTTAAGTGTTAAGACAAAATTTCACTTTCATCTTTAACTTATCTCTACTTGGCATTCTCATAAATACTGAATAACACTCAATTTATCTTTATTAGGTATTCAAATCCATACACAAATAACAGATAACAGAGCTTCACACAACACATACATAAATACATGCATTTGGAAACAACCCCCTCAAACTTGAGAGATGTTGTGTCTTCACAAGCATACAGAACAAATGCACATAACTGGACAAGGATATGGAAGACTTTAGAAAATACCACACAAATTGACAAACAAAAAATTTTTTTTTTTAATAAGAACTAGTAAGGAAAGAGTACTCTCCTGTGGTGGGGATTCCAGCACATGACGGGATGCTATCAGCGCTTCTTGGATGCACTGTGCAGCTTATCCTTTGGTGAAGCTTGTGGGGAAGTAGCTGGCAATGTCTTTGTCTTTTTCGTCGCGGGGCTGGTGAGAGGAGTTGTGGATGGGGTTGCTGTCGCAGGGCCTTTAGAAGTACTGCCTTTTCTTTTGTTCGACTGTCGCGGGCTGATGCGAACAGGCTGGCTAGGAGCTTACTGGGGAGGAATTTGAGTTGCTGCATCAGCTGCCTAGTGTTGTGCAAATTTTAATGTACTCGCAAGCGCACGAATCTATTGTAGTATAGATCAATGGTGACGAGTGTCGATCCCACGAGGAGGTGAATTTTAATTGTGTGTAGAATTAATTTTGTAAATGGGTGATTGGATTTGTGGTGGAAATGATTTGGAATATGCTAAAACTTAAATTAAAATGGCGAGAATAAATTCTAAAATTGGAATTGAAATGACAAGAATAAATTGAAGAAAATTCTATTGAAATGAAACACTTGGGTATCTGGATCCGTATCAACATGCATCAGGGCTAAATATTCCTTATTAATACCAATTAAATCATGAGGGAGGAACCCACACCTCATGAACCACACTCTAATCAATATGGTGCTAAGGGCTTATCGTGTCAAATAATAATAACCTTATACTAGAGAGCCAATGTAACCAAGACGGTATCTAGACAAGATTATTATTATTTGTCGACGAGAAGTCAAAACATCCACAAAAACTAGAGGGGAAGAGAAAATAAATTTACCAAATTAAGTCCATGACACATGTTGAGACTTCACCTTCAACCCAAGCTTGAAAGAAAATTAGCCACTCATAATTGAACTAGGGGTAAAATGAGAATTTATTAAAATACATAGAAAATACAAGATGGAGAAGGAATTACAGAAAATGGATCCTAAAAATGGATTCAGAGATATCAAATTAAAGGGGAGAGGCCCCTTTTTATAGATACATGGAGTAAATCATGGCCATCGGATTAAAAACAGTTTGGACACTCAGGATTGCGCCACGTCATCAGTCAACAATACGCGGTTTGACCACGCAGATGAACAGTAACGCGGTTTGGTTGAAAATAATCTTGTGTGATGCATGTACCGTACGCGAGATTTTTCGTCCACTGATATGCTGCCACGTCACCATCAACAGTACATAAGAATTTTAGCCCAACAGGATCGTGACACCTCATCAGTTAATGCCACATCATCGGTCAATGCCATGTGATCATCCGTCTATGTGAACAGTAACGTATACAGTACCGTACACGTGAATAGTACCGTACATGTGAACAGTGCCATTTTTCCTTTTATGCTCCTCCTAAGGTTTTCGACCGTCCTGAGTTCAAAAGTGATGTCCGTTTTGCCATCTGATCTCTCCTGTATTGTGAAATGACTATGATGCCCCTAAAATACATAAAATACTTAATTAAAATAAAACGAATGGAATTAAATCAAAAGAAGGTTAAATTCATAAATGTAAAGGTGTTAGTAAGACTTGAAATGTAAAATGACGGTTTTCTCCTTTATAAATATGCATTTTCTAACACTTAACATACCCCCCAACCAGCTTATTGCTAGTCCCTAGCAAATGAAGCGAAAATAAAATTCAAATTCAAAATGATTTTTTTAAAAAAATTTAGAAACACTCATGTTTATTCAATCAGATTAATGATAGCAATCAAATAAAAGTATAAGCATTATCTCCAGTCTAAAGCAACATCACACTCACATCAATCATCCACATGAATTAGCCCAGTAGACTTTGTTATATCTACTTTCAAGAATGACATGTCAAACCCCAAAATCTCACTGGAAGTAGTGACACTCTCACAAATAAATTAAACCCACTAAAAATAGTCACTCCAATGAATGGTAATTGAGAGAGAAAATAATAAAGAAGTGATATTACATGCTCTCACCAAGATGAAATAAATATGCCCTCAGCTTAGAAATAATACTATCTCAAGTCAAACAAAAATGCTAGTCAACCCACTTTATTTATCTTTTTTTTTATTATGCATCACTACATCTTTTTAGCCCATATAACTAGCTTCTACTTCAAACTATAGTTCCTTAAAATCAAGAAGGACTTTTATTAGGATGTAACTTAGGCTAGGGACATGGCTAACAAAGAAGGGAAATAAGGAAAACAAAGTGTATGTTTGAGAAAAATGCAGAGATTTTTTTTTTTTTGGAAGTTGCAAGGTGGATTTCACCTATTATTTTTATTTTTATTCTTTTGAAACAACAACTTTTGATTTCTTTTTTTCTCTTTTTTTTTTGCATAACTTCGCTGAACAAAATAATTATTTACATTTTTCTCAAACATAAATAGGTGATGGAACTTATAGACATCGGGTAATACTCCAAATCGGAGTGGGTCAAGATGATAAGTTGACAAAGAAAATGTTTTTTTTTTTAAGGCTCAAAAGGGTTAACTATGGATATTTAATAAAAGAGATGGCTAGAAAGGCTCAAACGGATCAAAGATGGCATTTCCATCGTCTTTTAGGGCTATAAATAATCATCCATATCTACTACTTGTTAGATGGGCCTCCCAATGTAACAACACACATTTTTTTCTTTTTTTTATTTTACAATTTTTTTTAAGGGTTAACTCAAAAGCAATTTAGAGATCGTGTGTAAAATAATAAACTGCTAAGCTGTATGAAGAGTGGGCAAAATGGTTATTCTCCAAGAAAAATAATAAGCTCAAAAACTCACTTGGTACTTATTATGACATGTTCATTCCTTCAAGCAACTCACATTTGTCTCCGACATCAACATATAGAGTAGCAAACATAACGTAACATCACTTAAGACCAAAGATAATACAAATGCTAAAATTTGAAATTAATCATGTCATCCAATGTTAAAACAAATCACACAATTTTTTTTTCAAACAACATTCTACCCCCTAACCTATTCTAAGCATGAAAAGAAAATATGCATGTAGAAATGCGAAAATGATGCAGAAAAACTAATTAAAAAAGTTACACTTAAAATGATAGAAAAAAGAAAATGATTTTTTTTTTATAGGCTCAAAAGTTTGAAAATGTATACTTATAGAGGAAAAATTAAAAAGAAACATAAAAACTTAATAAAGAAAAAGAAAATGTCTGCAAATTTATTTGTTTTTTTATTATTATATATATTTTTTCAAACGATGAAGATGCGTTTCTAGAGTCACTACACTCCATATTCAGCCATCTTCAACACACAACGTTAGCAACAGTTAGTTTCTACAACAAAAAATCAGTAAAAACTTAACAAAGATTCCACAATTGTCAACTATTCCCTCCCCCCAACTAGAACGAAACATTGTCCTCAATGTTTTAAAGGAAAGAAGTAGAGTTTAGAAGACATCATCTGGGTGGTGTAACACAGAAGAAAATATTTACAGGCGAAGAGTTAAATCTAATTTGTACTTCTTACTGCCGCTACTGTTACCATCATTATTTGGACGCTCCAACACAAAGGTCCAGGGGTCCAGCTCCGGTTTATAAGCTTGTAACATATCAAGTAGCTCATTAGCAATGTGAGCACAAATAAAAAGTTTTTTCGCATAGGAATGAATGAAGTAGTTTTTTATTGCATGGTTAAGAAATGCAATAAAGCCATCATAAAAGTTATTGACATTTAACAAACAGATGGGTTTCTGGTGGATGCGCAGATGGGCCCAAGATGCTAGTGTGATAAGTGCCTCTAGCGTTGCAAGATCTCCTGGAAGGAAAATAAAAGCATCAGCATGATTAAGCATTTCAGTTATTCTTTCTTGCATACCTGAGACGACTAACTCTTCTCCAGTTGATGAGTCAGACGAACTGCCCAATGGTTTTAGGACGCTTAGGATGATGCCTAACACTTGACTTCCTCTGATAAAAACTGCTTCTGAGACCATTTTTGATAACCCTCGATTACCTCCTCCATACACCAAGTGTAATTTTCTCGCTGCTATGCTTCGACCAAGATCTATGGCTGCCTCAACGAACTCTTTATGTTTGCCATAGTTAAATCCAGAAAGCACACAAATGTTCTTGAATTGTCTATTGGGAGTAGCTGCCATTGAGATACTTCTCAAAAATAATTTGTGAGTGTTTGACAAAAGAAATCACATTTAAGAGTCTTGGTGACAGTGGGTCACAGCTGTGTATGAGGTAGCATGTCAGTGTCAAATACGCGTAAAACACATGGCTCGTGAGTAAAAAA
>NW_006263303.1:8369300-8502883 GCF_000493195.1 Citrus x clementina | reverse complement strand
AATTTTGGAGGTAACTCACTTGCCGATCGTACTTTAGCCTCGATTAACCAACAGATGTCAGCAGGTATGTTATTCCTCATAAGTAATCGCATGCGTTCGGACCGAGCTTTATAGATCGTAAGGAGGGCATTCTGAGGAAGTGAAGGGAATCGCTTGTGAAGCTTCGCTAGAGTGTCGTTTATGTCCATACCTTCGCCTCAGAATATCAGTTATTATGGGAAACTGAAGTAACCGACTTGATTGTCACGGAGTACCGTTATCCGCCACTTCACCGAGGTAATAAAGTAAAGTACACAAACAGAAAAACAAATTAAAACACACAAAGAAAATTAAAATCGTCCTCTTATTGAATTTACCTCAAGCTCCAACTGGATGTCGTAAACACTTCTCTCAATGTCTCTGAGTTGGCGTTCTAAACCCTCAACATAGGCTACTAACTCTGGTGGTTGTAGAGCCCAAATGCGATGAGTTTTACAAAATTGAATCTGCCTTTTGAGATGCGTTTTGACACGTTGAACTGGTTTAAGAATGTTCAAGAGGAACGGTCTAAGTAAGGTACTCATGATTAAAAATGATAAAAGAAAACTTAATAGTTAAATAAACACACTTATGCAAAAATAATTTCAATTAGCAGAAGAATAATATAAAGAAAGAAAAAAAATCAAATCAACGAAAAGAAAAAAAAATCAATTCAACTCTGGTGGGTCACTCAAATTTATTTCGATATCTTCTCCACGTGGTTAGTACTCTAGATATGGCTTTAATCTTTGACCATTAACTTTAAACGTGACACCGTTCTTTGGATCCTTAATTTCAATTACCCCATGTGGAAAAACAGTATGAACAATAAAGGGACCAGACCATCGAGAGCGTAACTTACCTGGAAATAGGTGTAAGCGAGAATTGAATAAAAGCACTTTCTGACCTGGAGTGAACGATTTTCTCATAATTTGCTTGTCATGGAAGACTTTTATTCGTTGCTTGTAAATCTTGGCATTTTCGTATGCGTCATTGCGAATTTCTTCAAGTTCTCCCAGCTGTAATCTTCTTTCTGAGCTGGCTTGCTGCGTGTCAAAGTTGAATTTCTTAATAGCCCAATATGCACGATGCTCGAGTTCCACAGGTAGGTGGCAATCTTTTCCATACACTAGCCTGTAGGGTGACATCCCAATCGGGGTCTTGAAGGCCGTTCTATATGCCCATAATGCATCATCAAGTCTTAATGATCAATCTTTTCTGTCCGGCCTCACCGTCTTTTCTAATATGTGCTTTATTTCTTGATTGTAGATCTCAACTTTGCCACTGGTTTGCGGATGATACGGGGTCGCCACTTTGTGTGTGATTGAATATTTTGTCAAAAGAGCTTTGAATGCTTTGTTACAAAAGTGGGCACCACCATCACTGATTATCGCTCGAGGGAATCCAAAGCGTGAAACAATGTTGCTTTTCAAAAATCCTATCACCACATTGTGATCATTGGTTCTACATGGAATTGCTTCTACCCATTTTGATACGTAGTCAATAGCAACCAATATGTATTGATGGCCAAAAGAAGGGGGAAAGGGTCCCATGAAGTCGATACCCCATACGTCAAAAATCTTAACCACTAAAATTGGATTTAGTGGCATCATGTTTCTTCGTGTAATGCTCCCCATTCGTTGACACCTATCACATGAAGAACAGAAAGTGTAAGCGTCTCAAAATATAGATGGCCAATAAAAACCACATTGTAAAACTTTAGTCACTGTTTTCTTAGCACTGAAATGGCCTCCACAAGCTTATTCATGGCAGAATGAAAGGATATTTTGAATTTCACTTTCTGGGACACATCGTCTAACAATTTGATCAGCACAATACTTGAACAAATACGGGTCATCCCAAAAGAAATTCTTTATCTCTGCAAAGAATTTAGTCTTGTCTTGCTTGGTCCAATGCTCTGGAAGTTGACCTGTAACAAGATAATTCACGATGTCAGTATACAACGGTAATACTTCCACATTCATCAATTGTTCATCAGGGAATGACTCATTTAATGGTAATGGCTCTGTAGTTGTGTCAAAATGGAGACGAGAGAGATGATCCGCCACAACATTTTCTGGGCCTTTTTTATCTTTGAATTCCAAGTCAAATTCCTACAAAAGTAACACCCAACGAATTAGTCTAGCTTTTGCATCTTTCTTTGTGAGAAGATATTTAAGAGTAGCATGATCTGTGAACACAATTATTTTACAACCAATGAAATAAGACCGAAATTTTTTCAATGCAAACACTACTGCTAGCATTTCTTTTTCAGTAGTTGAATAGTTCAACTGTGCATCATTCAATGTCATACTAGCATAGTAAATGACATGGGGAATTCGATCAACTCTTTATCCTAATACTGCTCCTATTGCATAATCAGATGCGTCACACATGAGCTCAAATGGTAAGCTCTAGTTCGGGGGCTGAATGATAGGTGATGATGTCAACAAATGCTTTAATTTTTCAAACGCCACAAGACATGAATCATTAAAGATAAAAGGTACATCCTTAGCAAGTAAATTACATAAGGGTCTGGAAACTTTGCTAAAATCTTTAATGAAACGTCTATAAGAACCAGCATGCCCAAGGAAAGATCTTACTTCTCTGACTGTTTTGGGTGGAGGAATATTAGAAATGAGATCCACCTTGGCTTTGTCAACCTCAATACCTTTGCTCGAAATGATGTGACCGAGAACAATACCTTGTTTTACCATAAAATGACACTTCTCCCAATTTAAGACCAAGTTCTTCTCGATACATCTCTGCAGAACTAGTGTTAGATGATGTAAACATTGATCAAACGAGTCACCAAAGACAGAAAAGTCATCCATAAAGACTTCAAGGAATCGTTCAACCATATCACAAAAAATACTCAACATGCATCGTTGAAATGTAGCAGGTGCATTGCATAATCCAAATGGCATTCTCCTATATGCAAATGTGCCAAAAGGGCAAGTGAAAGTAGTTTTCTCCTGATCTTTTGGTGCTATGGGGATCTGATTGTATCCTGAGTAGCCATCTAGAAAGCAATAAAATTCATGACCTGCTAATCTATCAAGCATTTGATCAATAAATGGTAAAGGAAAATGGTCTTTACGTGTGACAGAATTCAATTTTCTATAATCAATGCATACACGTCATCATGTAGTTACCCTAGTTGGTATCAATTCATTATCAACATTGGTAACTACTGTGACTCCTGACTTTTTGGGGACAACTTGCACAGGACTGATCCATGAACTATCAGAAATTAGGTAAATGATACATGCGTCTAATAGCTTAAGGACTTCAGTTCTAACAACTTCTTTCATATTAGGATTTAACCGACGTTGCATTTCCCTGGTAGATTTAGCATTTTCATCAAGGTAAATGTAATGCATGCAGTCTACTGGGTTTATACCTTTAATGTCTGCTATGGTCCATTCTAATGCTCCTTTGTGCTCTTTTAAAACATCCAATAACTTACCTTTTAACTCGTCATTTAGGGATGATGAGATGATTACCGGCAGCGTACTTTTTTCTCCCAAAAATGCAAATTCCAATGTGTTGGGCAATGGTTTGAGCTCGAGTTTCGGTGATGATTCTGATGATGGGATGAGTTTCTTTTCTAATGGTGCTAGTTGTTCAACTCTTGACATCCATTTATTAGTGTCCATGGATGATGCTGAGTCAAGTAGGGCGTTGACCTCATCGACTGATCTGTCAATATCAAAATCCAAACCAAAGTGAGTTAAACATGTTTGTAAAGGATCATCATTAAGGTTTGAAATAAAAGTATCATCAACTAATGCTTCAATTAAATCCACATCAACAATTCCATCATCTGCATTATGAGGTTGTTTGGCAATGTTGAAGATGTTCAACTCCATAGTCATGTTGCCGAAGGACAACTGCATATTTCCGGTCCTGCATTGAATGTGAGCATCCGCAGTTGCCAAGAAAGGTCGGCCTAGAATAACGAGGATGTGCTTCCTCGAATCCTGTATTGGTTGAGTGTCAATTACAATGAAATCAACAGGAAAATAAAACTTGTCTACCTGGATAAGCACGTCCTCCACAATACCACGAGGTATTTTCGTGGGCCGATCTGCAAGCTGTAACACCACTGGAGTTGGGTGTAATTCTCCAAATCCAAGTTTTAAAAATACTGAGTAAGGCAAAAGATTTACACTAGCTCTTAAATCCAACAAAGCATTCTCAATTGTGTGGTTCCCTGTACTACATGAGATAGTGGGGGAGCCTGGGTCTTTACATTTCAGAGGAATTTTGTGTTGGAGTATAGAACTAACATTTTCTGTTAAAAATGCCTTCTTTTGAACATGAATGTTTCTCTTTTTAGTACACAGGTCTTTAAGAAACATGGCATAAGATGGAACTTGCTTTATAGCATCAAGCAAAGGGATGTTAACACTTACCTGTTAGAAGATTTCGAGAATCTCACCTGTGGATTTTCCCTTCTTTCCTTTAGCTAACCTTTGAGGAAATGGAGCTTTAGGAACATATTCTCATGGGTTGGTTTCTTCTTTCTCTTTGGATGGTGAGTCCTCAACATTCACAGGTACAATTTGATTTTCTTTTGTCACCGGCATCTCTACTTTATTGTCGACTTCCTTTCCTTTTCGTAAGGTCATTATTGGTTTGACCTCTCCATGCTGTTGTGGTGAACTGGTACTTGCTTCATGCACTCCTTTAGGATTAGGCACTGGTTGACTTGGAAATTTGCCTTTCTCAACAGTCATTGCCAAGGTCTGAACTAAAGAAGCAAGCTGTCCCACCATCTTCTCGAGACTTGAAACTGATTGGGCTTGTGAATTGAAGCCTACTCTCAACTCATTTCATAGTCCATCAATGGTGCGGTTCTGTTGCTCAATCATGGAGTGAGTAATATTCTTGAAATTCTGGAATGCATCATCCCATGGTCTGGGTTGAGAGTAGTTCTGGTTTTGATTGTATGGTCTAAATGGTGGCTGAGAGGCTTGAGGATTTTGTGGAATTAGTGGAGCTGGAGCTGTTGGTCCATTCTGTTGGAATCCTTGAGACTATGAAAAATTAGGGTGGTCTCTCCATCCAGGGTTATACGTGTTGGAGTATGGGTTGTAATTCGATGGTTTTCTCATTACACCTATGGCATTTGCTTGATCTGAGTATGAGTCATGGTTATGTGGCTCTGTTGATTTAGTAGTCGATAAAGATGCTATTTGTCGAGAAAGACCTTTAATTATCGCTTTGACTTCTTTGATTCCCGAAGTTGACTCGCCAATTTGAACCTCATTTACCCCCTTAATTCTTCTAGTATTCCTGAGTGATCGACTCCGTTGTTGGGAATTATCTGCTTGTCGCTGGAAGAATTCTCAAATTTCTGATGCACTTTTTGACATTAGCTCTCCTCCACTTGTTGCCATTAGTCATTCAAAAATTTAGTTACCATTTGTTCCCATGATGCAATGCTATTAGCAGGTAAAATATTTAACCATGAACGAGCTCTATCCTTTAAAGAAAATGGGAATAATCTGAGTTTAACATCATCGTCTAAAAAATTTTCATATTTAAAAGTTTGACAAATGGCATGAAAATCATTCAGATGATTATATGGGTCCTCATTTTCTAGGCCATAAAATGTGGGGAGACAATTTAGCACACTAGGTTTTAATTCAAAACTCCTAGCAGCTACATTTGGGTATCTTATACATGATGTGATCAAATTAGCTAAGGGACTAAAATAGTCCTTAAATGGTCTTTCCTGTGATGCTTGTAAATCCATTTTATTTTTTACGTGTTTGTGTGTGCGAAGTATTTTTTCTAGTTCAAGGTCTATAGGTTCAAGATTAGGAAATAATGACCTACGACCATGCATGCAAGGAACACAAAAATAAATGGGAACAAAACAAATAAAAATAAAGAAAAAGGAGAAATCACGATACTAACCTTATTGCGCTATTAAAACCTTTCTATAAAAATACACAAAAACAAATACGTGAAATAAATTAACTAAAAATAAATTAATAAGATAAACAAAAAAAATTATAAAAAAAAATTGAAAATTAAATTATAGAATTTTAAAGAAGAGAAAAAGAAAAGAAATACTAACCTTTAAATGTAGATTCATTTTTTTTTCTTTTTCTTTTTAATAAAAAAATACAAGAAAACAAATAAAAGAAATTATTCACAAAAATTAATTCTATGAATTAAAATTACTTACCTCCCCGACAATGGCGCCAAAAACTTGTTGTGCAAATTTTAATGTACTCGCAAGCGCACGAATCTATTGTAGTATAGATCAATGGTGACGAGTGTCGATCCCACGAGGAGGTGGATTTTAATTGTGTGTAGAATTAACTTTATAAATGGGTGATTGGATTTGTGGTGGAAATGATTTGGAATATGCTAAAACTTAAATTAAAATGGCGAGAATAAATTCTAAAATTGGAATTGAAATGGCGAGAATAAATTGAAGAGAATTCTATTGAAATGAAGCACTTGGGTATCCGGATCCGTATCAACATGCACATGGGCTAAATATTCCTTATTAATACCAATTAAATCATGAGGGGGGAATCCACACCTCATGAATCACACTCTAATCAATATGGTGCTAAGGGCTTATCGTGTCAAATAATAATAACCTTATACTAGAGAGCCGGTGTAACCAAGGCGGTATCTAGACAAGATTATTATTATTTGTCAACGAGAAGTCAAAACATCCACAAAAACTAGAGGGGAAGAGAAAATAAATTTACCAAATTAAGCTCATGACACATGTTGAGACTTCACCTTCAACCCAAGCTTGAAAGAAAATTAGCCACTCATAATTGAACTAGGGGTAAAATGAGAATTTATTAAAATACATAGAAAATACAAGATGGAGAAGGAATTAAAGAAAATGGATCCCAAAAATGGATTCAGAGATATCAAATTAAGGGGGAAAGACCCTTTTTTTATAGATACATGAAGTAAATCATGGCCATCGGATTAAAAACAGTTTGGACGCTCAGGATTGCGCCACGTCATCAGTAAACAGTACGCGGTTTGACCACGTAGATGAACAGTAACACGGTTTGACTCGGATGAACTGTAACGCGGTTTGGTTGAAAATAATCCTTTGTGATGCATGTACCATACGCGAGATTTTTCGTCCACTGATATGCTGCACGTCACCATCAACAGTACATAAGAATTTTAGCCCAACAGGATCGTGACACCTCATCAGTCAATGCCACATCATCGGTCAATGCCACGTCATCGTCCGTCTATGTGAACAATGTCGTGAACAGTAACGTATATAGTATCGTACACGTGAATAGTACCGTACATGTGAACAGTGTCATTTTTCCTTTTATGCTCCTCCTAAGGTTTTCGACCGTCTTGAGTTCAAAAGTGATGTCCGTTTTGCCATCTGATCTCTCGTTTATCGTGAAATGACTATGATGCCCCTAAAATACATAAAATACTTAATTAAAATAAAACAAATGGAATTAAATCAAAAGAAGGTTAAATTCATAAATGTAAAGGTGTTAGTAAGACTTGAAATGTGAAATGACGGTTTTTTCCTTTATAAATATGCATTTTCTAACACTCAACACCTGGCCCTCAGCTGTGATGGCTGCAATGATCGCTAGTAGTTGCTTGGCCTGCTCAAGTGTAGGCGTAACATTTGGCTGCTGCAG
Source organism: Citrus x clementina (assembly GCF_000493195.1). Taxonomy (NCBI): domain Eukaryota; kingdom Viridiplantae; phylum Streptophyta; class Magnoliopsida; order Sapindales; family Rutaceae; genus Citrus; species Citrus x clementina. The sequence goes on along the minus strand of NW_006263303.1, from coordinate 8,495,198 downwards.
CAGCTAGCTCGGCATCAACTTGCTCCATTTCATCTGCAGAGTCTGGAGGTGTTGCCATTTTTACTTTACCCTTGTCCTTTCCTTTGCTCGCAAGGACTGGAATAGATGGTTCCTCTTCAGGGTCTTCCTCTTCCTCTTCTTGAATAATGTGCTGCTACTTTCGTCCTCAGGTGGGTCAGATGGTTCAACATCTTCTGATTCAACTACTGCTTGTGGTTCAGCTACAGTTTCTTCTGCTGGTTCATCTGTAGCAGTGGCTTCTTCACTGGCTTCTGCTGGAGCATCTGTGGTGTTGGTGCCAAAATTGTACTGATGGAGCAGTGACTCAGGGAAGTTCCGGTGAGTGCGTTTCATGTACAAGGCAAATTGGTGTAGTTGGTTGTCCAGGTGCTGGAGATAGTTCCAAAACTGATCGTTCTCCTGCTGTTGTGCGTCCGTACATTGAGTTATACTTGTGCTGAGAGCCTGGATGGTCTGTTCGAAGCCAAGAGCTCGTCTTGCTCCTGTCATAGCAGCTGGTTCAGTAGTTGTTCCAGCACTCTCACCAGCAACTCTCTCAATGGTTCGTGCCGTAAAGGCACTATCATTCTTGACATGGTCATCTCTAGCGTCAAGACGAACACCTGAAACTACACAAATGCTGGTGACAAGTGAGGGAAATAGCAAGGCAACAGTTCGGTGAGTCTTGACTGCACACTCTCGGATTTCTTTTACAATGATGCTACCCACATCTATGGGAAGTCCGCGAACAAGGACATATAACAAAACCAATTTCTCTTGCGAAACCGTAGTAGTGTGAGTGGTGGGCATAAGCCTAGATTTCAAAAATTTCACCCACACCTTAGCAATAGGCTTCAAATCTATCCTATTAACTACACGCCCTTCCTCGTTAGCCTATGATGCCCTTTCTATGGTAAGAGTTGTGAAAATGGTGGTCCACTTTTTCGAGGTCAATTTATCACGCAACTTGGCATACTCACAATTAATTTCAGCGGGTAAATTATAAAAAAGTATTTATAACTCGGGAATCTAATGGAACAAGTTTGTTTCTTACCCAAATGTTGTGTTGATCAGAGCTTACCAAATTGGCGTAAAATTCTTTGACTACTTGAAGCACATGATCACGAGGGTGATTGCAAAGCTCTAACCATCCTCGCTTTGCTGCAGCATTATGAATTGTTTGTACAATTCCAGTGAGTTGTTCTAGAAATTGAAACCCTTTCTCTTCCAGAATCTTACGCGACTCTATGAATTCTTCATATTTTTCTTCGGCGTGGTAGCTCTGGAAGCGTGACGGATCTTTGAGGCAGTTGACTGTTTTCTTATACCTCAGCATTGTTGTAGCAGTAACAAATTGAAGCTAATGTGCCTGAGAGTAAAAAGAGTAGAAGAGTTTAAGAATTGTTAGAGTTGTCTTTGCGAAGGAGATGTGGAATAGTGGCGTAGAGCACTAAGCACAGTGACTCTTTTTTATAATGGACTTTAATTTGAAGATAAATACGGTAACTAGAGATAATTGAGGGAATAAAATATTTGAATTAAATGTGCATATCCCCAAAATTATCGGCCAGTGAAATTAAAGCTTTAATTTCGGAGATTTGTTTCGGCAATTTCTATCCATATCCATGCATCCATCTATCACGATTTTATCTCCAACGGTAAGTGAAAGGCTCAAGCTTTTAATTTACTGTAACGGTAAAATTAATTACTGCAGCACCCATTCGCTTGTTCTAACAACGGATACATACTCCACACTAAAGCTTCTGACACGTGGATCACCTCTGCATTCTGCCATCATACACTCTCACTTGTCAATATGGAATTCAATTGTCATACTTACTTCAAACTAAAATTAAGTCTAAAATTATTAAAAGAAATAAATAGATCAAATTAAAGTGATAATAAAGAATGCAATAATGTAAAAGGATAAAAGTAAACGGTTAACATAAAAAAAATAAATAAATAAGATGGTAAAGAGGGAGAGTTGTCTATAAAACCAAAGGATATCACAATAGGTTTGAAGTGGTTGTCTCCCCAATGGGTTACCTCCCATGGAGCGCTTGATTTAAGGTCCTTCAGCCTGACCTTCTTTCATTGCTTAATAACTGGGTTCTTTAAGGAGTAACACCTCCTTTGAACAATCTGCTGCTGGATGTATGTAGTGCTTAACCCTGTGTCCATTAACCTTGAATTCTTGACCTGTTTGTTCATCTAAAAGATCAACAGCTCTATGAGGATAAAATTTGAGCAACTTAAACGGGCCAGACCATCATGACTTGACTTTCTCGGAAATAATCTTAGTCTTGTGTTGTGAAGCAATACTAATTGTCCAAGGCTAAATTGCCTATGTTGAATATACTTATCGTGCCAGTGTTTTGTCCTCTCTTTATAAATTCTTGCATTTTCGTATGAAAATAGCCGTAATTCATCAAGCTCACAAAGCTGAATCTTTCTTTGCTTTGCTGCAGTATGAATATCCCAATTTAATTTCTTCAGTGCCCAATGTGCTTTATGCTCTAGCTCTAGTGGCAAATGACAAGCCTTTTCATAAACAATTCGGTAAGGGGACATGCCGAGTGGAGTTTTGTATACTGTTCTATAGGCCCATAGAGAATCATGTAAGTGTAAAAATCAATCCTTGTTGGGTTCACCACTTTTTCTAAGTTTCTTTAATCTCTCTGTTGGACACTTCAGCCTGACCATTAGATTGTGGGTGATATGCTGTAGCTACCTTGTGTCTGACTCCATATTTTACCATTACTGCAGCAAAGATTTTATTATAAAAATGTGTTCCCTCGTCACTAATAATTGCTCTAGGAGTACCAAATCTGGAAAAAATATTTTTCTGCAGAAACGCCACCACTACTTTAGCATTATTGGTAGGTAATGCTGTAGCTTCTACCCACTTAGAGACATAATCCACAGCAATAAGGATATATAAGTTCCCAAAGGATAAGGGGAAAGGTCCCATGAAATCTATTCCCCAAACATAAAAAACTTCCACTTCTAGTATGTTGGTCAATGGCATTTCATGTCTGCTAGTTATGTTCCATGTCCTTTGACACATGTCACAATATTTAACAAACTCATAAATATCTTTAAAAATAGTTGGCCAGTAATAACTTGATTGCAATACTTTAGCAGCTGTTCTGTGACCACAAAAATGTCCTTCATATGCTGCAGCATGGTATGACTCCAGTATATGGGGAATCTCTCCTTCTGCAGCACATCTTCGTATTACTTGGTCTGGGCACAGCTTACATAAATGTGGGTCATCCCATTGGTAACTTCTAACATTATGAAGAAATTTCTTTTTCTCTTGAAACTTGAGCTCGGGTGGTAACAATCCACTTACTAAATAGTTAGCAAAATATGCATACCATGGAGATTCTGACTGCTGTAGCATCTGTGCTTGCTGTACCACCAACAGCTGTTCATCAGGAAAAGTTTTAGTGATGTCTTTCCTTGTCAATGTGCTTGTGTCTGCTTCCAACCTTGATAGGTGATCTACTACTTGATTCTCAGTCCCCTTTCTATCTTTAATTTCCAGATCAAATTCTTGTAGCAATAAGATCCATCTGATTAATCTTGGCTTGGCATCTTTATTTGAAATTAAGTATTTGATGGCTGCATGGTCTATATATACAGTCACTCTAGTGCCCACCAAGTAGGCTCTAAATTTGTCAAAAGCAAATACTACTGCTAGCAATTCTTTCTCTGTAGTGGTGTAATTGATTTGAGTATAAGTAAGAGTTTTGCTTGCATAATATATGGAGTGAAAAACCTTATCCCTTTTTTGCCCTAATACTGCTCCCACAGAATGGTCACTAGCATCACACATCAATTCAAATGGTAAAGTCCAGTCTGGAGATATGATTACTGGAGCAGTAATCAGAGCTTTCTTTAATGCTCCAAATGCTTGATGACACTCTTTGTCAGAGTAAAAGGGTTTATCATATTCCAGCAATGAGCATAATGGTTTAGCCACCTTAGAAAAATCCTTAATGAATCTTCTGTAAAATCCAGCATGACCCAAAAAACTCCTAATACCCTTTACTGAAGTTGGAGGTGGCAGTTTAACTATTACCTCTATCTTGGCTTTGTCTACCTCAATGCCATCCGTGGATACCTTGTGGCCCAATACTATTCCTTCTTGCACCATGAAATGGCATTTTTCCCAATTGAGTACTAAATTGGTCATCTCACATCTTTTAAGAACTTCTTCCAGGTTGTGCAAACCATCATTGTATGTTTCTCCAAAAACTGAGAAGTCATCCATGAAAACTTCTAAAGTCTGCTCTACCATGTCAGAAAATATAGACATCATGCATCTCTGAAAAGTTGCTGGAGCATTGCATAACCCCAAGGGCATTCTTCTGAAGGCAAATGTTCCATAAGGACAAGTAAATGTTGTCTTCTCCTGATCTTCTGGAGCTATAGCAATCTGGTTGTAGCCTAAATACCCATCTAAGAAACAATAGTATTGTTTTCCAGCAAGTCTGTCCAACATCTGATCTATGAATGGAAGTGGAAAATGGTCTTTCCTTGTGGCTTTGTTGAGCTTTCTATAATCCATACATACTCTCCATTAGTTACTATCCTTGTAGGAATAAGTTTATTCTTCTCATTAGCTATTACTGTTATCCCTCCCTTCTTTGGAACACATTGCACTAGGCTCACCCATGAACTGTCTGATATTGGGTATATGATTCCAGCATCCAACCATTTGATGATTTCCTTTTTCACCACTTCTTTCATGATTGGGTTCAACTTTCTTTGGTACTCAACTGAATTGCTGGAGCAATCTTCTAGCAGGATTTTATGCATGCAAATTGATGGGCTTATCCCCTTTATATCTGCCATTGTCCATCCAATTGTTCTTCTGTATTTTCCAAGCAAATCTACTAAACTCTATTCTTGACTTGCATTCAAAGTAGAAGAGATGATTACAGGGAGTGTGTTATTTTGACCAAGATAAGCATATTCTAAATGTGAAGGTAACAGTTTTATTTCAGGACTAGGAGGTGATTCAATAGATGATAAAGTTGTTTTTATTTTCCTGTCTGAAAGATTCAAATGTTCAATAAACCTGGTATGCCTATCAGATTGCTTTTCTTCCATCCAATCTATCTGAATTGCTGTAAATCTTCCTCTTATACATCATCAAAGGTATTGACTTTGTCAAATGCCTTACTGTAGCATCTATCCATTCTGTCCGCTACAACAAAATCCACTACACTCAAGAAATTGCAGTCTTCTACTTCATCAGGATTTCTCATAGCCTCTAGTACATTAAATGTGACTTACTGATCATTCACTCTCATGGTGAGCTCTCCTTTCTGCACATCTATCAGAGTCTTTCCAGTTGCTAGGAAAGGTCTTCCAAGTATAATGGGTACTTCTTTATCAGCTTCAAAATCCAGTACAATGAAATCCACTGGAAAGATGAATTTATCAACTTTCACCAGTACATCCTCTATTTTTCCTTCAGGGTATACATGAGATCTGTTAGCCAATTGTAGAGTGACTGTTGTTGGTCTGCATTCCCCTACTTCAAGCTGCTTAAATACAGATAATGTCATCAAATTAATGCTAGCTCCTAGGTCACAGAGTGCTCTGCCAGCATACCTAGTTCCTATAGAACATTGTATTGTGAAACTCCTTAGATCTTTCACTTTTGCTGGAATCTTATTTTGGAGCATATAACTATTTTCATGTGTTAAAGCAAAAGTTTCAAACTCTCCCAGCCTTCTTTTTCTTGCCATGATGTCCTTTAGAAATTTCACATAATTTGGCATTTGCTCCAAAGCTTCCACAAAATGTATGTTTATATGTAATTGCTTCAGCACTTCCAGGAATTTGCTAAACTGCTTGTCCATTTTTTGCTTCTGGAACCTTTGTGGCAAATGTGGTGGATGTCTAAACTGCTAGTTAGATTCAGGAGGTACCAAACTTTGTTTGTTTAGATTGGTGCAGGTTGTGGCTACTGGTGTTGCAACTTCTTTTTCAGCATGTTCTGGTTGAATTTCTTTTGCAGTTGCTGTAGCTTGGCCCATGTAATTAATGTCTTGATGGGGAGTTTGTTGTAACATGCTTCATTTTTTAGTTGGTTTTTGTGCTGAATTGCATTCTATCCCATTTTTGGTCACCTTGACTGGGATATCAACATTCTTTCCAAATCTCAAACTAATTACTTTGCAGTGTTCTTTGTTCTCTCTTCTAGGGTCTTCTGTGTTGCTAGGTAGGCTTTCTTGAGTTCTACTGGTCATTGTTGTGGCTAGTTGTCCTATTTGATTCTCCAGGTTTCTCAAGGATACAGCTTGACTCTGCACAATTGCTTCATTCTTTGCAATATATTCCTTAATCAGTGTTTCCAATGAAGTGATTGGATCCTGACTGATATGTTTTTGCCCTTGACTCTGCTGAAGAAAACCAGGTGGCTGTGTGTTTCTATTTTGTCCATTTAATACTGGAGCATTTCGATTCTGACTGCTCTATGAGAAATTTGGGTGTTGTTTCCAGTCAGGGTTGTAAGTATTTGAATATGGGTTGTTCTGAGGTTGTCGATTGAAATTTCTCACATAGTTTACTGAAGCTGGATTCCTAGGACAACTATCAAAGTCATAGTTTACTGAAGCTGGATTCCCAGGACAACTATCAAAGTCATGCTCTTCACCACAGTATACACAAGAAAGTTCAACAACTTACTTTACTGTTGCTGGAGCAGATGTCAAGGCATTTACCATGTTAGTCAATGAGGTTACTTGTGCTGATAAAGCTGTAATTGCATCAATGTTATGTACCCCTGCTGATCCTCTTGCTGCTGGTTGCCTGGCTGAAGGCCACTAGTAATTATTATTGGCAATTCTTTCCAGGATTTCATAAGCTTCAGTGTAGGATTTGGATAACAGAGCTCCAATTGCTGAAGCATCCACCATTAACCTAGTACTTGGATTCAACCCATTGTAGAAAGTTTCCAATTGTATGCAACAAGGAATACCATGATGAGGACACCTTCTAAGCAATTCCTTGAATCTTTCTCAAGTCTCGTACAAACTTTCATCTTCCAGTTGATAGAATGAAGTAATCTCATTCCGCAACTTTGCATTTTTTGTTGGTGGGAAATATTTCATTAGGAATTTATCAGCCAATTCATTCCATGTAGTGATGGAATCAGATGGTAACGAATTTAACTATGCTCTTGCTCGATCTCTTAAGGAATAAGGAAAGAGCCTCAACCTTAAGGCATCTTGTGTTGCTCCAGCAATCTTGAAAGCATTACTTACTTCCAAGAACAATTTAAGATAGAGATGAGGATCTTCATTTGGCAATCCATTGAATTGCCCAACTGTTTGCAACATTTGAAATATCACTGGCTTTAACTCAAAATTTGTAGCGTCTACTTCAGGTCTGATGATGCTAGGATGTACAACTTAAGGAGTTAGCACAGCATAATCTTTTATGGCTCTGTCTCTGTCATCAGCCATATAAATAATATTGTTGTTACCTGGTTGTCTCCCGTTAGCATGTTCATTCTATTCTTCTTGAATGTTGACTGGTTGTAAGGGCCCGTGAGGGTTCAAATTTCCCTCATCCTGCAAATTATTCATGCTTGAAATAGTCTTTAAATTTCTTTGTTCTCTTCGCAATCTCCTGACAGTCCTTTCAATCTCAGGATCGAGTTGGAATACCACAGATCTGTCCTTGCACATTCACGTATCGATCTGCCAATCAATAGAATGAATCAAGTCAAATTTGGCGCTATCACGATTTACTTCACACTTCAAAAATAAACAATCAATCCCTGGCAACGGCGCCAAAAACTTGTTGGTAAATTTTATAAGCAATAACTATCAATGCCAATGTGTAAGTATACACAACAAGTAATAAAGTTATAAGTATTCAAGATCATCTCCATATGGATTGATGTTATTCAGAATGCTATAACACTCACAATAACACAACTCAACTTGAAACCAAAACAAACAATTGTCAAATAATTTCTATCGTAATCAATAATTGAAATAAGAATTAAATAAGACAATACTGTAATGAAATAAAATAGATTAACTGTGTCTAAGATTCAATGGAGAATATAGTAGTTGAATGATCAAACTCTCCTAATAGGGTGACTGTTGTTTACTAAATTAGCACCAGTTGTTAGAATAAGTGTTGCAGCACCGGGCAGAATAAATCGGCATCCTCAACTATCGCATGTTGGAAGTCTCATACCTTTAAATCTACTAACAATGACCAGTTACTCATATATTTATAGTACGACATTATAACATTTAATCTTTTTACCCTACAAGATGAACACCTATATCTAGAGTGTCACAAATCTTAACTTCAAGTATTGCCTTTATGGGATTCAGGATAACCTAATCTAGGAAACTCGACTTAAGAACAAGTAATACTCTAATAATGTCCGCTAAGACATGCCCTTTTGCTGCTCTATCTTAACTGAAACTATTAAATGGGTGGTCAATCGAAATAACAATTATATTCATAAAAGCTATTAGAGTAAAATGCTACAGCAATACCATAACAACATATAAGAACAGTTAAGAACCCATTGGATTATTTGTCACTCAACTACAAGTAAATTTAGTTCATAATCTGGGTGAGAAAAACAAACATAAACATATTGGTCTCGGAATACATCAAATCAATTAAAGGAAGAAGATAAATATAAGTTGAGCATGGTGAAAATCAAAGCCAAGTAATTCTGCATGATTCTCCAATGTTGCCGAAACAACACTCTTCAATTCTCATCTTCTTCTTCTTCGTTCCTTCTAATTATTCTAATGATAATTCCATTCGCCGCCTTTCTTTATGGTATTGCCTCCTTTTTATATTGCAAATTAGGGTAAACACAAGCCCATGAGCGTGCATGCGATAAATTAAGAAACATGTGCTGACCCACACCTAAGTTTTCTCCCGCATTTATTTCCAGATTGCTACAGCACGGGTTGCTTTAACATCCGCAACAGCATTGCATTGCTCCCGATTGTGCTTTTCTTCTTTTATGGTTGTCTTCTTTCCTTCTCTTGCTCATCTAATGTCTCAACATCCCCTCATGAATTAAGACTTTCCAAAAACCTACAATTATGCATCTGTTTTTATCACAAATTACTATGATTCAAACAAAACTTATTAATACTCAACTAAAATGAATGTTTAAGTAAAATGTACTCAAAATGTAATAAAAACATCTTATTTGTTCTCTAAATGACCTTGATTCAAGTCTAGAATTGATATAATAACTCTCATTTCCTAGAGTTATCAGCGACCGATTTACTACATAACAAGCAGTTTTGGCTACTTCTACCCATAATGAATTACGTAGACCCACAATCCTCAACATAGCTCTTATTCTTTCTGTAAGAGTTCTGTTCATCCGCTCTACCACTTCATTTTGTTGAGTATATGGCACCTTGAACTGTTTCTATATACCTTCTTGCTTACAGAAAGTAAGAAACTTGCCGTTTGTATATTTTCCACTGTTATCTGTCTTTAAGCACTTGATTATTTTTTTGGATTCATGTTCAACCCGTACTTTGTATTGTTTGAATACTGGAAACACATCTGACTTTTTCTTGATTGGATACGCCTAGCATCTCGTGGAATGATCATCAATGAAAGTCACTAAGTACTTTGCACCTCCCATGGACATATTCAGCGATTCCCAAACATCATAATGAACCAAATCTAAAATACATTTATTTCTGGCATTGGATCTGCTGAACTTCAATCCATGCTGCTTATTTGTAACACAATGTTTGAAAAATGGTAAGTTTACCAATTTGAGCCCCGGAAATAATTTTCGCTTAAAGAGAATCTTCAAACCTTGTTCTGACATGTGACTGAGTTTGATGTGACTTATCATCGTTGATTCTTCTCTATTTGACGCGACACACGCATTAACTTCCTGTAGTATTTCCCCCTTAAACATGAACAGATTAGCACCAATCTTTTCTGCCTTCATCAATACAAGCGCATCTCTAGTAATCTTAATGATCTTATTTTCAACATAGTTTTGCACCAATGACTATCTATTTGTCCCAAAGACAATAATTTTTTCTTTAGGCCATTGACATGTCGTATCTCCCCAATTGTGCGAATTGTACCATCAAACATTTTTATTTTGATATATACAGATCCTCTTGTGATAGGTTCATATGTGTGAAACCATTTTCTCTTAAAGGTTATGTGTCGAGTAGCTCCTGAGTTTATGAGCCAGATGTCAGATAGCCGTTTTCGACCTTTTGAAATAGTTATTGCCTCGCTGTAGAGAATTTCGTCATCATCCGAGGTACTTGCTACACACCCTTGAGCATTTGATGACTCAGGTTATTTGCCCTCTCTTCTCTTCTGGTTGTTCCAACAATCTTTCTTGACGTGTCTTTTCTTGCCACAATTGTAGTATTTAACATTTTTCTTATTTCTGGATTTTGATCTATCACGATTGTGACTTCTACTGGGGCCACGTTCCGTTGATCTCCCTTTCGTCACCGATAGTGCTTCTGCCTGCTGCAAACTCGTCAACCTATCTTTCTTGTTTTTCTGTCTACTCTCCTCATTTAATACGGATGCAATAACATCGTTGAAAATTAGACTGTCCGCTGGATTGTTGTTTATCATATTGATGATAAGTTGATCATACGAATTTGGTAGACTTTGAAGTAAAAACTATGCACGTTCATTTTCCTCTATTTTATTACCCAACGTTATGAGTTGTGAAAATAGAGTCTTCAAGGTGTTGATATGGTCAGTCACCGATGTAAATTCTGCCATTCGAAGAGTATAGAGTTTCATTTTTAAGAAAATCTTGTTGTGTAGAAACTTGGCCTCGTACAATTTTGTGAGAGTATCTCATATTTCCTTTACTGTCGTTTTCTTCGCCACACTAAATAACATACCATCTGCAAGTGTCAAGTGTAGATCAGTAATGGCATTACTCGTCCATCTCATTCCACTTGTCATCATCAGTTATCTCCATAGGCCTTTCTCTAATTACTGCTAAGCAATTATTTTTTCTCAAAATTGCCAACATCTTTATTTTCCATAACGAGAAATTATTTCCGTTGAACTTCTAAATTTCATACTTTGCCGCCATTTTGTTGATAAATATCGCACACAAACTAGTGTACCACCTTCAATAGTTGTGAGTATGTGTGAGAATGCACACCAGGAAAGTTCTCAGGAAAGATTGGATGGGTCACAACGGTCTTATTTAAAACCTAGACTCCTTAGACTCTTAGGACAGAACTTTCCTAGACATGTATAAAATTACACAGTTACTCCACTCACACCACTATTCCCTACTTTGCACCACAAAATTCTTGGATCGCTCCCACAGTTTCTTGTGAACAGTACCGTATATGTGAATAATTTTATATATGAGAACAATACTGTATATATGAACAGTACCCTTTACATGAACAGTACCCTTTACGTGAGCAGTACCCCGACTCCAAAAATACAACCAATAGCTCTAATACCACTGTTGGAAAATTGATGAGTGAAGCAGACACGCAATTAAAGTGAAATTGAGAAATAATGAGACACAAAATCACACAGGGACACAAAAAATTACGTGGTTCGGTTTTTAGCTTATATCCACGGGCGAAGACAGAAGAAAAATATTTTACTAGTAAAAAGGAATTAAAGGTATTTTAGTATTTTAACTCATTATCCAAAATCCCAATACACCCAAACTCTCAAATCACTAATCACTCAAGAGTTTTTTAAAACTCTTGTCTCTCCATAAGGAAGAAGAAAATGAGCTGAAGAAATTGAATGCCGAAGGGGGAATGAAGCCTTCTATTTATGGGCTTCATTCCCCTTTCCTTTTTAATTAAAATAATAATTATTTTATAATTTTTATTTTTATAGTCAACACGGCACCATCAAAAAATGGCAGGCCGTGTTAAAAATGTTGATGGTTTGGCACCGCCCATCTAGAAGGGTTGTGCCAACTATGACTTTGACAGCATCAAGTTAACTACTTGCGATACTAGTGGTGATTGTGGGTTAGTGTCGCTATGTTATTCGAAGGCTGAGAGAATTCTTCTCTCTCTTCATCTCAGCTTAATAATAGTTTTTTATTATTAAAAAATTAAAAAAATATAGCATTGTGGGGATAAACAAAAATTTAATCATTCAAGCATTTTAAGGACAAACAAAAGCAAGCAGTCCACATGCTTTCTATTTGTCTCACTCTTCTTTTTGTTTTTTTAATTAAAAATATAAAAAGGGAAGAATTATTATAACTTGCATCTCTCTCACCTTCCTCCATAACTCTCCACATTAAGGACCTCAGTCACTCGACTTTATCTGACTTTCTCTCCTCCGGTAACCAATAATTTTCACAACAATTTTCATACAATTAATATCCCAAACCAAAAATTCATTTTTATCATCAAATAGTTACAACCAAAATTTAAAAAATTAATCCAAGAATGCACAAAAAAAAAAATCATTTTCTTTCACTGATCATCTTTTGTATTTGGTAGTCGGAGAGTTCTGTATTTGGTAGCCGGAGAGAGTGAAGAAGCGGTGAGGGGTAGCGACGATTCGGAGATGAGGATAAAGTCGAGGACGAGTAAAGAAGTGAGTGAGGTAGGATGAATTTGAGCTGTGCAATAGCCATAAGTGCGGGAGGATCGATATCACTCTAGATCCACTCACACTGAGAGAGCACTAGCAGATGCAGTAGCGAGAGATAGGGATGGCAAAATAGCCCGGACCCAGCCCGGACCCGGATGAACTCGTATTATCCGGTGCGGGTTGAACTCAGTCCGAAGATAAAAATAATGCAGATCCGAAATTCATTTTATAAACCCAGACATATCCAGGTCCGGATCCAAATTTACGTAAACCCGAATATCCAAAATCCGAACCCGGATATCTTTATTTTAAAATTTATTAAATAATTAAATTTAAGTTATTAAATCTAAGTATAAAAGCAAAAAAGAAAAGAAAAGAAACGCTAAAACAAAATGCAGCCGCAGCAGCCCCGTTTCTCCTCTTCTCTCTAATTAGCATATTTGTCACTTGTAAATGAATTGAAATGAATATGGAGCCTTCTAGATGTTGAGCACTCGTCCCTCCTAAGTAGGCTTGGGACCCAAGGCAACGCTTGGGTTCCATGACTTCATTGACTCATAATTTTGTGATATTGATTTTATAGGCAACTAACTCCATATTGTCCCCACAGACAGCGCCTGGTCTATTGATGCAAATTTTTTATCATAGTTCTTCACTCTATATTTGTTATAAATAATTTCGAAACTTGAGTATAAAATCAAAGTCCATTTAATTACAAGAAGCAAGCAATAGATCAAGTTTCACACACGAGGGTGCTAATTAGCCCTCTAATTAGCATATTTGTCACTTGTAAACTGAATTGACCACACCTATGCATTTCACTTTAAAGATTTGTTTTAATTTTACTCAAAGATAAGGATTTGATATTTGAAAAAAAAAATTTAACAAAGTAACGATATTATTAAAATTAAAAAAATAAATTTTAATACATTAAAATTATATTTTTTTAATCTATTAATATATTAAAATTTTTATTTTTTTTTATTAGAAGCATTCTCATTAATAAATAAGGATATCCTCGCTAGAGGAGCATGCATACTCGTGTTCCATAGAGTGATGAACGTAATAATATATAAATCGTATTTATAACAATAAATTTATTGTTTTCAACATCGGAAGGGAAATTTACTGCCCGGTAGTGGAAAAAAAAAAAAGGTCTCCTAATTCCCCTTTTATGATTGCAGGCCATCAGTAAAAAGAGAAGCAAAAACCTCCATTTGATGTTTCTCCAAAACAACACCAACTTCAATACCACCACTCCCATCTCCACTCTCCGCCAAAGAGATAGCTCCCGTTTTATCAATTGACACAATCTCCACCTTCTTCGGCTTTCCCCACCCGAAATCCGACCCGTAAACATCAAAACGGTTTGACCCGGCAACCGAAAGAATTCGTTGTTGCAGTCCTTCCCCTTTCATCATGCCCAAGACGTTTACAAACTTATCCTCTGATCCTTCAATAACATCACCCTTTAGCTCTTTGATACAATCACTTAGCTTCTCTGCAACGAAAGCTTCCCCATTTTCCCCCATCAAATAACTTGCTTTTTGAACTGTACCTTGTCCACCAACACAGTTACCAAAATAATTAACGGGAAGTGGAGGATCCAAACGGCTCCTACAATCCGCTGCAACCCCAAACATAACATTAGTATCAGTTTCTTCTCCATAAGCTTTTACTAAGCAAACGAATGAATGAGCACATGCAAGCACATGAGTCGATAAATGAAGTTGTTCAGCCGACTTTCCTGCTTGAAGAATATTTTCCTTAATCTTGTCCCTCAGTTTCGTTATATCTTCAGGTCTCATCTCAAATGTCATTCGAACCAAATCAGAGTTAACCTGTTTCATAGGGATGATCTTCAAGCTCCGTGTGTTGGCAAATTCCAACCAGTGGTTCGCGTACACAACGTCGAGCCCTTTCGGATCTTTGATGACACTCCGGTCAAAGCAGGGTGTTAGTTGAAGGGGTAACGACGAAAGGACGACGTCGTTTTTATCTTCTTGTAGTTGTAATTGTTTGCACAAGTAAGCCCAAGATTTCACAAACATTGTTGAACTTTTCCCGTCAAGTACAGCATGGTGAGATGAAATGCCAATTGAAAAACCTTGATTGGGAAACAGTGTTATCTGGATAGCTATGACCTCAGCTTTATCGTCGGATATCGACGGCTCGGGCACCAAAGGGCGAAACTCAACAGCCCTGCGGATTCCGTTGCTAGAGAGATGATTGAAGTCGGCGTTGTTGGACTCGGCAACTGTGAAAGAAACGCCGTCGTTTGGGAAGAAATAAACAGCTGGCTTTGGGGCTTCTAGCGGCCACATGATGTGACCAGCGAGAGGGAGATAGTGATGGACAGTGAGTGAAAGAGAGTGCTTCAGCTTTGGGAGGATCACCGAGCTGAATGAATCCCAAGTTAAGTCACAGATTTGGTAGAAGAAGAGGCGTTCAACTGGAGGAAACTTGAGCCAGAAGAAGTCGAAATAGGTTAGAGGAAGAGTGAACGACGTCGTTGAGTCGGAGGAGAACGGGGTGACTTTGATAGCCTCGTGTATTTTGACCGATGCTGCAGCCATGATAGAGAGAGAATTATAACCGGAGAGATTATTGAGATACAAAACTAATCGTTTAGACTCACTTTTTGTGGAACTCAATTGTATAGGATTTCCATTTCCCTTATCTGTGGTTTCCTAAAATGACCAAATAGCCCCTCATCATCGAGAGATGAATTGGTCCAACAAATATATTAGTGGGATATAATTTTTTTTTTAAATCATCGTCACTTTAATCAAATAAAGATATTAATAAAAAATAAAAATAAAAATTTTAATATATATTTAAAATTATATTTTTTATTTATTATTGTATTAAAATTATTTTATTTTATTTTATTTTTTATAAATATGAATGCAGTAAAGATATTTTCATTAAATAATGAATATATATATATATATTGAAAAAGGAGAATAAGAAAGATCTCACGTACAAAAGAAAACAAAAAATTTTGTCTTGTTACATTTACCATTATCGAAACTCTTTGGACTGCAGCACATAAAGGATAAAATTCGACAGTTTTCTCGAGGGTCATGTTGCGTATACCAGCTGGATTGCAATATAAAATGCACTTCTCATACAACAATATAATACCATAATGTAGCACCCAGAAGTTGAAGAGCCGTGTAATACAAAATAATTTGTTTACAACGACAAGAATTTGGCCCCAGCTTCGGAGGGCGGCACATATCAACAAGTGAGGTCATGAATGATAAGGGAAAATTGAACTGGGCCAGGCGCACGATTTTAGCTCATACATTCACTAAGAAATTGTTACTATTTGACAAATTTTGATAGGAATCCACAGTTTTTTAGTTTGAAACGATGTATGAATCCCAATATTTTATTTATCACCTAGATATTTTGAGGTGTGTGGCTGCGTGCCGCCCGCTCCCACACAAGTGCTTGTCATAAAAGTTCAATTTTTACTCCTAGGGCAATTTATTCTAGGGCCTTCATTGCACCTCTTCTCTGTATAGCCGACAAATTTAAGCTCCCCAATTCTACCAATAATAACTGTCGGCCATCATCAAAGTGAAAAGTGAAAATAAACCTCTGTTTCCTGCACGAGGTCGCTACTAAAGGGACAACCGGACGAGTTTTGTCTAATCTATTGACAAACCACCACCCTCTTCACGCAGAGTAGATTAATTGGAAGGAGGATCGATCTTTACATGATTCACGGTCTTCTACTTTTATTAACTATTTATGGTAAATTTATAAAATGTTTTCATCAACATCTACTTTAATCAATATTCTTCCAAGAAGGAGGAGCTTGATTGTACATCTTAGATTGGTTTTTTTTTTTTTTTTAATGTAGTTATTGATGATGATGACGGACGTCAATGGAAAAATAAATAAATGAATTCATATTTATATTATCCTCAAATGGAAATGTCGTTTTAATTTGGGTGTTTCAATCGTTTTTTATTTTTTATTTTTATCACCAAACCATTCACTGTCTAGCAATTAGGGATGGACACTATTAAGTTTGGTTCAGTTCAAGCCTATAACTGAACCAAACTGAAACCAAATAGTTCATGAATTTATGAACCAAATTATAGAACTGAACTGAACCGAACCAAATTAATTCATTTCGGTTCGGTTCGGTTCAGTAATTTGACTTGGTTTGGTTTCATTTCAACCTATTCATTCATTATTTAATAAAAATGATATAATAGTAATACACTATTACTACAACAATAAATCAATAATCCTTAGTCTATAAATCCACAAATAATAAACAACATAAAAAATCTAACAATAGTAGATTAACATAATAAAATCCAACAATAATATAAAAATCCATAAATAAATAACATAATAAAATCTAACAATAGTAAATTAACATCATAAAATCCAATAATAATTTAAAAATCCACTACATATTACAAAAGAAACTTCAAACTTCCGTGGCCAACGAGCACTCTTCCTATCACCACTTCTTCATCCTTCCACATCCACAATGCCTATATTATCTCTCCAAGTCAAAATAAGTCATTAATCAAGCACCAATAATTAAATAGAATATGTTTAAAAAAAACAATTAAATAGAATAAATTAAAATATATGTTATGACATATATAAATATAATCATATGTATTAACTAGCAAATAAAAGTAATAACTTCATTACCTAATATTCTTCATTTTCCTACTAAACATATTCACTTTCGTTTTTTCTAATTTTAATTTTAATTACTTCACTGAACCGTTTGGTTCGGTAATTTGGTTCGGTTTAAAACCGAACCAATTAAAAACCAAATGTTTCAGAAATTTTGAACCATTTAGTTTTATAATGTGAACCAAACCGAATTAAATTACTATAATATAGTTCGGTTCGGTTTGGTTCGGACTGAACCAAACTAAATGCCCACCCATACTAGCAAAAATGAATTATTAAATTTGGATGGTTTATCAACAATTCTTTAGTTGGCTTAATTAACACTTCCTATAATTATAATTAAGTGGCTCTCAAAATTATGGGAGTACTATATAACCCTTGTCTCTTAAAATTGGTTTATGAATTTAGAAGAATATGCACAAGGGTTTACGTCTGGATTAATTGCAATTTAAAATTGGGTCCATGTTTAGTTGCCAAATAAGAAGGATTAATTTACGTATAATATCTTTTTATTTCTTTTACATTATAATCATTGATTCAATACTCACAAAAAAATTATCTCAACACTTAATCTTTATGCATGGTGTATACCAGTCGACTAAGTGAATTTTCTTTTTTTTTCCCCTTATTTCATGTAGCCATTGCTTCTCTCACTTTCAAAGAGGATAATTTCTTTCTCTGCTTTCAACAAGCTCAATTAAATCCAAATTTCTCTTCAATTCCGGTAAGCTTTTTTTTTCTTTTTTTGATAAAAAGAGGGCTCTAAAAGAGAAGAGCTAGGGGGCACAAAATGGGGTTGTGCCACCCCATACATATCCGAATACAAAATAGGACTCAAACCTAAAGGGACAGAATTAAAAAAATGCACTCCAACAGGCAATCTCAAAGCATGCGTAGCAAGGAAATCAACCGCCAAATTTGGTCGCGGTAAATGTGATCAATTTGAATACTCCAATCCCTCCTCATGAGCTCCTTAATCATCTCGATTATAGTCGAAAGTTCATTGACATTAGCATTATTCTCCTTTAGAAGCTGTACCACACTACAATTATCTATTCCAACTTAGATACGTCTATAGCCAAGGTCCCATACCATTCTTAACCCATGCAAAACGCCCCAAACTTCAGCCTTTATAACCGAACACACTCCCAGATTTACGCTGAATCCATGCATGAATCTACCATGATAGTCTCGTAACAGACCGCCTGCACCCGCATCTCCATTTCCTTTTCTTGCACCATTCGTATTTAAACACAAAAAAGGCCATGGTAGAGGAGCCCAACTAATCCATTTCTGAATCTTTGAATTTCTTTTATAGACTATGCTTGAGAGGGTAGAACAAATATTCTCAGCCCTTGCCTTAATATCTCAAACGATCAAATCACCATTCCATCTCTTATTGTTAAACATCACCTGATTCCTCCAAAACCAAATTCTCCAAGCAGCAACACCAAACATAACCTGCCAATATAAACTCCCCATATCACAGGACCTTCTCCTAAGATTCATCATGAGCTATTGCTGAAGAGGATAACTAAAAACGTCATGTTGTCTAGGCACGAGAACAAGCTTCCTCTACACACTTTTCGAGTATGCACAGTCCCGGATTGCATGCAAAGAACTCTCAACTTCTGCATGGCACCTCTCGCATAATGGATCAATGTCCAGATGCCTTCTAGCAAGCTCATATCCCGTCTTCAATCGATCATGGCATAATAACCATAAAAAAATTCTTACGCTTTAAGGCCCCTTCCATTGCCATAAATTCCGCCAGTCTTGACTATCTTCAACGGGAGAAGGATTTGTAAGCACATGATAAGCTGATTGGACTGTAAAAATTCCCGTATTTGAAGCACCCCAATACACCCTATCATCACCTCTCATTGCCGACGGAGAAGCCATGGAAGCAATCCTTAAAACAACATGGTTATTCAACAAAGAACTGAATTTGTTCCACAACCAATTCCCATTTTGATTAACACATTCTGCCACCGACATATTTCGCATGCTATCAGGAATTGAAGCCACCGTATAGTTTATTAAGGTATCACCATTAGTAACCCAAATATCATCCCAAAACTTCACCCTTTGGCCATTTCCAATACTCCAACGCAAACCCTTCTGGAAATCTTTCCAAATCTTACCCATAGAACACCATAAATAGGAACCATTTTTAGTTGGAACATCAGTAATAAGCATATCATTAGTCGCAACATATTTAGATATTAAAACATAGGAGCATAGCTTGCTAGGATTTATAAATAAATCCCAAGCCACTTTCATTAATAAGGCTTTTTTCATAATTTCCATGTCCTTGAAGCCAAGCCCTCCATTACTTTTGGGACTACAAATGTTGTTCCAGCTAACCAGGCTTAGCTTACGTTAAGGTCCAGCCCCACTCCATATGAATCTTCTACAAAGTTGATCAATTTTAACTCTGACACTAGACGGGAGATACGTGGTCTGCATAGCATAAATCGGAATCGCCTGAAGCACCGATTGAGCAAGAGTAATTCGCCCTGCCAAAGACAAGTGCTTGGTTGCCCATCCTGATAGCCTCTGATCAATTTTGTCAATGGTACTCTGATACGTTTTCTTAGAAACCCGATCATGTAAAAGAGGCATGCCAAGATATCTTCCCAAATTATTTGTAATCGAAAAGCCTAAAGCCTTGCCAATTCCACTAGCTAAAGTGACCGGGACATTTTTGGAGAAGAAAATTTGGGTCTTCTGTTTACTCACTTTAGTGCCCGAGATCCTGCAGAAATTCTCCAACACGCCATTCAACACTTCAACTTGGGCGTAATTTGCTTACAAGAAGAGAAGCAGGTCATCCGTGAAAAATAAATGACTTAGCGGGGTGCCAATTCTAGTCAACCGAATGGGCTTCCATCTACCTTGATTAATCGCCTGAATAATACCATGGCTTAATCTTTCAATACAAAGCACAACAATATAAGGTGCAATGGGGTCTCCTTGTCTAATTCCTCTCCCTGTCCGAAAATCTTCAGTCATTGCTCTGTTCCACAAAACATTCATTTGGGCTGTGGACAAGCACTTCATTATGAGATGAATAAATCGCTCCGATAGCCCAACTTCCTTTAAAGTTTCCTGAATAAAGCACCAACTCAGCCTGTCATATGCCTTTTCCAAATCAACTTTAACCGCCATTATTCTTTTACCCCCCACTTTTTTCTTCATTGTATGAATCACTTCTTGACTAATAACAATATTCTCTGTAATATGTTGACCCGGTACAAAACTGGTTTGTTGGGGGCCAATGAGATATGGAAGAAGAGCCTGTAGCCTGTTTGCAATAATTTTCGTCACCATCTTATACGAAATTGTGCAAAGGCTGATAGGCCGAAACATCTTAAGGCTTGTTGGATGATCAACTTTAGGGATAAGGACCAGTAAGGTTCTGTTGATCTCTGCAGTGATATGATTAGAATTAAAAATATTCTTAATGAAAGAGCACAACGACATACCAATTGTACTCCATTGCGCTAGGTAAAAACCAGCATGAAATCCATCAACTTCGAGGGCATTGAAGGGACTCATACTGAAAATAGTCCTTCTAACTTCCTTATTTGTTACAGTAGACATCAAACTTAAGAAATATCATAAGAGATCATAGGGAAACACCCCCTGACAGTATACGGGCTATTCACCCCTTGTTCAGGAGTGTATAATTTCGAAAAGAATCTTCCTGCAAGCTGCTTAATGATCTCAACGTCATATATCCATTGACATGTCTCATTTTGAATCGCAATAATCCGATTCTGACGACGCCTGGTTAGAGTTTTTTTAATGGAAATGGGTAATGTTGCGGTCACTGTTGTGCAAATTTTAATGTACTCGCAAGCGCACGAATCTATTATAGTATAGATCAATGGTGACCAGTGTCGATCCCACGAGGAGGTGGATTTTAATTATGTGTAGAATTAATTTTGTAAATGGGTGGTTGGATTTATGGTGGAAATGGTTTGGAATATGCTAAAACTTAAATTAAAATGGCGAGAATAAATTCTAAAATTGGAATTGCAATGGCGAGAATAAATTGAAGATAATTCTATTGAAATGACGTACTTGGGTATTCGGATCCGTATCAACATGCATCATGGGCTAAATAATCCGTATTAATGCCAATTAAATCATGAGGGGGGAATCCACACCTCATGAACCACGCTCTAATCAATATGGTGCTAAGGGCTTATCGTGCCAAATAATAATAACCTTGTACTAGAGGGCCGGTGAAACCAAGGCGGTACTAGACAAGAATATTATTATTTGTCGACGAGAAGTCAAAACATCCACAAAAACTAGAGGGGAAGAGAAAATAAATTTACCAAATTAAGCCCATGACACATGTATGCAATAAATTTTGG
This sequence comes from Citrus x clementina, assembly GCF_000493195.1. NCBI lineage: Eukaryota > Viridiplantae > Streptophyta > Magnoliopsida > Sapindales > Rutaceae > Citrus > Citrus x clementina. The sequence goes on along the minus strand of NW_006263303.1, from coordinate 8,473,521 downwards.
AGGTAACTCACCTGCCGATCGTACTTTAGCCTCGATTAACCAACGGATGTCAGCAGGTATGTTATTCCTCATGAGTAATCGCATGCGTTCGGACCGAGCTTTATAGATCGTAAGGAGGGCATTCTGAGGAAGTGAAGGGAATCGCTTGTGAAGCTTCGCTAGAATCTCATTTCTGTCCATACCTTCGCCTCAGAATATCAGTTATTATGGGAAACTGAAGTAACCGACTTGATTGTCACGGAGTACCGTTATCCGCCACTTCACCGGGGTAACAAACTAAAGCACACAAACAGAAAAACAAATTAAAACAAACAAAGAAAATTAAAATCGTCCTCTTATTGAATTTACCTCAAGCTCCAACTGGATGTCGTAAACACTTCTCTCAATGTCTTTGAGTTGGCGTTCTAAACCCTCAGCATAGACTACTAACTCTGGTGGTTGTAGAGCCCAAATGCGTTGTGTTTTACAAAATTGAATCTGCCTTTTGAGATGAGTTTTGACACGTTGAAGTGGTTTAAGAATGTTCAGGAGGAACGGTCTAAGTATGAGACTCATGATTAAAAATGATAAGAGAAAACTTAATGGTAAAATAAACACACTTATGCAAAAACAATTTCAATTAGCAAAAGAATAATAATAAAAAGAAAGAAAGAAAAATCAAATCAACGAAAAGAAAAAAAATCAATTCAAATTTGGTGGGTCACTCAAATTTATCTCGATGTCTTCTCCATGTGGTTGGTATTCTAGATATGGCTTTAATCTTTGACCATTAACTTTAAACGTGACACCGTTCTTTGGGTCCTTAATTTCAATTGCCCCATGTGGAAAAACAGTATGAACAATAAATGGACCAGACCAACGAGAGCGTAACTTACCTGGGAATAGGTGCAAGCGAGAATTGAATAAATGCACTTTCTGACCTGGAGTGAACGATTTTCTCATAATTTGCTTATCATGGAAGACTTTCATTCATTGCTTGTAAATCTTGGCATTTTTGTATGCATCATTGCGAATTTCTTCAAGTTCTGCCAGCTGTAATCTTCTTTCTGAGCTGGCTTGCTGCATGTCAAAATTGAATTTCTTGATGGCCTAATATGCACGATGCTCGAGTTCCACAGGTAGGTGGCAAGCTTTTCCATACACTAGCCTGTAAGGCGACATCCCAATCGGGGTCTTGAAAGCCGTTCTATATGCCCATAAGGCATCATCAAGTCTTAATGACCAATCTTTTATGTCTGGCCTCACCGTCTTTTCTAATATGTGCTTTATTTCTCGATTGGATATCTCAACTTGGCCACTGGTTTGCGGATGATACGGAGTTGCCACTTTGTGTGTGATTAAATACTTTGTCAAAAGAGCTTTGAATGCTTTGTTACAAAAGTGGGCACCACCATCACTGATTATCGCTCGAGGGAATCCAAAGCGTAAAACAATGTTGCTTTTCAAAAATCCTACCACCACTTTGTGATCATTAGTTCTGCATGGAATTGCTTCTACCCATTTGGATACGTAGTCAACTGCAACCACTATGTATTGATGGCCAAAAGAAGGGGGAAATGGTCCCATGAAGTCGATACCCCATACGTAAAAAATCTCAACCACTAAAATTGGATTTAGTGGCATCATATTCCTTCGCGTAATGCTCCCCATTCGTTGACACCTATCACATGAAGAACAGAAAGTGTAAGCATCTTGAAATATAGTTGGCCAATAGAAATCACATTGTAAAACTTTAGTTGCTGTTTTCTTAGCACTAAAATGGTCTACACAAGCTTGTTCATGGCAGAATGAAAGAATATTCTGAATTTCATTTTCTGGGACACATCGTCTAACAATTTGGTCTGCACAATACTTGAACAAATACGGGTCATCCCAAAAGTAATTCTATATTTCTGCAAAAAATTTAGCCTTGTCTTGCTTGGTCCAATGCCCTGGAAGTTTACCTGTAACAAGATAATTAACTATATCAGCATACCAAGGTAATACTTATACATTCATTAATTGTTCATCTAGAAATGACTCATTCAATGGTAATGATTCTGTAATTGTGTCAAAATGAAAACGAGAGATATGATCCGCCACAACATTTTCTGTCCCTTTTTTATCTTTGAATTCTAAGTTGAACTCCTGCAAAAGTAACACCCAACGAATTAGTCTAGCTTTTGCATATTTCTTTGTGAGAAGATATTTAAGAGCAGCATGATCTGTGAATATAATTATTTTACAACCAATGAGATAAGATCGAAATTTTTCCAATGCAAACACTACTGCTAGCATTTCTTTTTCAGTAGTTGAATAGTTCAACTGTGCATCATTCAATGTCATACTAGCATAGTAAATAACGTGGGGAATTCGATCAACTCTTTGTCTTAATACTGCTCCTACTGTATAATCAGATGCATCACACATGAGCTCAAATGGTAAGCTCCAGTTTGGGGCCTGAATGATGGGTGATGATGTCAACAACTGTTTTAATTTTTCAAACACCATAAGACATGAATCATTAAAGATAAAAGGTACATCCTTAGCAAGTAAATTGCATAAGGGTCTAGAAACTTTGCTAAAATCTTTAATGAAACGTCTATAGAAACCATAATGCCCAAGGAAAGATCTTACTTCTCTAACTGTTTTAGGTGGAGGAAGATTAGAAATGAGATCCACCTTGGCTTTGTCAACCTCAATACCTTTGCTTGAAATGATGTTACTGAGAACAATACCTTGTTTTACCATAAAATGGCACTTCTCCCAATTTAAGACCAAGTTCTTTTCGATACATCTCTGCAGAACTAGTGTTAGATGATGTAAACATTGATCAAATGAGTCACCAAAGATAGAAAAATCATCCATAAAGACTTCAAGGAATCGTTCCACCATATCAGAAAAAATGCTCAACATGCATCGTTGAAATGTAGCAGGTGCATTACATAATCCAAATGGTATTCTCCTATATGCAAATGTGCCAAAAGGGCAAGTGAAAGTAGTTTTCTCTTGATCTTTTGGTGCTATGGGAATCTGATTATATCCTGAGTAGCCATCTAGAAAGCAATAAAATTCATGGCCTGCTAATCTATCAAGCATTTGATCAATAAATGGTAAAGGAAAATGGTCTTTACGTGTGACAGAATTTAACTTCCTATAATCAATGCATACACGCCATCCTGTAGTCACTCTAGTGGGTATCAATTCATTATCGGCATTGGTAACTACAATGACTCCTGACTTTTTGGGGACAACTTGCACAGGACTGACCCATGAACTATCAGAAATTGGGTAAATGATACCTGCATCTAATAGCTTAAGGACTTCAGTTCTAACAACTTCTTTCATGTTAGGATTTAACCGACGTTGCATCTCCCTAGTAGTTTTAGCATTTTCATCAAGGTGAATGTAATGCATGCAGTCTACTGGGTTTATACCTTTTATGTCTGCTATGGTCCATCCTAATGCTCCTTTGTGCTCTTTTAAAATATCCAACAACTTACCTTTTTGTTCATCGTTTAGGGATGATGAGATGATTACCGGTAGAGTGCATTCTTCTCCTAAAAATGCATATTCCAAAGTGTTGGGCAATGGTTTGAGCTCGAGTTTTGGTGGTGATTCTGATGATGGGATGAGTTTCTTCTCTGATGGTGCTAGTTGTTCAACTCTTAACTTTCATTTATTAGTGTCCATGGACGGTGCTGAGTCAAGTAGGGCGTTGACCTCATCGACCGATCTGTCAATATCAAAATCCAAACCAAAGTGAGTTAAACATTTTTGTAAAGGATTAGTACTAAGGTTTGAAAGAAAAGTGTTATCAACTATTGTTTCGATTAAATCCACATCAACAATTCCATCATCTGCACTGTGAGGTTGTTTGGCAATGTTGAAGATGTTCAGCTCTATAGTCATGTTGCCGAAGGACAACTGCATATTTCCAGTCCTACATTGAATGTGAGCATCCGCAGTTGCCAAGAAAGGTCGGCCTAGAATAATGGGGATGTACTTCCTTGAATCCTGTATTGGTTAAGTGTCAATTACAATGAAATCAACAGGAAAATAAAACTTGTCTACCTGGATAAGCACGTCCTCCACAATACCACGAGGTATTTTCGTGCATCGATCTGCAAGCTGTAACACCACTGGAGTTGGGTGCAATTCTCCAAGTCCAAGTTTCACAAACACAGAGTAAGGCAATAAATTTACACTAGTTCCTAAATCCAACAAAGCATTCTCAATTGTGTGGTTCCCTATACTACATGAGATAGTGGGGGAGCCTGGGTCTTTGCATTTTAAAGGAATTTTATGTTGGAGCATAGAACTAACGTTTTCTGTTAAAAATGCCTTCTTTTGAACATGCATGTTTCTCTTTTTAGTACACAGGTCTTTAAGAAACTTGGCATAAGATGGAACTTGCTTAATAGTATCAAGCAAAGGGATGTTAACACTTACCTGTTTGAAGATTTCGAGAATCTCACCTGTGGATTTTCCCTTCTTGCCTTTAGCTAACCTCTGGGGGAATGGAGCTTTGGGAACATATTCTTGTGGGTTGGTTTCTTCTTTCTCCTTCGGTGATGAGTCCTCAACATTCACAGGTACAATTTGATTTTCTTTTGTCACCGGCATCTCCACTTTGTTGTCGACTTCTTTTCCTTTTCGCAAGGTCATTACTGCTTTGACCTCTCCATGCTGCTGTGGTGAACTGGTACTTGCTTCATGTACTCCTTTAGGATTAGGCACTGGTTGACTTGGAAACTTTCCTTTCTCAACAGTCATTGCCAAGGTCTGAACTGAAGAAACAAGTTGTCCCACCATCTTCTCGAGGCTTAAAACTGATTGAGCTTGTGAGTTGAAGCCTGCTCTCAACTCATTTCGTAGTCCATCAATGGTTCGGTTCTGTTGCTCAATCGTGGAGTGAGTAACATTCCTGAAATTCTGGAATGCATCATCCCATGGTCTGGGCTGAATGTAGTTCTGGTTCTGATTGTATGGTCTAAATAGGGGCTGAGAGGCTTGAGGATTTTGAGGAATTTGTTGTATTGGTGGAGCTGGAGCTGCTGGTCCATTCTGTTGGAGTCCTTGAGACCATGAAAAATTGGGGTGGTCTCTCCATCCAGGGTTATATGTGTTGGAGTATGGGTTGTAATTAGATGGTTTCCTCATTACACCTATGGCATTGGCTTGATCTGAGTATGAGTCATGGTCATGTGGCTCTGTTGATTTAGCAGTCGATAACGATGCTATTTGTCGAGAGAGACCTTCGATTATCGCTTTCACTTCTTTAATTTCTGAACTTGACTCGCCAATGTGAACCTCATTTACTCCCTTAATTCTTCTAGTATTCCTGAGTGATCGACTCCGTTGTTGGGAATTATCCGCTTGTCGCTGGAAGAATTCCCAAATCTCTGATGCACTTTTTGACATTAGCTCTCCTCCACTTGTTGCCATTAGCCATTCTTGCACATTCGGTAGTAATCCCTCCAAAAAGTATTGGCATTGGTGCCATTTCTCATACCCATGATGTGGACACTTCAAGAGTAGCCCATTGAATCGCTCCCACGTTTCGAAAAACTGCTCGTCATCTCTCTGGGTAAACCCCGAGATTTCCCTGCGAATAGTATTGGTTTTATGCACTCGGAAATATTTATTCAAAAATTTTGTTACCATTTGTTCTCATGATGCAATGCTATTAGCAGGTAATGTATTAAGCCATGAACGAGCTCTATCTTTTAAAGAAAATGGGAATAATCTGAGTTTAACATCATCGTCTGAAAAATTCTCGTATTTAAAAGTTTGACAAATAGCATGAAAATCATTCAGATGATTATATGGGTCCTCATTTTCTAAGCCATAGAATGTGGGGAGACAATTTAGCACACTAGGTTTTAGTTCAAAGCTCCTAGCAGCTACATTTGGGTATCTTATGCATGATGTGCTCAAATTAGCTAAAGGACTGAAGTAGTCCTTAAATGGCCTCTCCTGTGGTTGCAAATCCATTTCAAATTTATTTTTAATGTGCTTTTGTGTGTGAAGTGTTTTTTCTAATTCAAGGTCTATAGGTTCAAGATTAGGTAATAATGACCTACGACCATGCATGCAAAACAAATAAAATAAAAATAAAGATGGGAACAAAACAAATAAAAATAAAGAAGAGGGAGAAATTACGATACTAACCTTATTGCGCTATTAAAACATTTCTATAAAAATACACAAAAATAAATACGTGAAATAAATTAACTAAAAATTAAATTAATAAAATAAAAAAAAATTACAAAGAAAAAATTAAATTGAAAATTAAATTACAGAATTTTAAAGAAGAGAAAAAGAAAAGAAATACTAACCTTTATATGTAGATTCACTTTTCTTTTTCTTTTTTTTCTTAATAATTAAAAAAAATACAAGAAAACAAATAAAAGAAATTATTCACAAAAATTAATTCTATGAATTAAAATTACTTACCTCCCCGGCAACGGCGCCAAAAACTTATTGTGCAAATTTTAATGTACTCGCAAGCGCACGAATCTATTGTAGTATAGATCAATGGTGACGAGTGTCGATCCCACGAGGAGGTGGATTTTAATTATGTGTAGAATTAATTTTGTAAATGGGTGGTTGGATTTATGGTGGAAATGGTTTGGAATATGCTAAAACTTAAATTAAAATGGCGAGAATAAATTCTAAAATTGGAATTGCCATGGCGAGAATAAATTGAAGATAATTCTATTGAAATGACGTGCTTGGGTATTCGGATCCGTATCAACATGCATCATGGGCTAAATAATCCGTATTAATGCCAATTAAATCATGAGGGGGGAATCCACACCTCATGAACCACGCTCTAATCAATATGGTGCTAAGGGCTTATCGTGCCAAATAATAATAACCTTGTACTAGAGGGCCGGTGAAACCAAGGCGGTACTAGACAAGAATATTATTATTTGTCGACGAGAAGTCAAAACATCCACAAAAACTAGAGGGGAAGAGAAAATAAATTTACCAAATTAAGCCCATGACACATGTTGAGACTTCACCTTCAACCCAAGCTTGAAAGAAAATTAGCTACTCATAATTGAACTAGGGGCAAAATGGGAATTTATTAAAATACGAAGAAAATACAAGATAGAGAAGGAATTACAGAAAATGGATCCCAAAAATGGATTCAGAGATATCAAATTAGGGGGGGAGGCCCCCTTTTTATAGATATATGGAGTAAATTATGGCCATCGGATTAAAAACAGTTTGGACGCTCAGGATTGCGCCACGTCATCAGTCAACAGTCCACGGTTTGACCACCTGGATGAACAGTAACATGGTTTGACTTGGATGAACAGTAACGCGGTTTGGTTGAAAATAATCCTGTGTGATGCATGCACCGTACGCGAGATTTTTCGTCCATTGATATGCTGCCACGTCACCATCAACAGTACATAAGAATTTTAGTCCAATAGGATCGTGACACCTCATCAGTCAATGCCACATCATCGGTCAATGCCACGTCATCGATCCGTCTATGTGAATAGTGCCATGAACAATAACGTATACAGTACCGTATACGTGAATAATACCGTACATGTGAATAGTGTTATTTTTCCTTTTATGCTCTTTCTAAGGTTTTCGACCATCCTGAGTTCAAAAGTGATGTTCGTTTTGCCGTCTGATCTCTCCTTTATTGTGAAATGACTATAATGCCCCTAAAATACATAAATTACTTAATTAAAATAAAACACACGTAATTAAATCACAAGAATGTTAAATACATAAAAGTAAGGGTTGTTAGTAAGACTTGAAATGTAAAATGACGGTTTTCTCTTTTATAAATATGCATTTTCTAACACTCAACAGTCACCATACAAAGTCCAATCTCTCCTGGATTTCTGAAGCCACAGTAACTCTTTCTGAGTGAGAACCTCTTCGAGCTCCTTCTAAAGTTTAACTTCAAGTCTAATAAGGCTATGATTAGGCTTAGTTTCCAAAATTCATTGGATCCCACCTATTCTAGCCAACAAATTTTGCTTTTGATAGATAATATTTCCAAAACTTTCCTTGTTTCATCTCATTGTTTGTTTAGTAAAGTCAGCCACTGCATCGAGAAAATTAGCTCCCTTCTTCTAACTGCCATTTAAAAAACTCCCAAACCTCTCATCCATGAGCCATGCAGCCAAAAACCGGAACGGCCTCGGGCCCCCATTCCTTGAATCCACGTTCTGGAATTTGACTAGAATAGGCCGATGGTCGGAATTAATTTTTGGAAGATGCATGACACTACTATTTGCATGTTTGATTAGCCATTCATCATTACAAATCACTTTGTCTAGGCGTTTAGAAAGGTTTCCCCTAGACCAAGTGAAATGAGGGCCTGAAAATTTTAGATCAATCATCTTATAAGAATGAAACTAATGATTAAATAAATTACAAATGCCACTTGTTCGGTTAGAGCCCCCTTTCTTCTCATGTGCGTATAAGATAACATTGAAATCTCCGCCCACCAACCACGGGTCCATCATTTGAGAAGCAATGTTTGCAAGGTGATGCCATAATTCTCACCGGACTGTTGGAATAGGGCTAGCATACACTGCAGTCACCCAACTCTCCAAACCATTGCTAGATATAATCTTAAAGTGAACAAACTGCTTATGATTTAAAACTATTTCTACTGTAATAAAGTCCCTCCCTAGAATCCAAATTCCTACAGAAAAACTCACCGCCTCGATCCTGTGGGATCTCTCAAAACCACAGCCCCGAATGAAATTGTCAGCTTTTTGGCCACTAATTCTTGGCTCAAGCATCACCACAATAGACGGGTTATAGCATTGAATAATTGCATCAAAAGAAAGTCTTAAATCTGAGGCCCCCGCCCCTTGAACATTCCAAAACATGACTGAAATCGACATAATCATAAGAAAATACAAAAGGGGTAGGTCTTTCCTTACTGGGCGGATCCATGGATCGTATCCTCCTTATTTATTGGCGTATCCTCCACAAAATAGTCCTCACCATCTGTTGTATCTTCATCCTCTACATAGGTCGAATCAGCCTCCTTTTCAAGATCCGTATCACCACCGTGTAAATCTGGAGGATCTCCCGAATGAGGTAAGGGTTGACCCTTGGTCCCCAGACTCGAATGATGTAGATTGGCACCATCCATCTCCTGGGTACCTATAGGCTTATTCCTTGGGTTATGGAAGACAATAGTCATATGCTTTAGGGGGTCAAGGGTTGTAGGTACATGATAAGGATTTATCATGGTGCTGGGTTGGGTTTCGAGTAGCATGGTTGACGTTGTAGCCACATTGGGATTCGCCACATGGTTTTGTGTGTCGAATTTAGAGTGCATGGTTATCTTATTGTTTCTGGTTTCTTTGGCTGCAGTAGAAGACTTGCCCTTGTTGGCAATCTTTGATAAGATTCTTGCGGAGTGTCTACGTTTGAATTCAGGTGCATGGGGTTGCAAGGCATAGTGTTTACGTGACTATTTCGGGTCTGCATAGCTGGTCTCTTTTTCTTGAGTTTCAGTAGCCATATGCTGGTGTTCATTGTCCCCTGAATCTTGCAACGCAAGAACGTCAAAGCGAGATTTACTTTGATGCACAATCGGCTGCTCCTCGACTATGCCATGAGAAAAATTCTTGCCAGCATAATTTCTTGGTTTGCTTTTGCGTGATACAACCATCCAAGGACCAAACTTGTTCCCTCCCATTTCAACTACTCTATTATTCTTCTCGTTGGCCACCATTGGTGCGTTATTCTCCACTAGATTAACTGTACTAGTCTCCACCATATTCTTTTCCCCACAATCCTCTGTAACATGTCTATATTTTCCACAGGAGAAACATATCATTGGAAGCCCCTCATACTCCACCAGTTGGATTTGCCCATTCACCTTAATTTACGAGACTAAAGGTTTCACAAGAGAAACCCTTACTACCAGCCTTGCAAATTTCCCTCTTTTAGAGTCCTCTGTATTATAGTCAATTTTAATAACTTCTCCAATTTTGTTGCCAAGTCGTCGCGAGCTATGTTTTTCATAATATTGGATCGTCATGCCTAGCAATCGTACCCATACCACAGTCGAAGTAAGTTCATTAGAGAAGCAATCAAAATTCGGCGTCCAAGGTTGAACAAAAAGGTTTCTACCCATAACAGTCCATGGTCCTTCGGTTAGGGCACGTTCAGCATCAACTGCAGTTTGGAACTTGACCAAAAAGTAATTATTTTCTAGATCAATGATGGAGAAACCAGCTACCATCGACCGCCATAGGACCTCTGACCTATTGCATAAAACCCGATAGCCAATCTGTCGTCCCAACAATTTAACTATTACAGAGTAACGCCATGGCTGCTGCAGTTTCTCTTGCACCCTTTTGGAGAAGTATATTGCAGGGATACCCTCCTCTATTCTCTCAACCACATCTTCATCTTCAATATCCCAATCTTCCTCTGCACTCTTCGTCTGACTTGCCATCACCATGACTGCCTTAATATCCTTATCTCTCCAAGAGGGTTTATAAGGATTATCAACATCGGTTCCTTCAGCTCTAAACCGGGCCTTCTTAGTTGTCTTGTCCTCTCGCAACATTGGCGGATTAGAATTCTCAAACCCTAGACCTAGGTTTTCGTCACTTCCAAAGTTTTTGGAGCTCATGTTTTAATCCAAGAGTCAGCACTCTACAGCTCTTGCACTATCGGTAAGGTAAGCTTTTCTTTCAAAACATGCAACTCATATAAAATAGAGAGATTGCTAGATTTTCTCCTCATCACTTATTTCCCCACTGTTATCATAATATTTAATAACCTCCTAACACTAAAAATTTAAAAGAAAAGAGGGGTAAATGAATTATCTACTTAATATTTGATATGGAAATACAAAATATATATTAGTTATAAAAAGATTTAAAAATAACAAAAGTACAAGAAAAATAATATTATTAATATTTTATTCATACAAAAACCTATATTTCTTATTTTTATTATTTAAAATTTTTTATTTTAACTAGGATTTATAATATTTATTTAATTTATAATAAATCTAAATAAAAATATAATAAAAAAGGTAATACTATAAAATTATGGTGCGAAAAAGGTTTTGCATATTTTGAAAACAGTAAGGGATCAGTAGTATATATCAATTTTAGTGGGAGAAAATAACAATCTTCTTATTAAATATCATCATATTCATGTAATTTTTTTAACTAATTAAACAAATAATTTCGAGGGTTTTACTCTTAATGGAAAAGAAAATTCATATATCTCCTTCTATCTCTCACTATACGGTGAGTACTTAGTTTAATTCTCATACAACTTTCATTCAATTTTTATTTTGTATTATTTTTAGTATAGACATATGGAGGTTTAAAATTAATTTATGCCAGTTTTGTAATGATATAACTTTTAAAAATAATTGATGTTAGCTATGAAATAAAAAATAATCTGCTACGAAGAGAATCATTTAACCATTTGGTAAATTTTATTTTTAAAAGTGTTGTAAGTTTTAAAAGCAATCATATAAGTTTAGTAAATTTTATTGTTAAGCTACTGTAAGAACTAACAAACTAAATTAGACATAATGTTAAATAAAGTTTATTCTCATATCTATAAACATATATATATATATATATATATATATATATATATAATAAATATTTTATGTTATTAATTTTATTTTTTATTTTTTTATCTTATATAATTGATAGTAATAATTTCTTTAAAGTTAAAGATTTTATTTCCAAATTAATAAGAATAATTTTAGATTTTTATAATCTATATAGGTATATTTATGGAATAGTATTAAGTATAAAACTGATTTCAAAATCAGATTTTGAAAAGTTACCCTACTTTTTAAAATCTATTTTAGGATGGAGTAATTTTTTCTAAAGTGATTTCTAAGAAAATTTACCAAGTACTAAAATTAATTTTTAACTTTTTAAAATCACTTTTGAGCTTGTTAAAAACAATCCCAAATAGGCCCTTAGGGTTGCAAGTGTTGTTCGAATTTCTCTTAATTTACTTTTGAATGCGATCACTTGTTAGACAAATTAGTTACTTTACTAATAAGCTGAATTTTATTATTTATAACTTCTTGATATTTTGCTTCTTCGTATGATTGAGAACATAAATAACACAGGAAGTAATTCAAGCAAACTATAAGAGATGACGATTAACAACGAAAATGGATATGAATTTTGGAGAGTGGCTTGATCTCGAAGTTTTCATATTTTTCACAAAGAAAAAAAGGTACCATCTCAAGATTACATTGCCAATTATTGGCCATTTATATAGGCGTAGCTTCACCGTTAACGTGCATTTTGACTCATATGTGCATGCTACATGTCTTGTAAAGGGGCATGGAGATCAAAATTTTCAGGAAATTTTTTAAGTTATTGTTAAAATAAGTTTTTTTATTAGTATTACTCTTTCTTTGTATTTTAAAATTTATAGGGAAAAGAATACCTACACTCCCAAGATTCGAAAAAATAATTAAAAAGACCCCCAAGTTTTTAATAAGGGACACCATGACCTTCTTTTGACCATAATATCCTTTAACTCTATAAATCCAAAATAATTAATCTCAAAATTTTATAATAAGTAGAAATATGACATTAAAATAAATGTAATAATATCTACATTTTAAAATATTTTTAATATTTAAAAAATATTTTTATATTTTACAATCTATTAGACCTATTTTATTATAATTAAAGTAATTTCTAATAATAAATAGAAACATAATATTACAATAAATAAATTAAAATTAAAATTATTTTGAATATTATGTAAAAATAATAATTTTAATATTATTAATATGGATATATTTTGTTAATTGTAAAATCTATTTAATCTAAAAAATTTTAAAAAAATCTTTATAATAGAAACAAATATATTATTAAAAAATGCAATAATTTATAATTTTAGTATTATTTTAAATGCTAAAATGATTTAATATTATTAGTCTACTACATAGATTATATTATTTATATTAAACTTGTAAGATTATATTATTTATATTAAACTTGTATTAATTAAAAAATTTTAAAGTCAAATTTCTAAATACTGAATCAAAGGATATTATAGTTAAAATGGGATCTTAGTGTTCCTTTTTGAAAACTAGTGCGTCTTTGTGACCATTTTCCCAAATGTTGGAAGTGTGGGCATCCTTTTGCCAAATTATCATCGAGAACATTTTGGTATATCTCTTATGCTTATTCTAATCTATTCAATATATGAAATTGAAATATTATTTCTATATTATATTTTGTGTGAGAGTGTCAATTTAATGTCTTATAAATTAAAAATATGATCTAACGAGCACCAATGTCTACCATATGGGGAGTATGTACTTGGACATAAGGTAGAATTTTGTGGCTTCCTTTAAATAATGTCAAAAGTGTAGATTAATTAGACATCACCACGTGATATTGTCGCTGACCATAAGGTGAGCACTATTGCCTATGAGATCATTACTCTATAAATTATTATCTTTACACAATTGTGTTGTATTGTTTAATGGGTACTAATGTACAAATAATCTAATAATCTTAAAAGTAGTAATGCTCACCGGATGATATGCTTTTATTAAATTTTTCTATTTCTACGGGATGAAATGCTTCACCGGAAAAAATGAAAATGACCATTTTGGTTGTTGTACTTGGAACATAACTCTTTAGTATTCATATGTTATCTATTTGTTTTAAAATATGGGAAGGAGGAGAAAAATTTTCTTATACATGTAACAAAAGTAAATGTGTTTAATTATTCATGACGTTATATGTCACATATGTGAAAAAAGGGCAGTTACAGAAAAATAAATAAATAAATAAAAGGTTTGGAGCACAAAGAGAGAGAAGAAGTTGTCAAATCGACCCAAAAACCCAACCCGAACCCGCCAAATTGACCCGGCCATATCTCTGATTTCCGGCCACCTCATCGGCCATGCAAGGTAGCAAATGAAAGCTCTTAAGCCGGCCATCACTCCCTGCCGTCACTGTCACCAAAAATTGACCGGAACGCTGCCGTTTCTAGCACTAAAAGTCACGGCCAAAACACATCATCACTGCTATTGATTTCATTGGAATTAGGCCACTCCACCAGCTGGGTTTTACTCCTCACATCACCACCTTTCATTTCCAACCATCCACAATCACCAGTTTGCCACCGTTCAGCTGTTGAAGTTTCACGGCTATCGAGATTGATGCTGGCACCGTCGCCGCATGTGGGAGCTCACATTGTTACCATTAAACTTAGCTCGGTCAAAAGTGTCTAACCCGAGCTTCCCGGTCATTGTTGGTTGAATTCGAGTCACCGTTGATCGGTAAGGCAATTCGATAATTTCACATTTTGACGGAAATTTTGTAATTTACAACCCTGTCGAGATTTTAGTAATTTTTGAAATTAAGGATTGGTTGTAATTACGATTCCAATGGTAATTTGGTGATTTAGATTTCGAAGTATTTTAATTATTTATGTATACGAGTGTAGTGTGTGTATAGGCTCAAAGGGGTTAACTATGAACATTTTATAATAAGGTTGGTTAGAAAGTCTCAAACGGATCAAATATGGCCTTATGTCATCTTTTAGGGCTCTAAATAATCTTTCATATCCACTAGTTCAACGGAATTTCAGATGCGGCTGCAAATCTTCTTTTATTTTACTTTGAGGAAAATATAGAGATCTTGTACAATAAATTGTAAAGCTGTACATGCAAACAAGGTTATTCTTCAGGGATAATAGGCTCAAAAACTCACTTGGGCTTATTATGAAATGTACATTCCTCCAAATGCCTTAATCAGCTTCACTCATCAAATTTCTCAATTTACATTTTAACATACAAAAGGAAAAACATGGTGTAACATAACTTAAGGTCAAAGATAATACAAATACAAAAATTTAGAAATCGTCATGTTATCTAATGTTAAAAGATCACACAGAAAAAAACTCTTTTTTGTATTTTTACTTTTTTCTATGTTAAAGAAAACAATAAAAAAATTGAGACTGGTTGCAGAAGCTTAAAGGAGATAATTTAGAGAAAAAGAGAAAAAGAAAGGAAAAAAATTAGAAAGCAAAATA
Organism: Citrus x clementina; assembly: GCF_000493195.1. Classification (NCBI taxonomy): domain Eukaryota; kingdom Viridiplantae; phylum Streptophyta; class Magnoliopsida; order Sapindales; family Rutaceae; genus Citrus; species Citrus x clementina. Next base: position 8,458,482 of record NW_006263303.1, on the reverse strand, counting down.
TATTTTTTTAAGAAATAAAACTCTAAAATTAAGAAGATGCATTTCTAGAGACACTATATTCTATATTCTGTCATCTTCAACTCAAATTTTTATCCAAAGTTAGTCTTTACAACAAAAATCAGTCAAAACATCATTAGAACTGAGACATTCCACAATTGTCAACTATTCCCTCCCCCAACCTAAATGAGACATTTGTTGAGTGTTAGAAAATATATATTTATAAAGGAGAAAATCATCATGTTACCTTTCAACTCTTACTAACATTCTTACTTTTATGTATTTAAGTCTCTTGTGATCTAATTATGTGTATTTTATTTTAATTAAGTATTTTATGTATTTTAGGGGCATCATGGTCATTTCACAATGAACGAGAGACCAGACAGCAAAACGGACATCACTTTTGAACTCAGGACAGTTGAAAACCTTAGGAGGAGCATAAAAGGAAAAATGGTATTGTTCAAATGTATGGTACTATTCACATTACGGTATTGTCTACGTTACTGTTTACGACACTATTCACATAGACGGATTGATGACGTGACATTGACCGATGATATGGCATTGACTGATGAGGTATCACGATTCTATTGGACTAAAATTCTTATATACTGTTGATCGGTGACGTGGCAGCATATTAGTAGACCAAAAATTGTGCGTATGGTACATGCATATACACAGGATAACCAACAACCAAACCGTGTCACTGTTCAAACCGCATCACTGTTCAAATCGTGTGGTCAAACCGCGTACTGTTGACTGATGACGTGGCGAAATCCTGAGCGTCCGAAATATTTTTAATCCGTTGGCTATGATTTACTAAATGTATCTATAAAAAGGAGGCTCTCTTCCCCTAATTTGGCATCGCTGAATCCATTTTTGGGCTCTATTTTTTGTAATTCTTTTTCCATCTTGTATTTTCTATGTATTTTAATAAATTCTCATTTTACCTTTAGTTCAAATATGAGTAGCTAATTTTCTTTGAAACTTGGGTTGAAGGTAAAGTCTTAACATGTGCCATGGGCTTTATTTGGTAAATTTAATTTCTCTTCTCTTTAATTTTTGTTGATTTTTTGACTTTTCGTTGACAAATAGTAATAATCTAGTCTAGATACTGCCCTGGTTTCACCGGCTCCCTAATACAAGAATATTATTATTTAGCACGATAAGCCCTTAGCACCATATTAATTAGAGTGTGGTTCATAAAGAGTGGAAATCTCCCTCATGATTTAATTGGCATTAATAAGGAATATTTAGCTCATGGTGCATGTTGATGCAGATCCAGATATCCAAGCGATTCAATTATAATAGTTTCCTCTTTAATTTAATTATGCCATTCCAATTTAAATTCTAGGATAGTCTAAGTCACTTTCACCACAAATTCAACCATTCACTTAGAAAAATGAATTCTACACACAATTAAAATCCACATCCTCGTAGGATCGACACTCGTTATCATTGATCTATACTGCAATAGATTCGTGCACTTGCGAGTTCAATAAAATTTGCACAACAAGTTTTTGGCGCCGTTGCCGACGAGGTAAGTTATTTTAATTTGTAGAATTATTTTTGTAAATAATTTCTTTTAGTTATTTTTCTTGTATTTGTTTTAATTAAAAAAAAAGTGAATCTACATTTAGAGGTAAGAATTTCTTTTCTTTTTATGTTCTTTAAAATTCTGTAATTTAATTTTTAAATTATTTTTCTTTGTAATTTTTTTTGTTTATCTTATTAATTTATTTTTAGTTAATTTATTTCACGTATTTGTTTTAGTGTGTTTTTATAGAAATGTTGTAACAACGTGATAAGGTTAGTACAGTAATTTCTCCTTATTGTTTATTTTTATTAATTTTGTTCCTATTTATTTTTGTGTTCTTTGCATGCATGGTCGAAGGTCATTATTACTTAATCTTGAACCTATAAACCTTGAACTTGAAAAAACACTTCGCACACACAAACACGTTGTAATTAAAGATAAAAGTGAAATAGATTTGCAACAACAACAAGCACCACATGAGAGGCCATTTAAGGACTACTTCAGTCCCTTAGTTAATTTAAGCACATTTTGCATAAGATACCTAAATGTAACTGCTAAGAGTTTTGAACTAAAATCTAGTGTGTTAAATTGTCTCCTAACATTCTATGGCCTAGAAAATGATGACCCATATAATCATTTGAATGATTTTCATGCTGTTTGTCAAACATTTAAATATGAGAATTTTTCAGACGATGATGTTAAACTTAGACTATTCCCATTTTCTTTAAAGGATATAGCTCGTTCATGGCTCAATACATTGCCTGCTAATAACATTACATCATGGGAACAAATGGTAATAAAATTTTTGAATAAATATTCCCAGTGTATAAAACTAATGTTATTCGCAGGGAAATCTCAAAGTTTACACAGAGAGATGACGAGCAGTTTTTCGAAACATGGGAGCGATTCAATGGGCTACTCTTGAATTGTCCACATCATGGGTACAAGAAATGGCACCAATGCCAATACTTTTTGGAGGGATTATTGTCTCATGTGCAAGAATGGCTAGTGGCAATAAGTGAAGGAGAGCTAATGTCAAAAAGTGCATCAGATATTTGGGAATTCTTTCAGCTACAAGCGGATAATGCCCAACAATGGAGTCGATCACTCAGGAATACTAGAAGAATTAAGGGAGTAAATGAGATTCACATTGGCGAGTCAAGTTCAGAAATTAAAGAAGTCAAAGCGATAATTGAAGGTCTCTCTCGACAAATAGCATCGTTATCGACTGCTAAATCAACAGAGCCACATGACCATGACTCATACTCAGATCAAGCCAATGTCATAGGTGTAATAAGAAAACCATCTAATTACAACCGATACTCCAACACATATAACCCTGGATGGAGAGACCACCCCAATTTTTCATGATCTTAAGGATTCCAACAGAATGGACCAGTAGCTTTAGCTCCACCAATGCAACCAATTTCCCAAGTTCCTCAAGTCTCTCAACCATCATTTAGACCATACAATCAACACCCGAATTACTCTCAAGCCAAACCATGGGAGGATTCATTCCAGAATCTCAAGAATCTTACTCACTCCACGATTGAGCAATAGAACCGCACCATTGATGAACTACGAAATGAGATGAAAGCAGGTTTCAACTCACAAGCCCAATCAATTTCAAGCCTCGAGAAGATGGTGGGACAACTTGCTTCTTCAGTTCAGACCTTGGTAATGACTGTTGAGAAAGGTAAGTTTCCAAGTCAACCAGTGCCTAATCCTAAAGGAGTGCATGAAGTAAGTACCAGTTCACCTCAGCAGCACGAAGAGGTCAAATCTGTCATGACCTTGCGAAAAGGAAAAGAAGTCGACAACAAAGTGGAGATGCCGGTGACAAAAACAAATCAAATTGTACCTGTAAATACTGAGGATTCACCATCATAAGAAAAAGAAGAAACCAACCCACGAGAATACATTCCCAAAGCTCCATTTCCTCAGAAGTTAGCTAAAGAAAAGAAGAGAAAATCCACAGGTGAGATTTTTGAAATCTTCAAACAGGTAAGTGTTAACATCCCTTTACTTGATACTATAAAACAAGTGTCATCTTATGCAAAGTTTCTTAAAGACCTTTGTACTAAAAAGAGAAACATCCACGTTCAAAAAAAGGCATTTTTAATAGAAAACGTTAGTTCTATACTCCAACACAAAATTCCTCTAAAATGCAAATACCCAAGTTCCCCCACTATCTCATGTAGTATAGGGAACCACACAATTGAGAATGCTTTGTTGGATTTAGGAGCTAATGTAAATCTGTTGCCTTATTCAGTATTCATGAAACTTGGACTAGGAGAATTACACCAAACTCTAGTGGTGTTACAGCTTACAGATCAATCCACGAAAATACCTCGTGGTATTGTGGATGACGTGCTTATCCAGGTAGGCAAGTTTTATTTTCCTGTTGATTTCATTGTAATTAACACTCAACCAATCTAGGATTCAAGAAAGCACATCCCCATTATCCTTGGCCGACCTTTCTTGGCAACTGCGGATGCTCACATTCAATGCAGGATTGGAAATATGCAGTTGCCCTTAACAACATGACTATAGAGCTAAACATTTTCAACATTGCCAAACAACTTCATAATGCAGATGATGGAATTGTTGATGTGGATTTAATAGAAACAATAGTTGATAATACTTTTCTTTCAAACCTTAGTGATGATCCTTTACAAACATGTTTAACTCACTTTAGTTTGGATTTTGATATTGACAAATCGGTCGATGAGGTCAACGCCCTGCTTGATTCAGCACCATCCATGGACACTAATAAATGGAAGTCAAGAGTTGAATAACTAGCACCATCAGAGAAAAAACTCATCCCATCATCAGAATCACCACCGAACCTCGAGCTCAAAGAATTACCCAACACTCTGGAATATGCATTTTTGGGAGAAGAAAGTACTCTGCCGGTAATCATCTCATCATCCCTAAATAACGAACAAAAAGGTAGGTTGTTGGATGTTTTAAAAGAGCACAAATGAACATTAGGATGGACCATAACAGACATAAAAGGTATATACCCAGTAGACTGCATGCATTACATTCACCTTGATGAAAATGCTAAACCTACTAGGGAAATGCAACGTTGGTTAAATCCTAACATGAAAAAAGTTATTAGAACTGAAGTCCTTAACCTATTAGACGCATGTATCATTTATCTAATTTCTGATAGTTCATGGGTTAGTCATGTGCAAGTTGTCCCCAAAAAGTCAGGAGTCACAGTAGTTACCAATGCTAATAATGAATTGATACCCACTAGAGTGACTACAAGATGGCGTGTATACATTGGTTATAGAAAATTGAATTCTGTCACACGTAAAGACCATTTTCTTTTACCATTTATCGATCAAATACTTGATAGATTGGCAGACCATGAATTTTATTGCTTTCTAGATGGTTACTCAAGATATAATCAGATTCCCATAGCACCAAAAGATCAAGAGAAAACCACTTTCACTTGCCCTTTTGACACTTTTGCATATAGGAGAATGTCATTTGGATTATGTAATGCACCTGCTACATTTCAACGATGCATGTTGAGCATTTTTTCTGATATGGTTGAACGATTCCTTGAAGTCTTTTTGGATGACTTTTCTGTCTTTGGTGATTTATTTTATCAATGTTTACATCATCTAACACTAGTTCTGCAGAGATGTGTCGAGAAGAACTTAGTCTTAAATTGGGAGAAGTGTCATTTTATGGTAAAATAAGGTATTGTTCTCTGTCACATTATTTCGAGCAAAGGTATTGAGGTTGACAAAGCAAATGTGGATCTCATTTCCAATCTTCCTCCACCTAAAACAGTTAGAGAAGTAAGATCTTTCATTGGGCATGCTAGTTTTTATCGATGTTTCATTAAATATTTTAGCAAAGTTTCTAGATCTTTATGCAATCTACTTGCTAAGGATGTACCTTTTATCTTTGATGATTCATGTCTTGTGGCATTTGAAAAATTAAAGCAGTTGTTGACATCATCACTCATCATTCAGCCCCCAAACTAGACCTTAGCATTTGAGCTTATGTGTGATGTGTTGTGCAAATTTTAATGTACTCGCAAGCGCACGAATCTGTTGTAGTATAGATTAATGGTGACGAGTGTCGATCCCACGAGGAGGTGGATTTTAATTGTGTAGAATTAATTTTGTGAATGGGTGATTGGATTTGTGGTGGAAATGATTGGAATATGCTAAAACTTAAATTAAAATGGAGAGAATAAATTCTAAAATTGGTATTGAAATGGTGAGAATAAATTGAAGAGAATTCTATTGAAATGACGTACTTGGGTATCTGGATCCGTATCAACATGCATCATGGGCTAAATATTCCTTATTAATGCCAATTAAATCATGAGGGGGGAATCCACACCTCATGAACCACGCTCTAATCAATATGGTACTAAGGGCTTATCGTGCCAAATAATAATAACCTTATACTAGAGGGCCGGTGAAACCAAGGCGGTACTAGACAAGATTAGTATTATATGTCGACGAGAAGTCAAAACATCCACAAAAACTAGAGGGGAAGAGAAAATAAATTTACCAAATTAAGCCCATGACACATGTTGAGACTTCACCTTCAACCCAAGTTTGAAAGAAAATTAGCCACTCATAATTGAACTATGGGCAAAATGGGAATTTATTAAAATACGAAGAAAATACAAGATGGAGAAGGAATTACAGAAAATGGATCCCAAAAATGGATTCAGAGATATCAGATTAGGGGGGGAGGCCCCCTTTTTATAGATACATGGAGTAAATCATGGCCATCGGATTAAAAACAGTTTGGACGCTCAGGATTGCGCCACGTCATCAGTCAACAGTCCACGGTTTGACCACGCGGATGAACAGTAACACGGTTTGACCCGACTTTGAACAGTAACGCGGTTTGACCCGGATGAACAGTAACGCGGTTTGGTTGAAAATAATCCTGTGTGATGCATGCACCGTACGCGAGATTTTTCGTCCACTGATATGATGTGAATAGTGCCATTTTTCCTTTTATGCTCCTCCTAAGGTTTTCGACCGTCCTGAGTTCAAAAGTGATGTCCGTTTTGCCGTCTGATCTCTCCTTTATTGTGAAATGACTATAATGCCCCTAAAATACATAAAATACTTAATTAAAATAAAACACATGTAATTAAATCACAAGAAGGTTAAATATATAAAAGTAAGGGTTGTTAGTAAGATTTAAAATGTAAAATGACGGTTTTCTCCTTTATAAATATGCATTTTCTAACACTCAACATGATGCATCTGATTATGCAGTAGAAGCAGTATTAGGACAAAGGGTTGATCGAATTCCCCATGTTATTTACTATGCTAGTATGACATTGAATGATGCACGGTTGAACTATTCAACTACTGAAAAAGAAATGCTAGCAGTAGTGTTTGCATTAGAACAATTTCGATCTTATCTCATTGGTTGTAAAATAATTGTATTCACAAATCATGTTGCTCTTAAATATCTCCTCATAAAGAAAGATGCAAAAGCTAGACTAATTCGTTGGGTGTTACTTTTGCAGGAATTCGATTTGGAATTTAAAGATAAGAAAGGTACAGAAAATGTTGTGGCTGACCATCTCTCTTGTCTCTATTTTGACACAATTACAGAACCATTAACATTGAATGAGTCATTTCTCGATGAACAATTAATTAGTGTGGAAGTATTACCGTGGTATGCTGATATCGTTAACTATCTTGTTACAGTTCAACTTCCAGAGCATTGGACCAAACAAGACAAGGTCAAATTTTTTACAGAAATAAAGAATTTCTTTTAGGATGACCCTTATTTGTTCAAGTATTGTGCAGATTAAATTGTTAGACGATGTGTCCCAGAAAGTGAAATTCAGAATATCCTTTCATTCTGCCATGAACAAGCTTGTAGAGGCCATTTCAGTTCTAAGAAAACAGCTACTAAAGTTTTACAATGTGGTTTCTATTGGCCAACTATATTTCGAGATGCTTACACTTTCTGTTATTCATGTGATAGGTGTCAACGAATGGGGAGCATTACGCGAAGAAATATAATGCCACTAAATCTAATTTTAGTGGTTGAGATTTTTTAGGTATGGGGTATCGACTTCATGGGACCATTTTCCCCTTCTTTTGGCCTTCAATACATATTGGTTGCTATTGACTACGTATCGAAATAGGTAGAAGCAATTTCATGTAAAACCAATCATCACAAGGTAGTGATAGGATTTTTGAAAAGCAATATCGGTTCACGCTTTGGATTCCTACGAGCAATAATTAGTGATGGTGGTGCCCACTTTTGTAACAAAGCATTCAAAACTCTTTTGACAAAGTATTTTATCACTCACAAAGTGGCAACCCCATATTAAAATACAAGTATGCAACCCAAGAGGGGGGTGAATTGGGATTCTAAAAATTATTCAATTTATAAAGAAAAACTTAATGTAAATATAATCCAAATTCAAAGCAATAACAATTAAGTTGATCACAATATAAAAAGATAAGGGAAGAGGGATTCAAACACAGAGATTTTTACGTGGTTCGGCCAACCTCGCCTACGTCCAAGCCTCCAAGTTTTTCGGGCTTGAGGATTCCACTAAGCAAGCCTCCAAGGCTTCAAATGCTTACACTTGACTTCCAAGGTGTCAATAAACCTTTACAACAAGAGATTATCCCCAATCTCTTAACCCAAGTGTATCCCAACACTTACAATCACTCAAAGCAAAAGATTACAAATTGTTTTGCCTCTCACAATATATAAGATTACACAATGATGCTTAATATGTGAATAGATGAAGCAAGAATGTGTTCTAAGCTCTATGAAGATTGTATTCTCGAATATTAGCTCAATGGTCGTGTTGTGATCAATCTTCTTTGAATTTGAATGAGCTTATTTATATTTGGTGCTGAAAAACTAGTCGTTACAAACTGTCGGCCCGCAAACGGTTCACCGTTAACTATTAACGGTTAACCGTTTAGGCTGGTCAAAAGTTACCGTTAGGCCAAATTTCAAATAAACGGTTTGCCGTTTAGGATTAACCTTTTGCCGTTAAATTCCAGTGATCTGCAAGATGAACATCAGTTATCCGTTTACATTAAACGGTTAAGGATTTGCATGAAGTGACTTCTCTGGATATTATCAGTTAACCGTTTGTAATAACGGTTCGCCGTTTGTCTCCAGTAACCTGCAAAATAATTCAGCCTTATCCGGTTTCGTTAAATAGTGCCAGAGGAAAAAACAACCTTTAATTCTCGATGATATCGGTTAACCGTTTAAATAAACGGTTCACCGTTAAGTTCCAGTAGCCTTCCCATCTTTTGTGTTTTCTGTTTTTCATAAACGGTTAGAGCTTTAGGCAATAAGTTGCTCTCTAGTATGAATCGGTTAACCGTTTAAAGGAAAACGGTTTACCGTTTAGTTCCAGAATTACATTTTAAACCAGATTTTGCAGAGAATCTTTTTCTAATTTGAAAGTCCATCTTTTATGAAAAATGAATGGAATGTTTATTAAGGCTTTCGTTTATTAAGGAATAGTTCCAATATTTTTATCAAAAATCATTTAAAGTTTGTTATCATCAAAATCAATATTATTAACATATTCATGTTAACAATCTCCTCCTTTTTTATGATGACAAACATCATTCAATATTTAGATCCCCCTTAATATGTGCTCCCCCTAAATGTATGGCCAGATTAAGAAATGTCCAATAAAAAAAATTGTTGCTCAAGAAAACATTTTTAAATTCATTCTAAATCTCCCCAATTATCTCCCCCTTCATCATCAAAAAGAAAAGAGAGAAGGAAAAAAAACGCAAATCCTTTAAAGAAGTTACCCGGTTTTGGTGAGCGAAAATTTTGGCAGAGTTTCCCCTTAAAAATGAGCAAAACTACTAATAAAAAATGAGATTAAAACAATTCCAAAATAGATTAACACCAACTTCATCTTTCAACAACCCAACAACTTCATGAACAAACAAACCAACACTTCAATATCCAATAAACCACAAATTTCATCAACCAATAACCAAGTCATCTAATCAGCAAGAACATCATAAACATATGTCATCAAAATCCAGAAAGAGCATATAGAGGAAACAATGTATATAAAAATATAAATGGCAACATGTAAACAACCAAAATATGAGATATATGTGCAAAAACAGAACCCAGAAACTATGGAGGTGGAGAATATGTGCTCCCCGGATCATAGCCGAAATAGCGGAGAAGAGTGCGCTGTCCAGCGATAAGCTCAAGCTGCTGATCGATGCTCTGCTGCTGGAAGGTCTGAAAGTCAGAACGTAGCTGCTGCTGGTCACGGGAAACAGAGTCCAACCAATCAAGAATCAGCTGCTGGCGCTCCGAAATCCGCTGAACATCAGTAATCAACTGCTGCACAACATCTTAAGCAGGGGGCTGAACTGGGGCTGGAGGCGGCATAGAGGCAGATGGCTGCTCAGGAACAGCAGATGGCTCAAGAGCTGGAGGCAGCTCGGAAGAGGAGGGAATGTCAGCATCCATCGCACGCTCCTCAGAGTCTGAGTCAGCTGAAGGCCAAGGGACAAAACGGTGACGCGGAGGATGAGGAAGAGCTCCTAATCTAAAGTTAGGAAGCTGGTCAGGAGGATAGATATCATTGAGCATCCGGTCGTCCTCTGGAGCAATCAAGGTATCCCAGTTTTTGGAGTTGCTTGTCTTTATCCACTGTCCATTCTTCCTAGAGAAACCGATACTAGTCATGGCCTTGGGACCAATCCGTCTAGTCTCCATATGTCCAGTATCAAGAAGAGGCACCTCAAAGCGTCGCAGTATCTTAGTGATGATACTGCCATAAGGAAGGAAGCGGTGATTGACCGCGGGAGTACTCAACATGTGCCGCACAATAATATACCCGAGGTTAATGGGACGGTCTGTAAGTAGGCTATCTAGTAGGCCAACATCCAACCTCGTAACCTCATCCGAGTGACCCTTCCTAGGTGTCACTATGTGCTGTAAAATAGTGTGAAGAATACAAACTTTGAGAGGTAAAAGTTGAGACCGAAAATAAAGCAAACAAATCTCATCTGATAAGTCTCGACGACGACATATATTACGAACGTCATCAGTATGAGAAAAACTGTCAAAGGAAAGGGTTTTCCTAGAGGTGTAAATATCAAGCCCCTCACAAAAGATACCAAGCAAGTCAGCTAGATCCGCATCATCAAACTCTATTGGCACACGGCCAACTTAAGTAACTATCCTATTTGGGCGAGTATTGAAAATTTCCATGTTCGAATAAAAGACTCGCACTAAATTTGGATAAACACGGTTATCAAGGTCAATGGCAGCCTCCCAAGGCTGAAGCATATCCCTAATGCATCTACCACATACAACTAAGTTGCGGAAATCATCAATATCAACAAAGAAGGAGTCAAGTACCTTTCGACCGTTGAAGCGATCTTCGAACCACTTGGCCAAGGAAGGTGTGGGGAAGTGAATGCGTGCAAATTTAGAGACTTCCCGTGGTGGTATAGGATTCCTTGGAGGCACAGATTTACACCTGAGATTTCTCCGAGAGGGTTCAGCCATGGAGAAACACAATGAAGTGAGGAAAATGCAAAAGAGATGTGATGAGAAGAAAATGAATCGATGAATGGCTTATGAATGAATAGAGGATGTGAGTTGGATGTTCAATTTGATTGAAGAAGGGTAAGAATCGGATTAAAAAAGAAGAAACCCGACCCGCGGCAGTTAGGGTTTCAATTTGGGATTTTTGAATTTTGGACTTGATTTGAAGTTTTGAATCGGTGAAATTGTTCTAAAGGTGATAAGAAATGATGTTGAGGGTTTGATTTGACAAGAAAAGTAAGAAAAATGAGGGTTTGAGGGCAGAGAAACCTTCGGTTGCGCAACAATGGCGAAAACAGTGAAAGGGTAACTGGAGAAGGAGAAGAAAAACCTTTGAACAGTTTTTATAATCGCGAAAATGGTTAACCGTTTATTTTATCTGTAATTTTGTACATTTGATTTAATTTTTGGCCAGCAAATAATATATTCCAAGATCATTTAATTGATCTGAAAATATTTTATGAGCCATTTTAATGCATGATTCATGAACGTGTTTTCAACTAATTTAATTCATATAATCAAGAATTAATAAGGTAAATTCATCATTTGACTATCAAGCTCAAGCATTTCATAAATATTTGATCACCACTAAGTCAATCAATTCAGTACACTCAATAGCATGAATAGAGACATTAATGCGAAAATTTCTTCATCCCAAGTTCATGCCAAATTTTTGAAAATTGTTCTTCGCAAAGTGGTTTTGTGAAAATATCGGCAAGTTGTTTTTCCGTAGAAATAAACTCTAATGCAATATCTCCCTTTTGAACATGATCTCTTAAGAAATGATGTCTAATTTCTATATGCTTGGTTTTAGAGTGTTGAATGGGATTCTTTGAGAGATTTATAGCACTAGTATTATCACACTTAATAGAAATTTGTTCAAGATTAATGCTATAATCTCTAAGAGTTTGTTTCATCCAAAGAGCTTGTGCACAACAACTTCCGGCAGTTATATATTCAGCCTCGGTAGTTGAAAGTGTGACAGAATTTTGTTTCTTGTTAACCATGAAACAAGAGAGTGTCCTAGAATATAGCAAGTACCACTAGTGCTCTTCCTATCCACTTTATAACCGGCAAAGTCCGCATCTGAATAACATGTTAAATCTATATGAGTTCCCCTAGGATACCAAAGGCCAATATCTATGGTTCCACTCAAATAACAGAAAATTCTTTTAACAGCAAGCAAATGGGATTCCTTGGGACATGACTGAAATCTTGCACACAAACATACACTAAACATGATATCGAGTCTACTTACAGTCAAATAAAGTAGGAATCCGATCATACCTTAATACATTTTGATATCCACTTCTTTGCCTTTTTCATCTTTGTCCAGCTTGGTTGTTATGCTCATTGGTGTATTTTTGGTCTTTGAGTCATCAATGCCGAATCGTTTGAGTAGATCTTTTACAAACTTGGCTTGATTTATGAAAATTCCTTCCTCGTTTTGTTTGATTTGAAGTCCAAGGAAGTACTTCAACTCACCCATCATACTCATCTCAAATTCTTTGCTCATACACGATGAAAATTCTTTACACAACAATTCATTAGTAGAACAAAAAATAATATCATCAATATAAATTTGAACAATGAGTATATCTTGGTTCTTATGCTTAACAAATAGAGTAGTATCCGCTTTTCCCATCGAAAAATCATTTTCCAACAGGAAATTCTTAAGTCTATCATACCATGCTCTAGGTGCTTGTTTTAATCCATACAAGGCTTTAAGCAACTTATAAACGTGATTTGGAAATTTTTCATTTTCAAAACCAGGGGGTTGTTTTACATACACTTCTTCCATAATATACCCATTTAGGAAAGCACTTTTTACATCCATTTGAAATAAGATGAAATCTTTATTACATGCAAATGCCAACAACATTCTAATTGATTCTAGTCTAGCAACGGGTGCAAAAGTTTCATCAAAATCAATTCCTTCTTCTTGGTTGTAACCTTGAGCCACTAATCTAGCTTTATTCTTTACAACCACACCGGATTCATCCATCTTATTTCTAAAAATCCATTTAGTACCTATGACGGATTGATGTTCCGGTTTAGGAACTAATTCCCACACATTGTTTCTTTCAAATTGATTTAATTCCTCTTGCATTGCCATAATCCAAGATTCATCATTTTCCACATCCTCAAAGGATTTGGGTTCAATTTGAGAAATGAATGCATTATGCTCACAAGTATTCCTAAGTGATGATCTAGTTGTAACACCTCACGAGGGATCTCCTAAAATTACATCTTTAGGGTGAGAAGAGACATATCTCCACTCCTTGGGGAGTGTTTGAGAGATACCATCTTGTTGCTCCAGCTCTATATTTGTTTGTTCTTCTTGTCTATCCTCTTGATTTTCTTATGGTGCATTCTCTTGATTCTCTTTTGATGATTCTTCTTATAACTCTCCATCTGCATTATCATTAGCAACTCCTTTCTCCGCAGAGGAGGGGTTAGATTCATCAAACATAACATGCATGGACTCCTCAACAACTAAAGTTCTTTTATTATAAACTCTATAAGCTTTACTTGAGATTGAATATCCAAGAAAGATGCCAACATCAGATTTTGGATCAAATTTACCAAGATTATCTTTTGTGTTTAAAATAAAACATTTGCATCCAAAAATTTAGAAATAGCCAATGTTGGGTTTTCTATCTTTCCAAAGCTCATAGGGAGTTTTATTGAGATGGGGTCTAATCAACACCCGATTTAAAACATAGCAAGCGGTGTTGACGGCTTCGGCCCAAAAATATTTAGGTAATGCATTTTCATTTAACATGGTCCTAGCCATTTCTTGAATAGACCTATTCTTTCTCTCAACAACTTCATTTTGTTGTGGAGTCCTAGGTGATGAAAATTGATGCTCAATGCCAAGATTATTGCAAAAGTTCTCAAATGCATAATTTTTAAATTCTCCTCCATGATCACTCCTAATGCATATAATATCACGCCCTTTTTCATTTTGTAATTTCTTATAAAGTACTTTAAAAGCATCAAGAGCATCATCCTTATTGGCTAAGAATAATACCCATGTATATCTAGAATAATCATCCACTATCACAAATGCATAATATTTGTCATTTAGACTAGCATATCTAGATGGTCCAAATAGATCTATGTGAAGAAGTTCAAGTGGTTTTAAAGTAGAGATATGGTTTTTGTTTTTGAAAGAGGTTTTGATTTGTTTTCCAAATTGACAAGCTTCACAAATCTTATCTTTTTGAAAACCAATTTTCGGAAGACCTTTAACTAAATCATTTTTCGAAATTTTTAAAATCAAATCCATACTTGCATGTCCTAATCTTCTATGCCATAGCCAACTATCATCATGTAATGCGGAAAAACATTTATCAAGAGTAGATGCACATTCTATGTCAATGATATAAACATTACCACATCTATTACCAACAAACAAGGTTTTGCCATCACATGAGTTCTCAATAACACAACTAAATTTATCAAAGATAACTTTATAACCTTTGTCACATAATTGACTAATGCTAATTAAGTTGTGTTTCAAGTTCTCAACCAAACATACATTCTCAATTAGAGTTGAAGAGACTTTACCAACATTTCCAATTCCAAGAATTTTTCCTTTTGAGTTGTCTCCAAAAGATACATCTCCACCATTTTCAATTTTGGTGAAGCTTGAGAACCATGCATAGTTTTCGGTCATGTGCCTTGAACAACCGTTGTCCAAGTACCATTTATTTTTCTTCTTCTTCAAGCCCTACAAGAAAAAATCTCAAGTTTTAGGTACCCAAAGCTTTTTGGGTCCTTGAGAGTTAGCAACGGTTCCTTTTGGAACCCAAATGCATTTGACACCATAATATGCATTCCTTTTCACGGGACATCTATATTTCATGTGACCATTTTGATTACAATAATGACATACAATCTTATGATCATTTGTGGAGGTAGCTTTAACAAAATAATTCTTATAATACTTTTGCTTCAAGTTAGGCTTATATCCAAGTCCTTCTTTATCAAAAACACATTTTTGTGAGTTAAGCATATTATCCAACATCTTTTGCCCATTTGTAAATTTCAAAACAATTTCATTCAATTCATTACTCTTTTTCTTGAGCATTTCGTTCTCATTTTTCAACTCATCTATGTGTGATTCTAAATGCTCATGTAAGATGCTAGGTTTCTCATTTGATAATGCAATTTCATCATGCAATGTTTTATTCCCTACTTCTAGACATACAATTCTTGTATTTAGAGATTCATTTTCATTTTTAAGCCTTGCCATTTCCTTTTTAAGACATACATTCTTTTTACCAATCTTCATCAACTCATTATGCAAATCTTTAAAAGCATCATACAATTCATCATAGGTGGGATCACTTACCTCATTGAGATGATCATCCCCTCCTATTGCCATGACTGCTAGGTTTGATACTTCTTGCAATCCTTCTTCATCACTTGATTCTTCCTCACTATCATCCCAAGTTGCAACCATTGCTTTCTTCTTGAGTTTGTTGATAAGTGGGCACTCCGATCTTATATGTCCAGGCTTCTTGCTTTCATAGCATGTGATTGCCTCCTCCTTCTTCCTATGGTTCTTGAAGTTTCTGAAATTTTTTCTCTCTCCGGTTTTCTTGAAGAATTTTCTGAACCTCCTTGCTAGCATGGCTAGCTCTTCATCATCTGGTTCACTCTCCCCATCACTCTCATATTTTGAAGCTTTGAGAGCAATGCTTTTCTTCTTCTCCTCATGTCCTTTTTCTGCGGCTAAATCCTCTTCATATGAAATGAGAGAACCAATTAAATCATCAAGAGGTAAAGTATTTAAATCTTTGGCCTCTTCAATAGCGGTCCTTTTAGGTCTCCATTCTTTTGGAAGTGACCTAATGATTTTCTTAACTTTCTCACTATTTGAGAAGGTTTTCCCTAAGGCACCTAGGGTGTTCACTATGTCCGTGAATCTAGTATACATAGAATACACATTTTCATTTTGTTCCATTTGGAACAACTCGTATTGACGAGTGTATCTACTGATTTTAGACTCTTTTACTTGATTTGTCCCTTCATAGACAACTTCAAGTTTGTTCCATATCTCTTGTGCACTTTCATAACTAGATACTCTATGGAATTCTTTCTTATCAAGGTCACAAAACAAAGCATTCATAGCCTTGGAGTTTAGAGATATTTTTCTCTTTTCTAACTCACTCCATTGACTAGATGGTTTAGGAATATCATCTCCTACTTCATTTTTAAACATAGGCATAAATGGACCGTCACAAACAACTTCCCAAATTTCATAATCTAAGGCTTGCAAGTAGATTCTCATTCTAGTTTTTCTATAAGCATAGTCATTTCCATCAAAGAATGGTGGTCTAGTTGTAGATTGCCCTTCTCTAAAGGTTGAGTCATTTAGGGTTGCCATGGATCTTTTACTCTAGACGATTAAGTCTTAACAAGAGAACAAGGCTCTGATACCAATTGAAATACAAGTATGCAACCCAAGAGGGGGGGTGAATTGGGATTCTAAAAATTATTCAATTTATAAAGAAAAACTTAATGCAAATATAATCCAAATTCAAAGCAATAACAATTAAGTTGATCACAATATAAAACGATAAGGGAAGAGGGATTCAAACACAGAGATTTTTACGTGGTTCGGCCAACCTCACCTACGTCCACGACTCCAAGCTTTTCGGGCCTGAGGATTCCACTAAACAAGCCTTCAAGGCTTCAAATGCTTACACTTGACTTCCAAAGTGTCAATAAACCTTTACAACAAGAGATTATCCCTAATCTCTTAACCCAAGTGTATCCCAACACTTACAATCACTCAAAGTAAAAGATTACAAATTGTTTTGCCTCTCACAATATATAAGATTACACAATGATGCTTAATATGTGAATAGATGAAGCAAGAATGTGTTCTAAGCTCTATGAAGATTGTATTCTCGAATATTAGCTCAATGGTCGTGTTGTGATCAATCTTCTTTGAATTTGAATGAGCTTATTTATATTTGGAGCTGAAAAACTAGCCATTACAAACTGTCGGCCCGCAAACGGTTCGCCGTTAACTATTAACGGTTAACCGTTTAGGCTGGTCAAAAGTTACCGTTAGGCCAAATTTCAAATAAACGGTTTTCCGTTTAGGATTAACCTTTCATCGTTAAATTCCAGTGACCTGCAAGATGAACATCAGTTATCCGTTTACATTAAACGGTTAAGGATTTGCATGAAGTGACTTCTCTGGATATTATCAGTTAACCGTTTGTAATAACGGTTCGCCGTTTGTCTCTAGTAACCTGCAAAACAATTCAGCCTTATCCGGTTTCATTAAATAGTGCCAGAGGAAAAAACAACCTTTAATTCTGGATGATATCAGTTAACCGTTTAAATAAACGGTTCACCGTTAAGTTCCAGTAGCCTTCCCATCTTTTATGTTTTCCGTTTTTCATAAACGGTTAGAGCTTTAGGCAATAAGTTGCTCTCTGGTATGAATCGGTTAACCGTTTAAAGAAAAACGGTTTACCGTTTAGTTCCAGAATTACATTTTAAACCAGATTTTGTAGATAATCTTTTTCTAATTTGAAAGTCCATCTTTTATGAAAAATGAATGGAATGTTTATTAAGGCTTTCGTTTATTAAGGAATAGTTCCAAGATTTTTATCAAAAATCATTTAAAGTTTGTTATCATCAAAATCAATATTATTAACATATTCATGTTAACACATATCATCCGCAAACCAATGGCTAAGTTGAGATCTCCAATCGAGAAATAAAACACATATTAGAAAAGACAGTGAGGTCAGACAGAAGAGATTAGTCATTAAGACTTGATGATGGGTTATGGGCATATAGAACAGCTTTCAAGACCCCGATTGAGATGTCACCCTACAGGTTAGTGTATGAAAAAGCTTGCCACCTACCTGTGGAACTCAAACATCGTGCGTACTGGGCCATCAAGAAATTCAACTTTGACTTGTAGCAAGCTAGCTCAGAAAGAATATTACAGCTGGCAGAACTTGAAGAAATTCGCAATGATGCATACGAAAATGCCAAGATTTACAAGCAGCGAATGAAAGTCTTTCATGACAAGAAAATTATGAGAAAGTCTTTCACCTCAGGTCAGAAAGTGCTTTTATTCAATTCTCGCTTGCACCTATTCCCAAGTAAGTTACGTTCTCGATGGTCTAGCCCCTTTATTGTTCACACTGTTTTTCCACATGGGGCAATTAAAATTAAGGACCCAAAGAACGGTGTCACGTTTAAAGTTAATGGTCAAATATTAAAACCATATCTAGAGTACCAACCACATGGAGAGGATATCGAAGTAAATTTTAGTGACCCACTAGATTTGAATTAAGATTTTTATTACTTTTCAGTGATTTGATTTTTTTCTTTCTTTTTACTATTCTTTTGCTAATTGAAATTAATTTTGCATAAGTATGTTTGTTTAAACCATTAAGTTTTCTCTTATCATTGTTAATCATGAGTGTCATAGCTAAACAGTTCCTCCTGGACATTCTTAGACCACTTCAACGTGTAAAATCTCATCTCAAAAGGCAGATTCGATTTTGTAAAACACATCATATTTGGGCACTGCAACCACCAGAGTTAGTATCCTATGTTGAGGATTTAGAAAGCCAACTCAGAGACATTGAGAGAGGTGTCTACAACATCCAGTTGGAGCTTGAGGTAAACTCAATAAGAGGAAGATTGTAATTTTCTTTGTGTGTTTTAGTTTGTTTTTCTGTTTGTGTGCTTTAGTTTGTTACCCCAGTGAAGTGGCGGATAACGGTACTCCGTGACAATCTAGTCGGTTACTTCAGTTGCCCATAATAACTGAAATTCTGAGGCGAATGTATGGACAGAAATGAGATTCTAGCAAAACTTCACAATCGATTCCCTTCAGTTTCTCAGAATGCCCTCCTTACAATCTATAAAGCTCGATCCAAATGCATGCGATTGCTCATGGGGAATAACATACCTACTGACATCCGCTGGTTAATCAAGGCCAAAGTATGATTGGCAGGTGAGTTGCCTCCAAAATTTATTGCATACATGCCTGGTTGTGGTAAAAGAAACTATGCAAGAAAACGAAGAGCTCAAAGAATTTATGTTGCTTGTCATAAGTGTGCAAGAATGAAATGCGATAAAAAATCATGTTCTTTAGAAATGGTGTCTGATAACCGAGAAGATAAGATTCAATTCATTAAGGATGGCTTGAATAAGGAGTCATTGGATGATATCCTTTTGTCTCTTGAAACGCATCCCAGTAAAAATGTACAAGGAGCAATTCTCCAGTTATGACCATTATTCCAGAAAGAGCATGTACGATATAGTCTTGGGAATATAAACGACCATGTTTGCCAGTTTATAAGAAAACTGGATGGGAAGCCTATCCTCAACCTATAGAGGGCTTTCAAGCCATTTCTGGACGTAAAACCAGAGGAAGATGTGAGCCACAGTCGCAACTACCTATAAATATCATTTTATTTAACTGTTATTTTATTTCACTATTGTTTTATCATTCGCATTATTGTCTTTAATAATTTTATTTTATCATTGTTTCTTTTTCTTTTTACTGTTTCCTTTTTTACTCACGAGCCATGTGCTTTACGCGTTAATTGACACTGACATGCTACCTCATACACAGTTGTGACCCACTATAACCAAGATTCTTAAATATAACTTTTTGTTAAGCACTCACAAATTCTTTTTGAGAAGTATCACAATGGCAGCTACTCTCAATAAACAATTCAAGAAAATTTGTATACTTTCTGGATTTAATTATGGCAAACATAAAGAGTTCGTTGAGGCAGGCATAGATCTTGGTCGAAGTATAGCACAGAGAAAATGACACTTGGTGTATGGAGGAGGTAACCGAGGGTTATCAAAATTGATCTCAGAAGCTACTTTTGTCATAGGACGCCAAGTGTTAGGCATCATCCCAAAAGCCCTAAAACCTTTGGGCAGTTTGTCTGACTCACCGACTGGAGAAGAGTTAGTCGTCTCATGTATGCAAGAAAGAATAACTGAAATGCTTAATCATGCTGATATTTTTATTTTCCTACCAGGAGATCTTGCAACTCTATAGGCACTTATCACATTAGTATCTTGGGCTCATCTGTACATTCACCAGAAACCCATCGGTTTGCTAAATGTCAATAACTTTTATGATGGCTTCATCGCATTTCTTAACCATGCAATAAAAAAGTATTTCATTCCTTCCACAGTGCAAAAACTTTTTATTTGTGCTTATACTACAAATGAGCTACTTGATCTGTTACAAGCTTATAGACCGGAGCCAGACCCCTGGACCTTTGTGTTGGAGCGTCCAAATAATGATAGTAACAGTAGCCGCAGTAAGAAGTACAAATTAGATTTAACTCTCCGCTTGTAAATATTTTCTTCTATGTTACACCACCCAGATGATGTTTTCTAAACTCTACTTATTTCCTTTAAAATATTGAGGACAATGTTTCGTTCCGGTTGGGGGAAGGGAATAGTCGACAATTGTGAAATCTTGGTTAAGTTTTTACTAATTTTTTTTTTGTAGAAACTAACCATGGCTAACTTTTTGTGTTGAAGATGGCTGAATATGGAGTATAGTGACTTTACAAATGCATCTTCTTCGTTTGAAAAAAAAATTAAAAAAAATTCTAGACATTTTCTTTTTCTTTATTAAGTTTTGACAATCATTTTTCTTCTTCTTTTTAATTTCTCCTTTATAAATATACACTTTCAAATTTTTGAGTCGAAGATGGCTGAATATGGAGTGTAGTGCCTCTAAAAACGCATCTTCTTAGTTTAAAAAAATCATTTTCTTTTTCTATCATTTTAAGTGTAACTTTTCTACATCATTTTTTACCTTTCTGCATGCATATTTTCTTTTCATGTTTAGAATAGGTTGGGGGGTAGACTGTCATTTAAAAAAAATTGTGTATTTTTTTTTATATTGGATGACATGATGACTTTTAAATTTTAGTATTTGTATTATCTTTTGTCTTAAGTGATGTTACGCTATGTTTGCTACTCTACATGTTGATGTCGAAGACAAATATGAGTTGCTTGAAGAAATGCACATGTCATAATAAGTATCAAGTGAATTTTTGAGCCTATCATTTTTCTTGGAGAGTAACCCATTTTGCCCATTCTTCATACAGCTTAGCAGTTTATTATTTTATATACGATCTTTAGATTTCTTTTGAGTCAACCCCCTAAAAGGAAAAAATTAAGATAAAAAATGAAAAAAAGAAGAAAAAATGTATATTGCTACATCTTGAAGTCCATCTAACTAGTAGATATAGAAGATTATTTAAAGCCCTAAAAGATGATGGAAAGACCATTTTTGACCCGTTTAAGCCTTTCTAGCCATCCTTTTTGTGAAAAATCCATAGTTAACCCTTTTGAGCCTTTAAAAAAAAATATTTCTTTGTCAAACTTATCATCTTGACCCACTCTAATTTGGAGTATTACCCGATATCTTACAAGTTTCATCACCTATTTATGTTTGAGAAAAATGTACATAATTATTTTGTTTAGTGAAGTTGTGCCAAACAAAAGAAAAAAAATAAAAAAATTGTTGTTTTAAAAAAAAAAGAGAAAAAAAATAATAATAGGTGAAATCCACCTTGTAATTTCTAAAAGATTTCTATTTTTTCTCAAACATATATTTTATTTTTTCTTATTTTCCTTCATTTGTTAGCCATGTACTTAGCCTACGTTACATCCTAAAAAAAGTCCTTCCTGATTTTAGGGAGCTATAGTCTGAAGTAGAAGCTAGTTATATGGGCTAAAAAGATGTAGTGGTGCATAAAAAAATTAAAAAATAAATAAAAAGTTGGGTTGACTAGCATTTTTGTTTGACTTAAGATCGAATTATTTCTGAACTGTGGGCATATTTCTTTCATCTCGGTGAGAGTGTGTGATATCACTTCTTTATTATTTTCTCTCAAATTTAGTATTTATTGAAGTGACTATTTTTATTGGGTTTAATTTCCTTGTGAGAGTGTCACTACTTGCAGTGAGATTTTGGGGTTTGACATGTCATTCTTGAAAGTAGTTGTGATAAAATCTACTGGGCTGATTTATGTGGATGGTTGATGTGGGTGTGATGTTTCTGTAGACTGTAGATAATGTTTATACTTTTATTTGATTGTTATCATTAGTCTGATTAAATAAACACGAGTGTTTAAAAAAAATCATTTTGGGTTTGAATTTTATTTTTGCTTTATTTGCTAAGGACTAACAATAAGCTGGTTGGGGGGTGTGTTGAGTGTTAGAAAATGTATATTTATAAAGGAGAAAATCGTCATTTTATATTTCAACTCTTACTAACATTCCTACTTTTATGTATTTAAGTCTCTTGTGATTTAATTATATATGTTTTATTTTAATTAAGTATTTTATGTATTTTAGGGGTATCATGGTCACTTCACAATGAAAGAGAGATCAGACAGTAAAACGGACATCACTTTTGAACTCAGGACAGTCAAAAACCTTAGGAGAAGTATAAAAGGAAAAATGGTATGGTTCACATAAACGGTACTATTCACATTACTGTATTGTCTACGTTACTGTTTACGACACTATTCACATAGATGGATCGATGACGTGGTATTGACTGATGACGTGTCACGATTCTATTAGACTAAAATTTTTATGTAATGTTGATCGGTGACGTGGCAGCATATCAGTGGACCAAAAATTATGCGTACGGTACATGCATATACACAGGATAACTTACAACCAAATAGCGTACTGTTGACTGATGACGTGGCGCAATGCTAAGCATCCGAAATATTTTTAATTCAATGGTTATGATTTACTCAATGTATCTATAAAAAGGGGGCTCTCCTCCCCTAATTTGGCATCGCTGAATCCATTTTTGGGCTCTATTTTCTGTAATTCCTTTTCCATCTTGTATTTTTTGCGTATTTTAATAAATTCTCATTTTATCCTTAGTTCAAATATGAGTAGCTAATTTTCTTTCAAGCTTGAGTTGAAGATGAAGTCTCAACATGTGCCATGGGCTTTATTTGGTAAATTTCATTTCTCTTTCCCTTTAATTTTGGTGGATGTTTTGACTTTTCGTTGACAAATAGTAATAATCTTGTCTAGATACCGTCCTAATTTCACCGGCTCCCGAGTACAAGATTATTATTATTTGGCACGATAAGCCCTTAGCACCATATTGATTAGAGTGTGGTTCATGAGGAATGGAAATCCCCCTCATGATTTAATTGGCATTAATAAGGAATATTTAGCTCATGGTGCATGTTGATGCAGATCCAAATACCCAAGCGCTTTAATTATAATAGTTTCCTCTTTAATTTAATTCCGCCATTCCAATTTAAATTCTAGGATAATCTAAGTCACTTTCACCACAAATCCAACCATTCACTTAGAAAAATTAATTCTACACATAATTAAAATCCACCTTCTCGTGGGATCAACACTCGTCAGCATTGAACTATACTGCAATAGATTCGTGCACTTGCAAGTTCAATAAAATTTGCACAACAACATTGTCCTAAATGTCTTAGAAGAAAATAGTAGAGTTTAAAAGACATAACCTAGCGACTATTAGAAAATATTTATAAACGGAGAGTTAAATCTAATTTACACTTTTTACGAGGGTTACTGACATCATCATCAGTTGCCCAATTCAACGCCAAAGTCATGTGATCTTACTCTGGTTTGTAAGCTTGCAAAAAATTAAGTAACTCATTAGCAGTAGAAGCATAAATAAAAGTTTTTTCGCTGACGGTGGAATGAAATAATTTTTAATTGCATGATTAAGAAATGTTATTAAGTCATCATAAAAGTTATTAACATTTAACAAACTGATGGGTTTTTTATGGATATTCAAATGGACCCAAGAAGCAAATGTGATTAGCGCCTCTAATGTTGCAATCTCCTGGTAAGAAAATCAAAGTATCAGCACGATTTAACATTTCAAATATTCTTTCTTACTTACTTAAGACAACTAACTCTTCTTCAGTTGGTGGGTTGGACAGACATCCTAAAATTTGTAAGGCTTTTGGAATCATGGCTAGCACTTCCCTTCCTCGAACGAAAACAGCTTCTGAGACAAGCTTTGATAACCTTCGGTCACCTCCTCCATATACAAGGTGTAGTTTTCCCTCTGCTATAACACAACCAGGACCTACGGTTGCTTGAATGAACTCCTTATACTTTCCATAGCGAAATCCAGAAAGCACACAAATGTTCTTAAATTGTCTGCTTGAAAATGTTGTCATTAGAACAATTCTAAAAAGAAACAATTTGTGAGTGCTTGAAAATAAGCTCTTATTTAAGGATCTAGGTAATGGACACAATGATACACATTTATAAATGGGGTGGTGTGTTTGTCAAATGACAGATGAAGCTTTGGCTCAATAATTCAAAAGTAAACAGAAAACGAAAATAGTAAAAAGAAAAAGCAAACAGTGATTAGACATAAAATCACACAATAATAATAATAATAATAATAATAATAATAATACAAAAGATAAAAGTACAATAAAATAAAAAATATTTATTGGTAGTTGTGATTATGGCTCACATCTTCCTCTGATTTTACGTTCAGTAACGGCTTGAACGCCCTCTATGGGTCGAGGATAGGCTTCCCATCCAATTTTCTTATAAACTAGCAAACATGGTCTTTTAGAGTCAGATTCCCAAGACTAAACTGTGTACTTTCCTTTTGGAATAACTTCCATAAATTATAAATTTCACGTTGCACATATCCACTCGGATGCGTCTCAAGAGATCGTAAGATATCATCTAACAATTCTTTACTCATGTCATCCTTAATAAATTTGATTTTATCTTCACGATTTACACAAACTATTCCTAATGTTTTACAACGTGGTTTGTTGCAAGCAAGTCTTACACAGTGAGGACATTTAGAGCCAAGTCGCTTAGCTTTTTTTTTTAACAAATGTGCTTTTACCAAAACCAAGCATGTAAGAAAAAAATAGATAAGAAAATCCACCTATCAGTCGGACCTTTACTTCAATTAACCAACGAATGTCAGCATGAATCTCATTAATTATTAACAAACGTAGTCGTTCACAACGAGCTTTGTAAATCTTCTTAAGAGCATTTTGAGGGAAATAATGAAAACGCTTATGCAATTTATGTTATATTTCTTCCATGCTTGACTTTAGGATTTCAGTTATTATAGGAAACTGAAAATACCGACTTAAAAAGTCATGGAGTATCGTTATCCGCCATTTATATGGGAGAGTGAATCAAAACAAATTAAAGAAACGAATCAAATCTGCAAAATCAAATCAAAAGTGAAGAAGAACAACAAAATAAAAACACACAATGAATATAAACAAATATGTAACTCATCTTCGCCCTTTTATCGAATTTACCTTATGTTCCAATTGGAGTTCATAAATATCATCCTCTATTTCTTTGAGTGTCTTTCTAAATCTTTAACATGGGATACTAGCTTTGGTGGTTGTAGATCTCAAATAGGATGTGATTTACAAACTCGGAGCAAGCTTCTCAGGTGAAATTTTACACGTAAAAGTTCTCTAAGATGTTCGAAGAGGATTCTTCTCTTGGAGGTACACATAACAAACATAAAATAACATAACAAACATAAAAAACGGTGAAATAAAACACGATCATCAAATAAACACAATTAAAAACAACATAATGCACTCCATTCAAGAAATAGAAAGGAAAAAGAAAAAAATTAACAAACGATAAAATAACAGTAAACAGAAATGATAAAAAAAAATCAAACAAAAGGCTTAATTAAGATTTGGTGGGTCACTTAAATTGATTTCAATGTCTGCTTCACGTGGTTGGTATTTCATATATGGTTTCAATTTCTGACCATTAACTTTAAAAGTAACACTATCCTTTGGATTATCAATTTTTATTACTCTAAATGGATACACAATTTTTACAACAAATGGACCATTCTACTTTGACTTTAACTTCCCTGAAAGCAAATGAAGACGAGAATTATAAAGCAACATTTTTTGACCAATTTCAAATGCTTTCTGAAAAATTCTTTTGTCATGAAAAACTTTAGTTTTTGCCTTAATAATTCTGGAATTTTCATATGCATCATTCCTTAATTCCTCAAGTTTATTCAATTGCAATTTACGCATATTACCAGCATAATCAAGATTTGAATTAAAGTTTATCATAAACAAGCCGATAGGGTGACATTCCTAAAAATGTTTTAAAAGCAGCACGATATACTCAAAGTACATCAGTTAGTCGAAGAGACCAATCTTTACAGTTTCGATTACCTGTCTTTATTAAAATTTATTTAATCTCCCTATTTGCTAATTCAACTTGACCACTTGCTTAAGAGTGATAAGGGGTAGCAACTTTGTGTGTAATTCCACATTTCTTCATTAAGGACTAAATGGTTTGTTAAAAAAATGCTTACCTCTATCACTAATAATGGCTCGAGGTATTCCAAATCTGATCAAAAGATTTTTCTTTTAAAAAACGGATCCCAGTCTTGTGATCATTGTGCCGACAAAGAATCATCTCAATCCATTTTGAGACATAATCAACAGCAACCAAAATATATACAAATCCAAATGATGATGGAAAAGGGCCTATAAAATCAATTCCCTAACAATCAAATATTTCAATGACAAGGATGAGGTTTAAATGCATCAGGTTTTGCTTTGAAATAGATCCTATCATTTGATAATTTTTACACACTTTGCAAAATGCATGTGAATCTTTAAATAATGTAGGCCAATAAAATCCACACTGCAGTATTTTTGCAGCTGTCTTTTTTGAAGAAAAATGGCCACTGCATGCTTCAGAATGACAGAATTAAATGACCCTACTTACCTCGTCATCTAGTATGCATCTTCGAAAAATTTGATTAGAACAGTACTTGAACAGGTATGGGTCATCCCAGTAAAAGTTTTTCACTTCTGTTAAGAATTTCTTCCTGTCTTGGGAACTCTAGTCACATGGCATTTCACATATTGCAAGATAATTAATAATATTATCATACCAAGGCATTTTATTTATAGAAAACAAAATTCATCAGGGAAAGAATTATTGGTGGTTGTTGTTTCAATTGAAAACTCATTTGTAAGTCTTAAAATATGATCTGCAACAGCATAATCACTAGCATCACACATTAGCTTAAAAGGCAAAGACCAATCAGGAGGTTGCATTATTGGAGCTGATGTCAAAAGACTAATTATCTTTTGAAAAGCTTGTTGACAATCTTTAGTCCATTCAAATGGTGTGTCTTTTATTAAGAGTTTACAAAGTGGTCTAGATATGGCACTAAAGTCTTTTATAAACCTCTTATAAAATCATGCATGTCCTAAAAATGAACGGACTGCTCTAATTATCTTAGGTGAGGGTAATTTTGAGAAGACTTCAACTTTGGTTTTATCAACTTCAATTCCTTTTAAAGACACGACATGACCCAAGACAATTCCAGAGGTGGTCATGAAATGACATTTTTTCCAATTTAAAACTAGCTTTTTTTCTTTGCACCTTTCCAAAACTCTTTCCAGATTATCAAGACATGTATCAAAAGAATTACTAAATACATTTAAATCATCCATAAAAACCTCTAGATAATTTTCAACCATGTCACTAAAAATGCTTAGCATACATCTGTAAAATATTGCATGAGTATTACAAAATCCAAAAGGCATTCTCTTAAATGCAAATGTTCCAAATGGGCATGTGAATGTGATCTTTTCCTGGTTTTCTAACGCTATAGGAATTTTATAATAGCTAAAGTAGTCATTAAGAAAGCAATAGTATGGGTGTCCAACTACTTTCTCAAGAATTTGGTCTAAAAATAGAAGGGAAAAATGGTATTTTCTAGTGGCATCATTTAATTTTCTATAATCAATGCACATGAGCCAACTAGATGGAATTCGTGTTGGAACTGGTTCACCTTTTTCAATTTTTACAACGGTTATCTCAGATTTCTTTGGTACTACTTGTGTTGGACTTACCCATTTATTATCAGAGATATGATAGATAATTCCTACATCTATTAGTTTAAAAACCTTATTCTTTACCACTTCTTTCACATGAGGGTTTAGTCTTATTTGTGGTTGACACGTTGTTTTGGCATTTTCCTCTAAATGTATTATGTATGTGCATATTACAGGATTAATGTCTTTTATGTTTTTTAAGGTCCAACCAAATGCAATTTTATGTCTTTTTAGTACAGACGACAACTTACCTTTTTAATCATGTGTGAGTTTGGAAGAAATTACCACTGGATAAGTTTGTTGTTCCCTAAGATAGTCATACTTTAATTCTTCCGGTGAGCGCTTTAATTCGAGCTCTGGTGCTCCCTCTTCGTTTGGCTCTTCAGGTTGTGTCGTATCTTCAAAGTTCGATTAGTCATCATCACCTGTAGGTACCTGCATAGAATCAAGTGTAGGGCATATGTTAGCAGTATCACAATCTAATTCTTTACTTTATTCAAAAAAATTAGCAAAATAAATTTCCAAAGAGTTTATAAAATTATTATCCTTAATATGTTCTTCAATGACTGGCTCGATGAGATCAATCTCCTCATTCTCATTATTATTATCTTCTTTGTCGTGAGGTTGTTTACACATGTTGAACACATTGAGTTCCAATATCATGTTGCCGAAAGATAAATTCATTACTTCATTCCTGTAATTAATCAAGGCATTAGCAGTAACGAGAAATGGTCGACCCAATATAACAAGAATTTGTTTGCATTCATTAGTAATTTGTTTTGTTTCCAAAACAATAAAAGCCACAAGGTATATGAATTGATCGACTCGAACTAATACATCTTCAATTATTCCATTTGTAACCTTAATCAACCTATCAGCAAGTAAAAGAGTGGTAGATGTTGGTTTTAACTCACCGAGATTGAGTTGTTGATACACTAAGTAAGGAAGCAAATTAACATTGGCACTAAGATCAAGTAGAGCATATCCAATTTTATGATCCCCAATAATGCAAAAAATAGTTGGACAACTAGGATCCTTATATTTCAAAGCGCTATTGGTTGAGAGAATAGAACTTACCTGCTCTGGCCGAAAAGCTTTCTTTTGCACCTTATGTTTCCTTTTCACAGTGCACTGATCTTTCAAAAATTTAATATAAGAAGGTACTTGTTTAATGTCGTCCAACAAATGAATGTTGACTTTCACTTGTTTAAAGATATCATAAATTTATGGACTGTGGTTTGAATTTTTGACTTGATTAATGCTTGAGGAAATGGGGGTACAGAAGAAGAGTTGGTTATTTCATCATGGTTTAAAGGTTCGACAGACTCTTCTCTATTTTCTAAAATTGAATCTTTACTAGTTTCACAAGGGTCTAGAATGTGTTTTCCAACAACTTTACCACCACGAAGGGTTATAACCTATTTGACTTGGCTCATATTTAGTTTCCTGAATTTCCTATTTGACAATATTGTTGACTCTTAGGGTTTAGTTCAGGTTGAGTAGGAAACTTTTCTTTTTCATGCATGGTGAGAGCAGATGTAAGTTTGGAGACAGTTTTTGTCAAATTGGTTAAGCTTTGCATCGTTTGGTTCTTGTTTTTCAATAAACAAATGCAATGTGTCTTCTAGAGTTTTTCTTGGTGGTGGGACATGTGGAGGGTAACTCTGAGATTTTTGAAAATTTTAACGTAGAGAAATTAGTTGTGAAGGTTGTGCATGATTGTCATTTCTCCAACTGAAATTTGGGTAATTTCTCCAACCAGAGTTGTAAGTTTGGAAGTATAGATTGAGATTTGGTCTTTTGAAATTTTCGACGACATTTACTTGTTCGTGTAAACTTTCTCTCAGAGCTAGCAAGGTCGGATAGTCCTGCGTAGAATGGTCAGTAGAATCTTAAACATAACATGAAATATTTTGAACAAACTTTACATGATCATTCTTTTTTTTACTCTAATGCTCCGACTTTTCTAGCTACGCATGCAAATTTGGCTTGAAGGTCATGGTCTTCCTTAAGGTTGTACATGCCTCCACTAGATGGAGATGACTGAGTTTTACTCAATGACTCATAAGACCCAACTGTATCCCAGTGTTGTGCATTCTCTGCTATATAGTCAAGATAATCTAATGCTTCCTCAGGACTTTTGTCTCTAAATTTACCATTACATATCATTTCAAAGACTTGTCTACTTTGGGATGTTAGTCACTCACATAAATAAGACACTAACCTCCATGTTTCAAAACCGTGGTGTGGGCAAATGTTAAGTAGCTCTTTATACATATCACAACATTGGTAAAGGGTTTTTCCTAGTTTTTTAGGGAATGTGGTGATTTGTCTTTTGAAAGAATTTGTTCTGTGGGGTGGAAAGAATTTTTTCAAAAATTGTGCTTGCATTTCATCCCAAGTTCTGATAAATCCTAATCTAAGATTTTGTAACCAAGTTTTAGTTTTATCCTTTAGTTAGAAAGGGAAAACCTTAAGCTTAATTATGTTCATACTATAATTTTGATCAGTACAGGTGTTACAAACTTCCTCAAATTTCGTTAAATACAAATATGATTTTCAGACTCGAAACCATGAAAAGTAGGCAGAAGCTGAATGATACCAAGTTTGAAATTAAAACGTGATGCATCAGGAGGAAAAATTATGCATAATGGTGACCCTATTCTAATATTATGCATGAAATCTCTAAGTGTCCTAGGTTGTTCATGAAGATTTTGTAAGGCTTGGTTATCTTCATGCTCTGAAAAATTATCAACTCCAATGTCAGCCATATCTAAGGTTGGTGAAGGTGATCCCCTAATTAATCTACTACTATTTGTACGAGACCAACGTCGCATGCAATGTTAATGGTGTGTTCTAAACAAATTAGTTATGCATTAAACACTAAATGAAAATTGCAGAAATAAAATAAATTAAAAATTAAATAAGCAAAAAAAATACGAAATAAAAATAAACAAAATGAAATATTAAAAAAAGCGGTTAAACTAGTCATAAAAATAAAGTAATTAAAAGAAACAATTTAAGCGGTATTTTAGAACCAACCTAAAACATGAAATAAAATTTACACAAATTAATGTACAAGAATAATTAAACTGAAATTAAAATGATAGGCGGTAGAACCAACCATATAAAAATTAAATTAACAAAATTTAAATAACAATTCAGGCGGTAGAACCGATCATTAAAAATAATGCAAAAAATAAATTGTTGAAAAAAAATGTG
Organism: Citrus x clementina; assembly: GCF_000493195.1. Classification (NCBI taxonomy): domain Eukaryota; kingdom Viridiplantae; phylum Streptophyta; class Magnoliopsida; order Sapindales; family Rutaceae; genus Citrus; species Citrus x clementina. Next base: position 8,427,201 of record NW_006263303.1, on the reverse strand, counting down.
GTTTTATTTTTATTTTTTAAAATTTACCAGCTAATTAAATTTCAATTATTAGGCCTTAATGGCTATTTTAAAAGTTCAAGTCCATGTTTGTTATGTCACCAAGTCCAAAAGTCTAACGAATAAGGCAAAGTCCAAAGATTCAAGTTCCAATTCGGTTTTAGGGATTGATTTGTAAAAGTTTCTAGACTAAAATGAAGTTTCTCACAAATTTTATGAATAATGTTACAATTTCAAGAGAAGAGGGGTGTAACTGAAGGTTTGTAAAAAGAGAATGAAATAGAATGACAAAGAAATAAACTAACCACAAAAAATAAAATAAAATAAAGATAAACTAACACTAAATTTAGAAAAAAAATTTGGAAGTGGCACCAAAAACTTGACACGAATCAAATGTATTATTACTATCAAGTATAAGAGTGTCTAATTATAATATAACCCGATGAGTTTGGGGTCGAATCACAGGGAATTTAAAATCTAGTAGTTAATTTGTTAAATAAAAAAATTAATTGCGAAAAAAGAAATTATTAGAAATCAATTTAAAATTATGCTAAGGTTACGGGATCCACTCTTATTATTCAAACTATAATTTTAATACTCTCTCATTTTTTATATTTTTCCTAACTTTTACTAGTTAATTATTATATCATTTAATTCTTAACTAACTATGTGTGTGGATAAATATGGAATAAAATACCTAATGTACCATGACTGTATTAATGTGTCGACACTATGTCAAAATACTATACAGATTCAAGAAATTTATAAATTAACATGATATAAAAATAATTCGAAAAGAATAAAATAAACTTAAAACTCACTTGAGAAAGTGATGAGTTAAATATTTTAAAATCTTGAGCTTCACCATTTACCTCAGCTTAGTAAAATTAGCCACTCATATTGAAAGAAAACAAAAAAAAAAAACTCTTTTTATTTGATAAACTTTTAAAATATATTATAGGGAAATTGATTAGACAACAAAACAAGAAAAAAAAAAAGAAAAATAAACAATTCCTCAGCTTCGCTCTCTTGTCTCCCCTCTCAACTCTTTCTCTCTTTTCGCTTGCGTCCCTTTACCTTTTATAGGCAAGGGATGCATCGTCTCTTTTATTTTTTTATTATTATTTTTATAATGTGTATAATAATAATAATAAAAACTCTTTTTATTTGATAAAATTTTAAAATATATTATAGGGAAATTGATTACACAACAAAACAAGAAAAATAAAAGAAAAATAAACAATTTCTCAGCTTCGCTCTCTTGTCTCCCCTCTCGACTCTTTCGCTTGTGTCCATTTACCTTTTATAGGCAAGGGATGCATCGTCTCTTTTATTTTTTTTATTATTATTTTTATAATATGTATATACATTGAGAGGGGTGATGGTCAGGTGGCAAGATGGCCACTTGACCATCACGAGCATGGTTGTTCACCCTTTTTATTTATTTTTCTATTTTTTATTTTATTAATTGCATCTCCTCAATTGTACTTCAGCAATTCTTCTTTGTTCCCACTTTCAATTCGAATTTCATCTTTATTCTTGAAAAATATTTATAAGATAAAAATGAACATATTGTGAATTAATTTAACATAAAAATATATTTTGGGAGTGTTAAGATAATTTAAGAATAATGAGCACATTAATCAATACTTTAAGTGAAAAATTAATAATTTTATCCTTATTACATGTACACTTTTAAGTATTAATCATTTAGAAATTATATGATTATTTTTTTAAAGTAAAAATTTAGTTTCAAAAACTACTATCTACTTACTGAGCCACTGAGTTTTATATTCATTCCCTTTTTTTATATTTTTTCCCCACAGGAGGTTGCAGGTACACCAAATCGACCCAGTGACAATAGATATATTTTTAATCTTGGCCACGTGATGGTGTTAGAAGTTATAGATGATTTTTGTTAGGGCGTCCTAATTATCTCTTTTTTTTTTAGGATTATATAATTTTGTTGTATTATTCTTTTGAGCTTAAGAGTAAACCATTGCATGTTAATATTAGTTATATATAATCTTTTGATACTCTGGAGATATTTTAGGTAAAAGTCAGTATTTTGGTTGAGGATGTTGATGATTGGAGTCTGTTGTATATTGAATTATTTTGGGAGTGCTTGTTTTACATATTTGCATATTGGGAGTGTTATATTTATAAAGGAGACTTTACTGAATTTTCGACTGAATCTTTACTAATTAGATTATTATCAATTCAGTTTTGATGAGACTAGATAAACTCGTCCTGAAGGTTTGGGACGGGTCGTTTCATTATATTTGTACATATATGTGCTGAAGCTGATTTAATCACACGATTGATCGTGTTACTTGAGTCTTCGTTCAATTGGAAGAGTAAATTGAAGGTATGATGACTATTAACGAGCAAGTTTATATTTTTTTGCACATTTTAGCTATGTTACGTTAATCACATGGCAACTGATAAATAATACAATCCAATACGATTTATATGTCAAACACCACACTGTTGATAAAGAATACAATCCAACCTAATATATAAGGTGCGTTTGGAATTAAGGTTGGACAGCTGTAGTTTAAAAGTTACAGCACCAAAGTATTTGATAAACACTAACTGATATAGCTTTGAAGTTACGTTGATATGATTTTTCACTTGTATGATGAAAATTTTATTATATTTTTAATAATTTTATCAAAATTATTATTTAAAATTTATATTTACTAGATATTATTAACTTTTATTTCATAATTACATCTTTTTTTTTACAATAACTATAACTTAAAAATTACAACACCTCAACTTCAAACACAATCATATTTCAATGCGATACAATAGTCTAGCGTGGTGCGTCAGAGGCATCCAAGCCATCACGAAAGAGAGAAGCAAAAGCCTCCATTTGTGGCTTCTCCAAAACAACACCAACCTCAACACCGCCGCAACCATCTCTACTCTCCGCCAAAGAGACAGCCCCTGAGACATCTATTGACACAATCTCCACCTTCTTGGGCCTGCCCCACCCGAAATCCGATCCGTAAACATCAAAATGGGTGGATCCGGCAACCGAAAGCAGCAGTGCTCCTTGCTTCAGCTTTGCCATTATTTGAGCAATCTTTTCTTTTGATCCTTCGAAGGCATCCGCATCAATCCCTTTGACCAAATCACTTAATTTCTCCACAGCAATAGCAAATCCTTTTTCTAGCTGCATGAAGTCACTTGCTTTTGCAAACTCAGCTACTCTGCCAACGCAATTACCAAAATAATTAAGCGGAGCTGGTGGATTCAAACGGCTCCTATAATCCACAGGGAACCCAAAAATAACATCTCTATTAGCTGCCGCTGCTGCTTCTTCTTCCCTTTTGGCATTAACGATGCAAACATATGCATAAGCTAATGTAAGCACATAAGTCGATAAATGAAGTTGTTTTTGTTTTGAATCATTTAGATCATTAATACTATCTCTGAGCTTCTTAATATCTTCACGGGTTAATACAAATGAGGCTCGAACCAATTTGTTAAAATCCACCGAGACTGGTGGCAAAACCTTCAAGCTTGGTTTGCTGTTGGGATCCGAAGAAAACCACATATTAAAGTACCTCATGTACAGACCTTTCGGATCTTTGATGAGAGTCCGATCAAAAACTGGAGTTAATAGCTCCGGTAACACATTTACATTGGAGGGTTCTTGTTCTAACTCCGCCAATTGTTTGCATAAATAAGCCCAAGATTTCACAAACATAGTTGTGCTTTTGCCATCAAGAATTGCATGGTGAGATGAAACCCCAATGGAAAAGCCCCGATCCGGAAACAGAGTTATTTGGGCAGCAACTATCTCAGCTTTGTTGTCGGATATCGACAACTGGGGCACCAGCGGATGGAATTCAACATCTCCACGGATCCCGTTGCCGGAGAGGTGACTGAAGTCATTGTTACTAGACACGGCTACCGTGACTGAAACACCATAATCATCGTCGTCAGGAGAGTAGTAGATGACTGGCTGTTGCTGCTGGTCTTGAGCTTGGGGTCGCCAGACGATGCTGCCGGCGAGGGGGAGGTAATGAAGGAGGGTGAGGGACAGAGAGTGCTTCAGCCTGGGGACTATTTCAGAGTTGAAGAAATCAGAGGCTAAGCCTGTGATTTCATAGAAGAAGATGCGCTCCACAGGTGGAAACTTTAACCATAAAATATCAAAATAGGTGAGAGGAAGAGTTAACTCCTGTGCTGAACTTGAGTGAGATCTCAAGGGGGTGACTTTGGTAACCTCTTGCTCCACTACTTTTGCTGCCATGAATATTCTAGCTATAGATAGATCGAAATAACAGGACAAAACACTGAACAAACAATTCAACAATAAATAATGTGAAACCACATGTTCGCCCTCAATGTACATGTACTGCATTTACTTATCGGCAACCTTTGGGATGACGTGGTCCACATTATACATGACATTCAATAATACTATATTACGGATTCTACTTTGATATGTTTAAATTTGTCTTTTCCCTCGCACAACATTGGCCACAAAATCAACAGCAGATTGCTGCCGGTTTCTGTGGCCCTACTAGTGCCCGTTTTGGGCAACTCTCGTTCTTGTAGAAGCTGCATATTTTATCATGTGTTGTTGCTTTCAGTTGATTTTGCAGTGCTATATATTTTAAAATTTTATTTTAAATGATGTGATATTACTTGGTGATGTAAAAATATAATTTATTTATTTTAAAATTATAAAAAAAATATCTACTAATGACAAATTACATGTGGCATCATTTTAGAATAAAATTTTGTTTTGTATATCATTACTCTATGATTATTCAGAATAATGAACACAGTGAATACGTGGTGCCTTTGATCTTGCAGCAATAATAATCAATTTAATGCATGACATCTGATGTGGTGGGATTTCTACTTTACTACATGTTCTATTTGTATTCGGTGAAGTCTGACCACAGTTTTCTTGGACAAGATTGGCCTGGCAGGATAGGATTCAACTTGGGTCTGGCTGTACTGTGGCCTTCGTTTTCATCGAAAGATGAGTTCAAAGAGAAACGTCTAAAAGTTTTGGCTCAAAGATTTCTATGTTAAAACTTTGACCTACATTCTCTCACCCTTCTAGATACCAAGCATTTTCTAAAAGGGCGAGAGATTTTGAGGGTGAAACGGCAGCATGTCTCTCGTGTTTCTCTCGCCCTTCTAGATACCAAGCATTTTTCAAAAGGAAAATGTGATCCGTCGTTCGCAGCGGTGTAAAAGCAGAGTGCACCAATAAATAATGGGGTACCGAAGGGCATGAATATTACGACATTTTTACTACGGCTTGGGATAATGTTGGGCCATATAAGCGATACCCAATAAATTTAGGTGATGGTAAATCCGTAATAATGGCTTCTGAGAATATTAGGACTCCAGAAAGTGCGACTGGGATGTACAGGTTGCATATGTGACTTGTATGCAGACTTTCGACAGGAGTGTAAAGGACGCTTCTGGATTGAGATTAAAATGCCTGTATCAACCGCTTGTGTACGTAGCAGTAACTCTTCAAAACACTTTATTTCTTTCTCAACCTTTGGTGTTTATCTTTTTAGAAAATGCACTGATAAGTATTAACACCATGCGGTATTAAAGGAAAAAAAAATACAAACTAATCAAGACCTCACCGAAATATAGTTTATTTTATCAGTGTTTTGTCATCCTTTAATATCTTTTAGTATTTACCTTTGAAGAACTATAGAGCCAATACATTTAATACTTTTAAAGCTGTTATGCTGCTAAATTTTTAAGTTGTTCTAATTCACTTAGATATAATCTATTTGTGTAGCTATTGCAAGTTTGCAACTGTTGTTTGAAATGTTATTAAAGTTATCTTTTTTTCTTCTATAACTTGAATTTTTTTTTTAATTCTTTGAAATGTTTTGAAACGCTCTTTAGCTACTAATTTCTTTTTTTTTAATAAATTGCTAATATGTATTATAAAATTAGAAGTCTATTGATATTTACAACAAACATTTATTAAAATTTCTTACTTTAAATTACTTTTTAGCCAAAAGATCAAATTCTGTACTAATAAATCTATTAGCTGATTTTCTATACTACCATAAGTCTATTGACTGATTCAATGGCGATGACCTGATAAATCTTGGTTTGAGTTGTTTGGGTCTAACATGATGGGTGATATCAAGAGGGATTATTGTTTAATGCTTTCTGGCTTCTCTATATTGCAACTTAAAAAGGAACTATACTCATCTTTATTTATTTGATAGTGCGTTTATTTCATGGAATAGGAATGGGGTGGAATGGAAATAAGTTGGGAATGTGAATGAGTTAAGAATGGGAATGAAGAATAGGAATGAGATTATAATATTTAATTGGCAAAAATAAATAGGAATGGGAATATGCTGGAATGTTATTGATGTGTTTACTTGGTAAAATAAATGAGAATGAGGAATAGGAATGAGATTATAATATTTAATTGGCAAAAATAAATAGGAATGGGAATATACTGGAATGTTATTGATGTGTTTACTTGGTAAAATAAATGAGAATGAGAATCAATTTACCGAAATACCCATAGTATTAAATAATGTAATTTTCATTAACTAGATACATGTATAAATATTATTATAAAAATGATATTAATTAAAATAATAAATGTTAATAATGATAATATTAATAAAATAATAAAGTTAATAAAAATAAAAATAACAATAATTAATAATAATAATAAATGTTAATAATGATAATATTAATAAAGTTAATAAAATTTAATAACAATAATTAATAATCATAATAATAATAATAAATGTTAATAATGATAATATTAATAATAATAATAACAATAATAATAACAATAATTAATAATAACTAAAATAATGAAGTTAATAACAATAATAATAACAATAATTAATAATAACTAAAATAATGAAGTTAATAACAATAATAATAACAATAATTAATAATAACTAAAATATTAATAAAATAAAAATAATTAATAATAATAATAAATGTTAATAATAATAATATTAATAAAAATAATAAAGAATAACTAAAATAATAAAGTTAATAAAATTTAATAATAATAATAATGACATTTAAAATAATAAAATTAATTATGATTTGAACGAGAATAATTCAAGAAATATAAAAAAATTTGAGGGATGCAAAAGTAAACATTGATTTCATTCTCATTCCCAAACCCCCATGAGAATATGATTCACATTCCTTATTCCCAAAGGAACAAGATCCTCTCCTGATTTGAGCTATACTGATCTTTTAAAGATCTTATGTCATGTGTTTTTTAGTGGTAGTGTATGGGTAAGATTTAACTTTTTTTATTTTTTTATTTATTAACAATCAATCAACAATTAATTGGTTTGCTCATACCATGATCAGATCAAAAGAGAATCATGATCCATTTCCAAATTGTGTGGGACCCACCTATTTTATTTCCATTCCCAAATTACATTTTGCCAAATAAACATGAGTTTCATTTTCATTCATTCATTCTCATTCCCTAAACCCTCAAGTAAACGCACCATAAATTATTAGACTTGTTTAAAAGTAATTCAAAAAACACGTCGTAATTAAAAATACAAGGGAAGCGGCTCCTTTCCCCACTGCCTAAGATTAATTATTGACTAACTAGTATTTATATTTTTGTCTTTTAGTGATAGTATATGAGTAAGATTTAACTTTTTTATTTATTTATTTATTAACCAATCAACAATTAATTGGTTTGCTCATAACATGATCAGATTATGACAGAATTCTGATCCATTCTCAAATTATGTGGGACCCACATATTTTATTCTCATTCCTAAATTATATTTTATCAGATAAACATGAATTTCGTTTCCATTCATTCATTCTCATTCCTTAAATCCTCAAGTAAACACATCATAAATGATTAGACTTGTTTAAAAGTAATTCAAAAAACACTTGTAATTAAAAATATAAGGGAAACGGCTCCTTTCCCCACTGCCTAAGATCAATTATTGACTAACTAGTACTTATATTTTTGTCGGGAAGCATTACAGAATAGAGGAACCGTGACTTCCTCTTGAGCCGTATGAGAAGCTGAAGGAAGGAAGAGGTATAATCTCTTAAAAAGAAATTGTTTGATTTAGTGTGAGATGTACACAAGTTAGTACTACTGGCTATTTTAATCATTTGAACAATTTGTTAAGAGTTTAATCTTGTACAATGCATGAGACAATTAGAATTCAACACATTGAACACTTGTTGCGCTTAAAAGTAGCACTCATCTCATGATACAAAATAACACGCCAATTCAACATAAAAACAAAATCAAGTTAAAATCTAAAATTTGACCCTTTTCCCAGTGGGGTGGAACGGGCGAATATCTCCAGTACATAAAAAATTAAACATAAATGAAAACTGTCTTCTTGATACTTATAAGAACTAAAATAAAACCATTCCAAGAACAAAGCATAACATCACTCGATTCCTCCTAAAGTTCACTTCCTAACGGGAACCTTCGTAGCCTGCCTGTTTCTCTTTTTGACACCAGATTTTGAGACCTTTAGGCTCCTGTTAACAGCACTAAGCCTTGCAAGGGCTGCCTTCTTCAAGTCTGGCCTGTAGTAGTTATCAGCAACCTGAAAAAATGGCAAAGGAAGCAATTAACAAAATGTCAATATCTTTGCAGAGTAGGATGCAGAATACACAAGACAAACTATACCAGAACATGCTCTTAGCGCAAAGAAGTAAAAGTGTCAACAATTGAGCATATACTCGAAACAGAAAATAACAAGAGAATAAAACTCCAAAGTCCAGATTAAAAAAGCAAAGAAGCCAAACTTAACAAGAAAATTTCATTGAAGATCCACTACAAGAAAGATATTTTTACATGTTATCATCTAGTCACAGCTTTAAAAAAAAAAGGTCAAAGGAGTACCAGGAAGGATCCCTAATGAGACAAGAAACCAAAAAACAAAGACAACTACAACATACATAATGCCTCGTCTATAACAATTCCAAACTACAACATAAATGATGCCTCATCTATAACAATTCCAAACAATTATCATCCAAGAACCAATGCATTTAGTTCGTTCATTTTTAGAATAAAGCTATGCAATCCAAGAATGAAAGCTCAGAAGCCAAGCGTAACAAGTAAATTTCATTGAAGACCCAATACAAGAGAGGTCTTCTTACATGTTAGCATCTCATCACAGCTTTAAAAGAAATAATAATAATTTCGCTCAAAGGAGCAGAAATCCTTAATAAGATAAGAACCACAGCATCCACAGCCATTTAGCTTATATGAGTCTAGAATAAAGCTCCACAGTCAAAAAGGAAAGCTCAGAAGCCAAGCGTAACAAATGAATTTCATTGAAGATCCAATACAAGAGAGGTCTTCTTACATGTTAGCATCTCGTCACAGCTAAAAAAACACAATTTTGATAAAAGGAGCATCCACCAAAAACAAAACATTGGCAATTACAGCTGCGACCGCAAATGAAGTGCAACAAGAAACTTTAATTGAAAATTGACTGCAACAGAGGTCTTGTTACATGTTGGCTTCTCATAACAGCTTAAGAAAAAAAAATTCAAATTTGACCAAAGGAGTACTACCAATTCAGCAACTCTTAGTACGAGGGAAAAAATTTTTTTTGCCAAGCTAAAGACCAACATTGCACACAAAATTACACAGAAAACACATCAAGAAAACAAATAATAAAATCAACCAAAGAATGACATGAAAAAAAAGGTACCTGATTGACAACAGCCTTAGCCATTCTTGGGAACTCCTTCCTCATGGTGGATTTGTGAAGCAAGCTGGCAGGCTTGTTCTGCTTCTTGGTCTTTGCAGTGGCCAACACCACAGACAGGTCCTTGCCTCCAGGCTGAATGGTCACAGTCTTCCGATTCGCCAAACCTAAACCACCATTTTATTTAAGAAAAAATAAAATAAAATAAAATAAATAATAACCTTCGAAGTCAGATTTGTTAATACCGGAGTGTTTGAAGGAGTTAAGGTTGTAGAGGTTGTTGGGTTCCTTGCTGAACTCGACGCTGGCGTTGCCTCTGCCGAATTGTTTAACCAAGAAGCAGTTGTTCTTCTTCACGATCTCCCAAATCAACTGTCCTGGAACCGTCGCCATTTCTTTCTGCCTTTTTTTCACTCCGACTCACTGCCAAACACAGCCTAAACAAATCAGTGCTGCTATATAGAAAATTGATGATGTATGAAATCAAACCTTACAGCAGTGGGGGGGAGTGAAGAGAGAGAGATCAGGACCTTCGAATGCTAAGAGCAACAGGGTTTAGGGCTGCGAAGGTCGTGAAATAAGCTGAGGCGGTATTTATATATATATGTACTCGTTCAAAACCCTAATCACTCTGTTTCTGTTTGGCCGATTTAAGGCCTGCAGTTAGTTGTCCCTGCCTCGATAAAAATAAAAATTAGCTCCACCGACGTATCGTGGGCGTTTGGTCTAGTGGTATGATTCTCGCTTTGGGTGCGAGAGGTCCCGAGTTCGATTCTCGGAACGCCCCCATTCAAAATCATTTTTTCCAGAAGTGTGCCTGAAATTATTATTTTCATTTTTCTATTAAAAAACTCGGAGCAATATTTGATATGATTAAACACTCAATTCGTACACAAATCAAACTTGTAATTAATCTTTCATAAGAAAATATCATTCTCAGGTCAAAGTATTAGACAAAGATTAAAACACAAAAAAAAAAAAGCCTAACACGGCAGAGTGAGAAGGGTGTCATAGTGGATACATAATAGATTAGTAATACTTCATCCAATGAAAGAGGAAAATGCTTGAATTATGCCAGAGCGAGAATTAAGTTGATGAGCGTTGAACGATGAAATCAAATAGTTGGTGCTAATGAGTTTAGTTGGTAAAATTTTGTGTGGAAAAAAAAAATCTGAAATTCGAATCCAGCACATATTATTGTGAAAAAAATTGAGTTGCAATTAATTTATTAAAAAAAAAACATGCAGACAAGTATGAAGATTACTCACACGTCCTGAAAAAGGCAACTTGAGAATGAGTTCATTTAAAATAAGAAAAAGCTATTTGCACCGAATTAAACCCCGAATCAAACCCCGACTTCAACGCACCGTTTTACTTAAGCTAAAAATGCACCGTTTGTAGAGTTATTTCTTTTTCGTTATTGATTTGAGGTCACACCAGCCACAACCGAAGTCATCCCAAAGTACCCCAGCTGCCGCCACTGTCCTTCTCAACTGGGTTGTTGTCTTTTGTTTTTTTTTTTTCGGGAATTTGCCTTCTTTGATTATTTGGTTAACTTTTTCTTTTTTATTTATTTTTTATTGAATTAAAGCACCAAGTTCCTGTTTTGGCCATTTTCATCTGTTCTTTTATGGGTTTTTCATTTCTTAGTTGGAGTATGAATTTCAAATAAAGATCAAATTTTAAAATTGAGTTATAAGTTATTTCTTTCTATTTCAAGTTGCTTTAGTTTTAGGATTTTGAAAGTGGGGGTAATCTGGAAATGTTTTGTGGGTTTAATCTATAAACAATCATTTGAAGCCGAGTTTGAGATTGAGAATGGCTGCTAGAGTGGAGATTGATGAAGACAATGAAACTAACAAGGGCAGCTTGCGGGTCTTCGACTAGAAGCTTGATCAGCCCATGGATGAAGAAGCTGGCAGGCTTAGAAATATGTACAAAGAAATATGTAAGCTGGGTTATAGTGGTTTGATAAGTTGGTTCTATTTGAGTTGGTGGTACTCTGTTTCCTAAAATGTTGTTCATGGTTTTTTAGATTTATGCTTGGTAAATAAGAATTTTCAAAATTTAAAAGAAGCTTAATCGTTTGCCCAGAAGGAAGATAATAGTTGAGAGTGTGTTTGAGAAGAAAGAGGGAAGATAACAATTAAGAGAAAGTAGAAGTTATCCTTGGTGCAGCGCAGATAGAGCTTTCTATTGAAAAGAAAAAGAAAAACCTTAAAATGACGTCGTTTTTAGAATCTTCGGGGTTTGACCCGGGGCAAATAGCAGCGCTGTTTAAAATAATGCAGAAGAGGAGAATAAAAGAAAATTTCAAATTCAAGTCCCACAAGTATTACACCAAGTCATGGCATATTAAGAAGAGAGTCTTTGTTTGTGAGACTGTGGGAAGTAGAGAGGCAAAGCAAAGTGTCAAAGAAACTAAGGTTGTGTTTACTTTTTGAAGTCGGACTGAAAAGTATAGATTCATCTCACTCTAGTGTTTACTTTACCAATTTGAAGAATGATTGAGAATCTTACTCCGTGAGTCCCACTTATTTTTGGAGTGGGGAGTGGGATTCCCATGGGATCCACTCCCACCTCTCCCATTTCTATCTTTTTTTCTTATTTAATTTAATATTTAATATTTAATAAATAAAATAAATAACATTACATTTATTTGAATAATATTATTATATTTAACTAAATAATAATTTGCATTGACTCTAAGTTAAAATTACTTTAAAATAATATTATTATATTAATAGAGAATTAATAAATATTACTATATATTATCTTCATTTGAAAATATAATATTATTATATTTATTTTAAAAATAATAGTACTATATTTATTTAATATTAATAATTAATAATAATAATAAATAGTTTATTCTAAGAAAATATTAATTTTGTACTAAATAATATTTTATTATTATTTTATATAATAATAAATTTAATATAATTATATTAAATAAAATAAAATAATGTTTCATTTTATATTTACCCTTCTTTTATTAAATTTACTATAATTATATTTAAATAATATTATTATATTTAACTAAATAATAATTTGGTTTGATTCCAAGTTTAAATTACTTAAAAATAATATTATTATATTAATAGAGAATTAATAATATTACTATATACCATCTTTATTTGAAAATCTAATAATATTATATTTATTTAAAAATAATAGTAATATAATTTATTTAATATTAATAATTAATACTAATAAATAGTTTATTCTAAGAAAATATTAATTTCGTACTATATTAATAGTAAAAATATTTCATTTATATTGCCCTTATCAATCATTTTTAATTTATATAATTAAAATTAAAATTAATAAAAAATTGTGATGTACATAATTAAGAATATTAATAATTATTATAAATTTAAAAATATAATAAAATAAATTTTTATTCATTAAATATATATATTTATTTTCATTAAAAATATATATTTATTAACTTTGTAATTAAAAACTATAGTTCTTTAAATAAGGATAAAATTGTAATTTGAAACTATTTACTCCCAATTCAAGATAAAGTAAATGCATAAATTGGATTCTGATTTCCATTCTATACTTTCATTCCAGTGTAAGTAAACAACATACTCTCACTTTTACTCTACACTTCCAATCTTAGGATTCTCACTCCAATCTAAAAAGTAAACGCTACCTAAGTGCACAATCATAAACGAAGAAGAAGCATAAGCAACTATGATTATGAAGCCAAGTAGTGGGAGGATAACGTGAGTAATAAGAAAGAATACGAGGTTTTCTGAAATTGAAAGCAAATGCAGATGCAAATTTTGTTCCATTTTATGCGACAACTTCGACTAATATTTTTATAAGTAATGCTAGATATCACAACATCTAAGCCTTAATATGAATATCAACTAATATGACATTCATTTATTAGATGACGGATAAGTAATTTTACAAAATCCATCAAACAAATAAGTAACACAGTATTAAAATTCAAGTTGGGACTCAAATGTTGAAATCCCTAATATTATTATATTTTTATTCGTCTTTGCTAAATCCTTATTATTTTAATAAAATTATCAGAATTAGAAAATTTAATAAACTCATAACGACCTCTAAAAGTATTTTACTTACTTCACAAGTCATTTAACGGCTTCAATTGAGGTCTCAGGCATGACTTCATATAGGTGATGGGAGATTACTTACACAAAAGATGATAGTGGATATTTCTCCTGTAGAATCCATGGAAGTTTCAAAGAAACCAAAAAAGGGAGTTAACGGTTTATAATTTATATGGATGTAAAAGTTTTACTTAATCCGTTATCTGTTTACTAATCTTTTAGGGTAACTTTATTTGAGGCCATTCAAGACACGAAAATACTCACAAGGAAACCCAATCTGCCACCCTATCAAATTTGCAAACATGCACATGAAACAAGTGCAATTTTCTATCGGAGAATTTGAAAGTTTTGAGTGCAAAAATGATACCATTTGGTTTACCATGACCTTCTACCACACAGATTTTTATTTTGGTCCATATAAATAAATGTATTATTTTGATCAACAATCCAAAGAGTATTTCGATTTTACAACATATACAACCAAATTAATATATATACAAAGAAAGACTAGTAAGAAACACCTGTTCATTCAGTTGCTGGTAGAAGATTATATGGTTTTGCAATCAACCCATCCACTTACTTACTTCGAGCATTTGAAGATTATCTTCGTTAACATAGTTTATTTGTATCTCCAGCCACCTGTAGGTCCACTCCTTGTTTAGACATATAGAAACCAATTAAATGGGTTTGCTGAACAATCTCTAATCCAATTATACTGAAACTCCTGAGCTGCAGATCCCCAAGAACCAAGGCAAAAAGATCTCTAAAAGACAAAGCTTCTTTTATTTTCTTCTCAGAAACTAGAGTTTGGCAAATTAAATGCCATCAGTGACCCAAGTGTCTTCTGTTCCTTCCTTCCACATTCCCCATCTCCATCTAACTCTCGGATGATCAACTGTGCAGCTAGAGATGAGGTTGCTAGCAGTGATCGAATCTTCCTCCCGGTGAATGAGCAAGGCCATGTCAGACAAGTTGCTGCATATATTCATGATCGCAAATATGAATGACCTTGTGACGCTGATATCATCTACCACCAAACGTGCAATGATTTCTTTCAGCACCTTCATCTCTGTCCTTATTTCCAGACGTCCTTTATCAAAGTTGGACTGCACTGCTGACCAAGCCCTAGGGCCCAAAGTCAGAGAACTCAAATTTGGAAATACATCAAACAATACCCCCAGGTTAAGGTTTTTCATTCCAATAGGCTCACCTGGTTTTAGCAATTCCACTTTTAGCTTCTTAATTGTTTTACCAAAAGGAAATGTGTTGATGAGGCTACTAAGACTTGAAGATTCAAGCTGTAAGTTCATCAAATTCCGGAACTCTTGAAACCTAATCTCATTTGCTACCTCAAGCGAAAGACAGAAATCATGCAGCAAAGGAGTTTCAAGCACAAGGGATTTTGGTTTAACACATCTCAGTTCGAGTTTTACTAGATTGGGTGCATATATAGCCAGAGAAAGCGGAGCATTTGACACAGTCCACAGACAGCTCTTAAGATGCAAAAGATGAATCTTTGGTTGTCTAAATCCCCCCACGCCTACTAAATTTAGAACTTGGAGACAAGGAAAGCAATCATTAACCTTGTCTAAGTCCTCATCTTCAAGCCTTATAAATTCCAATGTCAATTTGGTGAGCATTGGCATTTGATTAAGATTATCTACCGATAGCCAAGCATTTTTCACCTCTAGTTCAACAAGACTTTTGCCTAAAAGTAAATGCAAAACCGTGATTACATAAGCAATAATTCTACTGAATTAAAACAGAGGATTAATTAGTAGATTAAACTGAATTAAATTGAATTCAAATTAAAAAAAAAAAATTATTGAAACTCACAGCAGGAAGAAATGAAAGCTAAAACTTCGGCCTTTCTCCAACAAGATTGAAACCAGCAGTCAGAAATTGACAGAAACTTCAACTCTTCACAAACCCAAGGTAACCAATTCTTAACAAATTCAACGTCGGTCAAGTACAGATCGTCGGACTCGTCCTCAGCGTCGTCGTACGAGATTCCTACCAACGACTTGTCTACGCCTATTGAAACTGACTCGAGGTGCCGCGAATTACAGACGAGGTTTTCGAGAATCGACTTGAACGGCGTGACTTGGGGCGCTGCGGTCACCTGTTGTGGTAAGCGAGACTGCACGTAGCGAGACAAGGTGCAAACGAGGTTGATGGATCGGACTTCTTTACAGAGGGAGTTCAAGGTTTTGGAGACGACTCGGCACCGTGCGAGATCGGCTGAATCGGTGAGTCGACTCAGGATCTCCAGAATCAGAGGTTGGGGTAGATGCTCCTCCATTCTTGGAGGCACGAGTACTATGCTTTTGCGTCAGAATCTCCAGCATCTAAAATGGTTTTTGAAGTCTGTCACAAAAAAGAAGAAAAAGGAGTGTTAGCCCTGCAAATTTTTTTAAAAAAGTATAAAATTCTTTAATGTCTTAAAAAGGACATATAATCTAATCTCCTTTTTATTAATTAATTCTGTTGTTTTAACTGTAAAAAAGATTATATTATATTTTTATAAAAAATACAATTGTATTTAGGCCACCGTTGCAGTACCCGCATTTATTAGGGTGTACACGGATTGGATTTTACGGATCGAATATTATTTCATATTTGATTTATGATTTTACGGATTTCAAATTTTCAATCTAATCTAATTAACGGATTAGTTAACTTCAATCCAAATCTAATTCATAAGTTTACGGATCAAATGCGGATTTAACCCAATTCATATTCGATCCATCGTTTTACGAATTGGTTTGTAAATTAAATTTTTTTTATTTTGTCTTATCCACGAGCTAATAAAATAGAAAAAAATTTAATATAAAAATAATTTTACTACCAATCAAATTTAAAATTAAATTAGATTTAAATAAATTAGTTATTTAAATAAAGTTAAAATAATACATTAAAAATTTAAAAATACAACACACTTCGAAACTAATTGTTCAAATAAATATAGAATAATACATTTAAAGTTTCAAAATATAGTTAATACATTTAAAGTTGTTCAAATAAAGTTACAATACATCAAAATTAATTGTTCAAATAAAATTATAATAATGCATTTAAAGTTGCAAATTATGATACTCTAAAAAGAAAAATGTCCGCTACCAATTTGTATTCCATACTTTAACCTTAACAAAATACATATAATTCAAATAAATAACAAATAAAAAACTTTTATTTAATAAAAAGTATAATAAATATTTACCCTTAACATCCCATCAAATATTGTCAAGCTCCATCAAATATATTCTTATCATCTCCCAAAATCTATGTACATGTAAGACAAAAGAAAAATGTCAATTAATAACAATATAAAGTCAAACAATAATCAACATACACAATTAAAGTTAAGTTACTTGTCTTTAGGGATGTTCGTGGATCGAATTTTATGGATTGGACATCAATCCATATCTAATCCATGATTTTACATATTATAATTTTTCAATCTAATCTAATCCACGGATTGATTAAATTCAATTCAAATCCAATCCACACATCTGCGGATCGGATACGGATTTAACTCAATCCATATCAAATCCATACGTTTGTGGATTGGATGCGGATTTAACTCAATTTATATTCAAATCCATCATTTTGCGCATTGATTTACGAATTAAAAATTTTAGTTCTCTCCAATCCATAAACTAATGAAATTAAAAAAAAATCTAATATAAAAATAATTTTACTACCAATTAAATTTAAAATTGAATAAAATTTAAACAAATTAATTGTTTGTTTTAATAATACATTCAAAATTTTAAAATATAACACATCGAGATTAATTGTTCAAATAAAGCTACAATAACATGTTCAAAGTTTTAAAATATAACACACCAAGATTAATTGTTCAA
Source organism: Citrus x clementina (assembly GCF_000493195.1). Taxonomy (NCBI): domain Eukaryota; kingdom Viridiplantae; phylum Streptophyta; class Magnoliopsida; order Sapindales; family Rutaceae; genus Citrus; species Citrus x clementina. The sequence goes on along the minus strand of NW_006263303.1, from coordinate 8,409,540 downwards.
ATAAAGTTATAATAATACATTAATATAACACCAAAATTAATTGTTCAAAATAAAGCCACAATAATACATTCAAAGTCTCAAAGTAAAACACGCCAAAAGGAAAAACGTCCACCTCCAATTTGTGTTTCGTACTTTAACCTAAACAAAATAAACATAATTAATATAAATAACAAGTAAAAAATTTTATTTAATAAAAAATTAATATATATTTACCCTTATATCCCATCAAATGCCATCAAGCTTCATCATATATGTTCTTATCAGCTCCCAAAATCTTTGCACGTGTAAGACAAGAAAAATGTCAATTTTTAAAATAGAATAACAATATAAGTCAAATAATAATCAATAAATAAAATTAAAGTTAAATTGTTACATTTTACATGTCTCAATATGTTCAATCTCATCTATTACTTCATCAAGATTTATCGGAGTTGAACGTAACCAATTTTGCGTGCAAATTAATGCCTCCACCGTCCTTGCAAATAGTGAGCACCGATGTGGATCAAGAACACGCCCACCAGTGCTAAATGCTGACTCAGATGCCACAGTGGAAACAAGCATGGCCAAAATATCTCGAGCAACATAAGTCAAAATTGGATATTTGGAAGAATTAATCTTCAACCAATCCAATACATCAAAACTCTCATTTTCTGGGTTCTCACATGATCTAATAAGTAAAGATTCACTTTTGTTTTGCACTCTACAAAAGTATTGTCTTTTAAAATCCTCATATAACCCGATCAAACACTTGCCTAGCATCAACCTCAGTATCAACCTCTAACTCTTTTTCATTATTTACAGCATCCATTACTTTCACATCATCACCATAAAGCAAATTGTATTCCTCATATAAACTATGTAATTATTCTGCACTTTAACAACCAACTCATTAGCTTTAAAATCACCAAACAACACTACAAAACAATATATCAAAAAACCGTTCTTTATGTCGAGGATCAAGCAAAATAGAAACAAATAAATAAGGGTTGATTGTTTCATAATTTCCCCAATACTTATCATACTTCTTTTTCATATTTTCAACCATTATCTTAAAAAATAAATCCTTACTATCCCTCCAAGCTTGCAATTGTGTATGAATCAAACATAATTGGCGCAAAAAAGTATTGGATGTCTCATATAAAAAACCCGAAAATGTCAAAGTGGCATCATGAAAAACCTTCAAGAATTTAATGAAATAACAAGTATATCCCCAATCAATTGAAGAAGGACACGTTTTTTGCTCGCTCAAAGAAAACTCACGAATGTATTGTGCCTCATGAAGCTCTAACCGATCAAATACTTTTTCATACTTTTCAGCAGCCTCTAACATGAAAAAAGTGGAATTCCATCTAGTTACGACATCTAGACACAACAACTTATTTGAAGAAATTTTCTCTCGCTTTGTAGTTGCCTTAAACTTTTTTGTCCTAGAAGGTGAAGATCTAGCAAATCTTACAACGTTGCGAATTTTAGAAATCGACTAATGATACTCTTTTAACCCCTCTGCAACAATGAGATTTAATATATGTGCACTACACCTCAAATGCATATTTTGATCCCCTAAAATTGTACCATTCCAATTGTTTACAACTTTTGACAAATAAAAAACAGCACCATCATTAAAAGAAGCATTATCAATCGTTATTGTAAAAACTCTCTCAATGCCCCAATCTAATAGGGATGTTTCAATTTTCCTACCAATTGTTTCATCTTTATGGTCAGCAACTTGACAAAAATTCAATATTTTTTTGTGCAATGTCCAATTATCATTAATAAAGTGAGCTGTAAGACACACATAACAAAGATTTTGAGCTGAAATTCATGTGTTTGTAGTGAGGCAAACTCTTTGATGACTACTCACAAAAAAAAAATCATATATTTCTTTGTTTTTTTGTAAAGTTGCAAAATATCACAAGCAATAGTAGTGCGAGATGGTACTTTAAATCTATTTTCAAAAACTCCCAACATTTCCCTAAACCCTTCATCCTCTACAACTCTAAATGACATATCATCTTTTATAATAAACTTAGCAATTGCTTCCTTACAAGCCTCAACACTATAGGTCGTTGATACAAGGCTACATGGCTCTCCATTTTTCACTCGTTGGTAAGACAAGGTTTTTTTTGTTTTTTGTCCACTCGAGCTTGACCATGATATTTTGGACATCTCTCTCTCATATGAGTCAATACATTATATGTTCCTTTATTAAAACCATATTTATATTCTTTTCCACAATATCGACATTTGGATCTAGGATGCAGTGGATCAAAACTTAATTAGATAAAATGCTCCCAAGCTTCAGAAGTTGTGGATTTATTAGGTGTACCTTCAGCATTACTGGATGATTTAGAACTTGGAGGAGCTGAATCTACAGCTACGTGTTTTCCTGTATCAAGTTGAGAAGTCATGTACACTACCAATATGAAAAATCATTAAAATTAATTACGAAAAATGACAGGAACAAATTAAGTTTGAAAAGAAAGTAATAATTTAAGTTTAATTAACTCAATCAGTGAGGTCTTTGCACAAACACACAATTCTTATTTAATAACAAAAAAATACTAAACTTCATTATGAAAAATAACTGGAACAAATTAAGTGATAAGTATTGGAAGAAAAAAAAGCACAAAAAAGTTTAATTACCTCAATTGGTAAGGTTTTTGCACAAACACACGAAAACCCAAGAGAGCCGCAAGTGTTTGAGGAGCAAGAGTTGAAATGGCAAAGTTTTTGAAACCAACCAAGCTCTAATCCTTCTCCAGGGTTGTTATGCATGCGGGAAAGTGGTAATTACGAAATCGTCGACGATGGGAACTAGGAGAAGCCGTACGGGTAGTGATCTTGAAGGTTGTGATAGTGAAATTATTCTGCTGGAACTAGCGATTGTGAAGTGGCTCGATGGACTCGGGGAAGAAAATGGCTTGCTCTCGTTGGAATCGCGTAGTTGACGTCTCACGATGGGAACTAGGAGAAGCCATACGGGTAACGATCTTGAAAGCTATGATAGTGAAATTATTTAGCTGGAAATGGCGATTGTGAAGTGGCTCGATAGACTTGGGGAAGAAGATGGCTTGTTCTCGTTGGAATCGCACAGCTGACGTAGTTCAAATCATCGTCGAGAGTGTATGGAGCTTGTATTAGGTGTTGCTAGTGTGTGTGACGGTGGGGAAACTTAGGGTTTTTTGTTTGGCAATGTTATTTTGCTTGGTGACTGGGTGTATGTTATTTTGTTGGTGACTTAGCGTATGTTATTTTGCTTTTGCCTTAAAATTTTTATTTTGTTTTACAATTTTTACAAGTTATATTTGTATATTTGATTATTTAATTATTTTTTATTTTATACTATTATTGGTTAATGGCTAAAATATGTTATGGTGCTCGTGTAACTATGTAATGTCAATTTATAATTTTTTTAATTAAATAAATATTTTTTTTGCCGATTTACTTAATTTTTTTTTGTGGATTTACATAAGTAAATCCATATATAATCCACCCGATTGTATATTTTTAAATTTTCAATCCAATCCAATCCACGGATCGGGCTTTTACGGTACAGATCGGACGGATTAAGCGGATTAGATTTGATTATGTATACCCCTAGCATTTATCACATACATGTGGGTAATAAAAAAAATTAAAAAAATATGGCCATTGTTTGGCTGCCAAGTGGCAGCCAAACATATAAAAAAAAAAATTTAAGCAACCAGTTGCTCCTTAAATGAATATTATATTATGAAATAATATAATAAATAAATATATAAATAAAATAATAATTATTTTAATAATAAATGCAACATAATAATAAAAAAATAGTTTTATAATAATTAAAAATTAGTTTCAAGTTTAATGGTCACAGAATCAAGTTAACAGTAGATGTTTCATTTCTATTGGTCCATTAATTGCATGATTTCGGGGTTGCAAGTTAATGATCCTAAGTTCCATGCTCATTGCTTTAAGTTTCAAGTTCTTTTAGTTTCAAGTTTAATGGTCATGGTTTCAAGTTAATGGTAGGTGTTTCATGTTTATTGGTCCATTAGTTGCATGATTTTCGGGGTTGCAATTTAATAATCCCAAGTTCTGTGTTCATTGCTCTTAGTTTCAAGTTTCTTTGGTTTCAAGTTAATGGTAGGTGTTTCATGTTTATTGGTCCATTAATTACATAATTTTCGGGGTTGCAAGTAAACAATCCCAAGTTTCATGTTCATTGCCCTCAGTTTCAAGTTCATTTGGTTTCAAGTTTAATGGTCTCAGTTTCAAGTTAATGGTAAGTGTTTCATGTTTATTGGTCCATTAACTGCATGATTTTCAAGGTTGCAAGTAAATGATCCCAAGTTCCATGTTAATTTTCCTTAGTTTAAAGTTCATTTGATTTCAAGTTTATTGGTCCCAGTTTCAAGTTAATGGTAGGAGTTTCATGTTTATTGGTCCATTAATTGAATAATTTTCGGGGTTGCAAGTTAATGATCAAAAGTTCTATGTTTATTGCTCTAAGTTTAAAGTTCATTTGGTTTCTAGTTTAATAGTCACAATTTCAAGTTAACGGTAGGTGTTTTCATGTTTATTGGTCCATTAATCGGGGTTGCAAGTTAATGATCCCAAATTTCATGTTCATTACTCTAAGTTTCAAGTTCCTTTGGTTTTAAGTTTAATGATGCTAGTTTCAAGTTAACGGTATGTGTTTCATGTTTACCGGTTTTTCAGGTTTCCATTTCTTTCATATTTAATAATAATAAAAAATCTCAACCATTCGATCTATTCCAATTTTATCCAATGGTTATTTTTTATACATGTATGAGATGCATGTACTGCAGTAGCGCCCTTGTATATATAGTAAATGACGTGTTAAATCATCACCCATCCCCAGCCTCAGCCCAAGTCTCCATCACATGGTGCCACCTCCTCCTCATCCACCACCGTTTTCATATACATACAATATGATGGGGTTTTTAATTAAATATGCCTTAAAAGTAGTGTATTTAGTTAAATATACCCCATGTTTGAAAATTATCTAAGTATGCCTTTTTATGTGGTACATTGTCTAAAATATCCCTAAAAAAATATATAAAACACACACACAACTCACAACACTCTTTGCTTCTCACGTATTTATCATCTATACAAAAACTCACACCACACTCAAAATCACTCACAAACAGCTAATGCACTGAGTTTGTTTGCAGCTGGGTGTATTATTCATCCCATGAATAAGGTATTTGAAACTTTTTTTATTTTATTTTGGGCTATCTATTCAATTTATTGACATTATATTATTTTTAGGGTTTTGTTTGGTTTGTGATAAACACTAAAGCAACTCATATTTTCATTACATTTGCATCATATGACTGTTATTTGATGGATTTTATAACTACATTCGTTAAAATCTGAAGTTGTTGTCAAATTTTTTTCTGCACCCGACATACACGACAACAGTCGTGTATGTATGTATTTACACGACTGTAGTCGTGAAAATGTGCAAAAAATTTCAATTATTATGACACCTTATTATTCTATTGGTTCAAAAAATATATATTTTTCACTATATATATCCTTTTACTATTACTAGACTATAGTCGTGTGTGTTAATAAGTTACACGACTACTAACGTGTACGTATAAACTTACATACTATAATTGTTAATAAGTTACACGACTACTATGAACCTTATATACTTGTTATTTTTTGTTGTTTTAATTTTTTTAATATCTTTCATATTTAGTGATAAATTTCTACCTTTTTGTTTCGCAGGTGAATAAACATGTTTGTGTGACTTTCTAAGAACAAGTATTGAAGGGAGGCGACCAGAGACTTATAAAATATGGACCGAGTGTTTGGGTTGAATATGCTAAAAATTTATGATGAATGTTAAACAATTTCTATTATATTACGACTTATTTACGATTTCAATAACTATTGGATTTGTGTTATTTGATAGGCAATCGGACTATAGTTAGTTTCATTTATTTGAAGTTTGATATGTTTAAAATCTATATTGATTGTGTCATCAATATAATGAATGATTGAAAAGAGTTTTTATTCTGTGCACATACCCGAGTACAATCGTGTATTTTGGCTGTTACAAAACTGATCATGTTTATTTCTAAATACTCGACTACAGTCATGTATCTGTGCAAATACCCGATTGTCACAGAGAGCTTGTCATATTTATTTCTAAATACTCGACCATAGTCGTGTATCTGTGCAAATACTCGACTGCAGTCGAGTATTTTGTCACAGAGAGCTTGTTATTTTTATTTGTAAATACCCGACTACAGTCGTGTATCTGTGTAAATACCTAACTACAGTCGAGTATTTTGTCACAGAGCTTATTATATTTATTTCCAAATACCCAATCGCAGTCGTGTATCTGTCCAAATACCCGACTGCAGTCGAGTATTTTGTCACAGCTTATTATGTTTATTTCTAAATACCCGACCGCAGTCGTGTATCTGTGCAAATACCCGACTGCAGTCGAGTATTTTGTCACAGAGCGTATTATGTTTATTTCCAAATACCCGACCGCAGTCGTGTATCTGTGTAAATACCCGACTGCAGTCGTGTATTCTCTTACAATATATTCCCTGTGCATATATTGTGCAAACTATCTTATCTATCATTAATATAAATAACAAAGAAATAAAATATATTAATGCTGTCAATTGTCTTTAATGACATCAAATATCAACAACATCCTCATTACAACTATTACATCTCATAATCCAAAAAATGACATTACAAAATTTTTTTCCATGACCTATGCCCAAATAATTTTACAGCCAAGGCTTATCGAAATTGTGTAACATGATCTTGTTGGCAGTATGAATTGACATCAAGTCCATGGGCTAGGACCTCCAAGTACCGCAACAAAAATGCTCTACAGTCACCACTAGTGGACAAATTTTCCTGACAAATTTGTAAACCACAAGTTATTCTTCTTTTTCTCTTTTCTAATATAACATTATTAATCAAATAAAATGCAATTAATTTGTTCAATGACTTTATCACAGCTTCATGAACTAATTGTCAAAAACTAAAAACAAGTCTAGGACGAGTGTATTAAAGGGCAATTCTCCAATAGTTAACTGGTTGGAAATATATACAACAACATTTGCTGCACAATAATATCAAATCCTAAATGTTATGTGACTTCTTCAATCAATAACCTCATAGTGAAACAAATTAATAAAATGATCCAACATTGTTTCAAAATTCACAAGTCGTTCAAAACACATTTATTAATAGTGTACTATCAATAGTTTTATGCTGAAACAAATAGCAAATTGTTAATAAATTAGAATTGCAAAATAAAGGTTCTACAGCAAATAATAGAGAAAACCCAAATTGTAGCATAATGAATGCATACGCAGCTGAAGAAAATTGATATATAATTCCCATGGATGAAGTTCAACTACAAACAACAAGTAAAATTATATAAAGATCTAATGCATAAACTAGTGTAGCCATAACCGAAAATTCATAAGGATAATATTTAATTAGGAACTCCCACAACTATTATTAAAGAGCTATGAATTCACTCTCTTCAATTTCAAATTCACAAGTTAAAGAAGCTTCATTACATTACCAGCAAGAAAGATTATCAGTAAATAAGCAAGATAATGACCAAAATCATGTGGGTAATTTATTTTTTAAAACCCTAATGCATATAACCCTAACAATTATGCACCATAAATTCTCTTTATAAAGTAAAAAATAAGTGTAAATGTGGTTAATGACCTTTAGTTCGGTGAATTTCCAGCCTTTAATTCGGTGATTTTGTAGCCTTTAATGTGGTGGATGAACTTGCAGCAGCAGGAGCATGAACTTGCAGCAGCAGGACAGGCGTTGTGTATGGTAGCTCGTGAAGGCAGATTTTGAAATTTGAAGAATTAAATTGGGGTAATTTTGTAATTACACATTGAAAAAGGTATATAAAAGAAATTTTGAATTATGGGGGTGTAGTTGGATAAATACCTAACCTTTAGGGTATAGCGGGGACAAATCCCTGCAATATGATAGCGCCTCTCAAACAACGTCGTAAGCAGCCACCAAAACTCTTTTACATTTTATCACACTTAAACCAAATGACAAATGGCTTTTACCAAACTACTTTCCGGGCAAACTCCCCTTACTCGGGAAGCCAACAACTTTCCAAGCAACTTCGCTTTTCCCAACAGCTTTCCAAGCAAATTTCACTTGTCATCAATTTCAATCTTGGCTTCAACTCCTCTGTTTAGAACTTGGAGAAATTTTACCTACCCTCTCCTCTTGACTTGGAATTCTTAAATAAAAAAAGGTTATGAAAAACATCTAGAACCCGACCCAGATTCTGAGTCTGAACCTGAACAAAAGCAGAAAGATCCAAGTGTGATTTTTTTTCTAACCACACCAATAGCAAAAGAAAAAGAAAGTCGTCTGTTCCCAAATAGTTACGGTACTGCCAATTGAGAAATCTAAGGCGCCAACATCGGAGCAATGCTACTATAGTCGTGCGGGGCTGTTGTAACAGTGATGATGCCGCGTGTAGCTTGCCTTCCTCCCCAAAATCACGGCTGCTGTTACTCTGAAAATTAAGGTTAGGATTTAGGAATTTTACACATAATTTTTTTGTGATTTTTTTTTTAATGTACAATAATTTTCTTTTTACCGTGAGAAAGATAAATAAAATTAGGCATTTATTACCTTACATGATAAGGTAACAAACATAACAAAATGAGAACAGCTGGAAAGGAAAGGTAATGTATCAGGGGAATTGAAGGGAAGCGTGGGTAAGCAGGACAAATTGAGACTTGGAGGGTTTTTTTTTTTTTTTCTTATTGTAATTTAATTTATTTATCCCCAAATAATCCAATGCTTGCATGACCATGAAATTAGTTGTGGTCATAATGTAAATTTTAGTAAATTTACATAAAGATGTCAGGTTAATTAAATACGTATAATAATAAAAATGACATTAATAAATAATAATAACAATAATAATGATAATGATGATGAAAATAATAATAACATTGATAAATTTTAATAATAATAATACTAATAGTAGTAGTAGTAATAATAATAATAATAATAATAATATCAACAACAGCAATAACAATAACAATATTAATAAAAATAATATTGAAAATGAAAATAATAAAACAAAGACAATAATAATAAATAATAATAATAGAAATAATAAAATTAATAAAGTGTATAATAATTATAATAACAATATGGACAATAATAATGATGACGACGACATTGACGATGATGATAATTTATTAATTTTATTATTATTAAAAATATTGTTATATTACAATTTATTTTTATTTTATTTTAAATTATTATTTAAATTAAGGATAAAATATGTATTAAGAAATTTAGTTGGAGGTAAAAAAGTATATTTGAGAATGGAGTTCTGATTCCCAACCTCCTAAGAATCAAAATTCTGATTCTTGAATTTAACAAGACCTTATATAATAAGGTAACAAACATAAGAGTCCAACAAGCATATCATCAAGATTTCGACACTTGTAGTTAGTACAAATATAAGTTTATCGGTTGAAGCTGATTGAAAAGATGGTCAAATCGTAAGATAACAAACGCCTTTAGTTTTATAAATTTTAAAAGTGAAATCATAATTCCTTGTGTGTATCTCATTCACACCCATTCTTAATTACTAGACAATCATAAACCATCTAAGTAAAACACATCCATAATGGTTTTGGTTAATAAGAAAAATAAGAAAAGTGTTGCTGCCTTCCCTTGCCCATTCTATTCTTACCACCAATAAGCCTAATGTTGTGTTTACTAAATAGTAATGTGAATTGGAATGAAAGAATAAGAATCAATAAGTTGTTCACCTATAAAATGAAAGCTTAGAATTAGGGGTGGGCACGGTTCGGTTCAGTTCGAAATTAAGTAGAACCGATTTAAATCGGTTATTTTATAAAAAGAACCGAATAAGAACCGAACTCAAACGATTCTTTTCGGATCGGTTCGGTTTGGTTCGGTTTTTTCGGTTCTGAGCCTATTTTGAATTTTTAATTTTTTAGCCCATTGGGTCTCATGAATGTAATAATTTTTTTCAACAATTAATTTATCCTAATTTTATTACAAATATTAACAATAAATACAAAGTATTCAAAACACATTTTATCATGAATATCTTACTAACTATTAATAAGATACTCCCAAAATATGAAATATTAAAATTTCAAAATACATAACCAAACTCCAATACTCCATCTATATAAACATAATCATAATGTTATAAAGAGAAATAACACATGTTTGATTTGAATAAAATCATGTTTGATTTGAATAAAATTATTAACACATGTTTGATTTGAATAAAATCAAAAAATAATTCGGTTTTTCAGTTCAGCTAAGTGAGCCGAATACCGAACCGACATTTCGGTTTTTTTTACAAACGGTATATTCAGTTTTTTTAAAAAATAAAAACCGAACCGAATTAAAAAAAACCGTCGGTTCAATTCGGTTTTTTTAACATTACGGTTTTTTTGCCCACCCCTACTTAGAATCGGAATGGGAGCAGTGTGGACTCATAAATTTAGGAATCATTATTAGAGTTCTGATTTCCGAGGGTTAGAAATCAAAACTCTATTTCAAATAATGACTTTTTTATCCCCAACTAAAATTTTTAATACTAATTTTATCCTTAATTCAAATAATAATTAAAAATTAAAATTTAATAAATTAATAAAGAATAATAAAATTAATAATATTTTAATAAATAATAATGAAAATAATAATTATCATTATAATAGTATTTTAAATAATAATAATGAATTTAATAAATTATTACTTCTATTATTATTATCATTATTAAAATTTATTACTGTTATTATTATTATTTTTGTCATCATTATTATTGTTGTTATTATTATTTATTAATGTCATTATTATTATTACACATATTTAATTAATGACATTTTTACATAAATTTGCTAAGATTTACATTAGGACCATGACTAATTTTATGATCATGCGAGCATTGGATTATTTGAATAAATAAATTAAATAGAAAAGAAAACCTTCGAATTTGAATTTGTCCCGTTTTCCCAAGCTTCCCTACAATTCCTCTTATATATTACTTTTCCTTTCCAAATGTTGGATTTGAAACTTCAAATTCAACGCTTCTCATTTTGTTATGTTTGTTATCTTATCATGTAAGATAACAAACGCCATAAAATTATTAACGGAAGGGGAGTTATGTGTTTTTTTAAAATATTAGAGATTTTATATTTCTTTTCTCAAACCTAGAGAAACATGTCTTTTTCTAAAGAGCAGTGCGCGTGAGATCACGTGCCGTCACTTTTGAAAAAAAATTGCCAGGGCCCAAATACGAAGCCCAGCCCAAATATAAATTTTTAAAAGAACTCCATTACGGTGCACAAGCTAGGGTTTTCACTTTTGAGATCATTTAATTGAACCCCCGTCTCCTCTTTCATTCCCCCTCTCGAGTTTCTGCATTCTTTGAAACCCCTAAAGGTGTCTCTCCGAACTTTGATTTTGTATGAACTCTTTAGTTGCTTTAAGTTTCAATTGGTCTAATTAAATATGAGGGATTTTTTTTAAAGTAACTGGTGGGTGACTGAATGCAGGTGAAAGAGAGAGAAAATGGTGGAGAAGACCAAGGGACGAAAGGAGGAGGTGGTGACCAGAGAGTTCACCATCAACCTTCACAAGCGTCTACATGGCTGGTCAGTGACTGGTTTCTTGGCTTCTTATCCATGCCCATTTATCGAACATCATCGTTTTGTTATTCTATCTTCATTTAACCATATTTAAGTAGTCTTTTTGAGATTGTTCTCTAGTTATTTTTTCCTTCTTTTTATAGTTAAGTAAATGGGGTTGTGTTAGTCGAAATCTATTTGCATTTGCATTATTTAATTGAAAATTTGATGCTTTTGAGTAGTGATAGACCGTGGAGGATTGGAGGTGGATGATGGTGAGATGGTGGTTCTAGGATGGGTATTTAGGTCGTTTTAATGGTGAATTTGGCAATCAGTTGTATTTAGGATTCATATTTTCGCAACGTTTTCTCAACATGGACTTGCAGTTGGAATTTGGTGGCTTATGAGGCCAAGCTTGGTTCATTAGCCATTGCTTTTAGTTCTTAAGGGTGTTTGTAGGAGTGTTGTGGCAGAGGTGTACAATTTTCAGCGTCAGTGCCTCCCCAAATTTCGTATGGTTGAGGCACTTTTAACTTTAGAGTGTACGTATATTATGAGAAACACTTTAACTTTAGACTGTACAAAATTTATATCATATTAGGATCAGATGACACATGGAGCTTCTTAACCGAGCTCGTAGCAGAGAATGGAAGGGCTAGTGTTGTAGGTGTTAGCATTTTATGGCTTTTTCTGTTAATGAATAAACTTTTTACAATAAGCTGCCTTTGCAGCTTATTGTTGTCAGAATGAGAGAACTTTTAAGTGTGTCACTGCTCCCTTTGGTCTGTGTTGTGTTTCTTGCATCATGCGGGATTGCCTTTGCAATTTTTAGTATCATGGTAAAGAACTTGACTAATTTTTTGTGAACCGCCATTGTGGAAATAGTACATTCAAGAAGAAAGCTCCAAAAGCCATTAAGGAGATCAGGAAATTTGCAGAGAAAGCTATGGGCACTAAGGATGTTAGGGTTGATGTCAAATTGAACAAGCAAATCTGGAGCAGGGGCATCCGAAGTGTTCCAAGGAGGGTTAGGGTTCGCATTGCTCGCAGGAGGAACGATGATGAAGACGCTAAGGAAGAGCTGTACTCTCTTGTAACTGTTGCAGAAATCCCACCAGAAGGACTGAGGGGGCTTGGCACCAAGGTCATTGAAGATGAGGATTAAATTTAACACTCTGTTCAAAGAAAACCGTTGGATAGGCAGGATAGGTTTACATGATAGTTTTGGCATGCTATTCAAGTGTTATGAGAAAGACTAGTGTTTTTTTCCATCTGTTTGAACTTTAATGTGTTGTTTTGGATGGAGTTGCTTTTTAGATTGTTACCAATGGCTTGTTAGAAAAGTCAAAAGTTACTTTCCAATTGAATTTCCCTTTTAGATAAATGCCATATTTATGGCTTCTGAGAAAGGTTAAAGGTCTCCAATTGAATTCAATGTTTTGCCTCCTAGGTACATGGTATTAATTGACTGGAATCTGGATGTGAAGTTTTTTCTCCAGAAGGTTTTGCAAATAGGGCATCCTTGCATCTGGTGATGTTTCAAGATCATTGCAGAAATTTTCTTTATGCAAAAATAGTAGTGCGCTGGAAACAATGCTGAATGTTCCACAATAATAGCATTTTGAAGTTAAGTCATGTGCCACAAGCAATAGGATTATTAGATATTTAAATTTCCAGGTTAGGGCTTAGACTGAGCAAGACTGATATTTTGTTTAGGGCATATACTTCATTATTAGCGAGATCTAGCTTCCAGCTAACTTTTATGAAGAAACAGAACCAGCTCACTTTGCAATAATAGTCAATTGCTGGCATAAAAAATTGGGGGTTTCATCAGTGCAGACACATAAATAAATGACAATTCTTGAAACATTTCCATACAGCCTATACACAAAGATAAATGTGAACAAAGTGATGTGCATTACCATGGTGCAAAAACAAATAATAATAATAATCATCACCATCATCATAGAGAAATCCTAATAATAATAATAATGATCACACATAGAGAAACAGAAAAGTTCAGTGGAATGCTGGCATTTGGAAACTTTAATTAATTGATTCCAGTTGCTTCTAGTTTGCATATTTTCATTCAATAAGGCACAGAATCCTACTTCATCTGTCATCTTGTCTGTGACAAGTAGTATCAAACAAGGTGAAGCAAAATAGAGCGAGAAATGTTTAGCTAGCTTTGTAAGCATACATATAGCTTCGAAGTTTTCTCACATCTTCTCTTGACTCGTTCAGTGCATGATCAACATAGAGGCAGATTCCAGCTCCACTGCAATTCAATCAAATAGATATAAATTTCTAAATGATCTTAATGGTAACAATCAGAAAGAGAGAAGTACAAATTAACTTTGAAAACACACCTAAGTGGTCCAAATGGAAGCCAGATGACATCCCACCGAAATTTTGGCAGTCTGGCACATTTATTAGCATCACATAAACAGAATCAAATACATTACAACATCCAGCAAATTAAAGTGCATGAAACATCTCATGGTCAGTGAAATAAACAAGGCCACAACAAACAGAGTTGAGACACACTCAAACAGAAAAGGGATGCAACTCTCAGGCAAATATAAAATGAAAAAATTCAATTTTTTTAGAAAAAAAAAAGAGAAATTAGGAAAAACAGAAAGCAAAAAACTCAACAAGATCAGTGTCTGACACTTTCCAATTCTTCCTAACCCCCATTGCCTCTTTCTCTCCCTAGTGGAGATAAAACTTAATTGTGATTTACCTTTTTATTTTAATTTCATGACTTAGAATTGATGTTGATTATACAGAGTTCATATACTCAGCATCAATCATAAAGGCAAGAGTTTCATGTACCTCAGCATGTAATATAACCAGAAAACAGCAAGTGTCATGCCAGCAAAGCATGAGTACAAAATCCATTGCCTGCGGTTATGAAGAAGCCCTATGATGGTCATGGAGCATGCTAAAACAGCTATCCAATCTGTTCAATGCTTAAATTAGTGTACCAATCTAAAACACATGTAAACCATCTGAATGCAAGGTAATTGGAAATAGGAATAAATCACATATCAAGCATACATAACAGCCATGCAATCATCACTCATGCACAATTATTTGAGTGAATCACATTAATTTTATCAATTCATCAAGACTCAGTTCCATGCACTGATGATGCTGAACATTTAAATAAATTAAAATAAACTAAAATAAAATAACTCTAATTACACTTCCTCTCTCCACGTTCAATATCAAACACATCTTTACAATTCTGGACACTGAGATTCCTCAAAGACAGATCTTAATTCTTCAAATCAAGCTTATCCACTAGCAATAGTAAATTGCAAGTATGACTAAGTATAAGCTGGTTTGATTCTTCGATTGGTAAAAAGAAACATGACTAGCTTTGTGACACTTATTTTAACTATCAGTTATATATCAACAGAGGTATAAGCTTGTCTACGAGGAAAAAAATGATGTCCAAAATTCAAATTTTAGAAAGAATTACTCGACATAATTGTGGGAATGAACGACAGAGATGTTGGACGTGGTAAATACCAGAATGAACGCAGGATGAAACAGCACAATACTTCAATCATGGTGAATTAAAGTGTATATACTTTCACCGAGTTCTGTATGAAGCAGCCATAGAGAAAATCAATGAAAAAAGAAAGAAGTAACTAGAAAATAGTTTTTGCAGATAATGGGTATTGCTTTCATGAGTAGAGCCTGATATATCTACCAGAGGGGACCTTTGCCCAAAATCATCTTATAGAGAAAATGAAAACTGTTAAAATCAATAATGTTTTGGCAAGTGAGAAAACTAATGATTTATAATATCATCACAGTCTCATCTCTTTTATGTTCCCATGAAAACTCAATGCTAAAAAGCACATGCAAATATAAGTTCAAAGTTAAAATTTAAGGGATAAATTCGATTACAGAAAAAAAAAAAAAAAGGTTTACGGACTAACAATTCAAGTTAGTTTCCAATCCTAGCAATCAAATAGAAATTCACATGCATATGAAGAAATTAAGTAAAATTACAAAAGTTTTCACATGTTGTACATAGATAGAGGGCTAGTATGCTAATAACCAAATATTAGACAGGAGAAGTATTTTTGAAAAAAAAAATCTTATTTGAGGAAGAGAGAGAGAGAGAGAGAGAGAGAGAGAGAGATTTTCAAGATTATAAAGAAAAATAACCAAAGCCAAAGGATATGCAATTAATTAAGAAAGAGGTATAGTGGAAAATATGGACAACTGCAGTGACAGCTTTTTACAAGGTCTAATGGGTGCAAATAAATAAAATTATAATAAAACTATACAATAATTTAAAGGATAAGATGCAAATAAACTTACAAGGTCTAATGGATGGTTTAAAATTTTCCAAGGTGGTGTCCTTTTGGTTCCACAAATTTGGCATGACAACTATTTACATAAGAGCCCAACAATTCCCTCTTCATCCGGGGTGGCAACATTAATTACTTAATTGTCATGGACAAGGCACACCGTACATAATGAACCAAAACTGAGGAAGACAGAAACAGAAATCAACATTCTTAGAAGCTATATTTTTTATTTATCTTTTTAATAAATTTGATAAATGAAAAAACTGCAAATTTTAAACATAAGACTCAATCATCCTTACATGAGCATAGGCCAAACAGGTATGTCTAATGAAAATGAAACAAAAAGAAGACAGCGGAATAGGATATTTAGTTGAATTGCTTTAACAATATCATAATGGATGATACAAAATACGCAAATATTAAGCAAATAATGAAAAGTGAAAATAGACGAGAACAAGCAAAGAATCAGACCTGCAACTATAATCATCCATGAGTTGATCTCCTCCATGAAGTAAGCATGATAACGCTACTTAAAAGAGCACAGAAAACACTTGCTCAGAAATGACAATATCATTCAGCAATAACAGAATGCAAATCATTGAAATCGCAATGCATATAGTTCCTCAAATCCGAGGTATCATCAAGATCATGTGGACCTCCTAGCATCAATTCTCATTAAACTACTACTAAAACTAAATCAATGTTTTCCACAAAATTCAATTTAGTAACTGAATTGCCGACCACTTGATAGCACTATGAAGAGTAAACACAACAACAATTTAGAAATTTTACTCTTAACATGTATACTATTCTGAGAACTATCACCTTAGCCTTTGTAAAAGTCCACAGCTTATGAGTTAGGAGGACACCCAAATTTTGATCAAACCATCGTGGCCAAATTAATTAGCAATTTGGATAAAACTCTTTGTTTCTGAAAACAAAGCATACCAAAATCTAAAAACATTTTTTTGGGTGTTTCCGGAAACACTTTTTGGAAAAAAATCTTAAAATCTAGTTTAAAATCTAACAATTGCTTTTGCTATTTCCTGTGAGGTTGTATCCAAGAAACTTCGAATTGTAACCTAAATTTTTACAAGTATTTACAGAAGACTATTTGAGTTTATTGCTTCCCATCCAGCAATTCAGAAAATTCGTAAATTAATAAAAAACTAAAAACTAAAATAAAATTCGGTTAGCAATAGAGATTGTTATACCAGTTCCCATGGAGATGAAGCCTGCTGAAAGATAGAGTAAACAAGAAAGGCAGCGAAGCAAAAAAGAAATGCTGCGAATACACTCTATTAAAAAAAAAGAAAAAGAAAACAAAGAAAAATAAATCAAGTTAATGTTTCAACAGAAAAAAATAAATAAATTAAAATAACAAATATTCTTCAATGGAAAATTATAATACCCGCCAAATTAAACTCTGCTGAGCTTGACTCCTTTCAAATAAGCGAACCAACTCCTCTTGTTCTGATGATTTAAAAAAATAATAATAAAACCAAAAATAAATTGCTTTAATATTTCATTAATTAAAAAAGAGCAACGAGAACAAAATGAAGTTAAATCTTATATGAGATGGATGGGAGACCTTGAGTGTCCATAGGACGAGCGTCGTCTAGAGTTGGGAGAGAGAACTTCTCGTCATCACGAGATTTTTGCCAATTTCTCGCCAAATGCTTTATCGTCGTCATCATTTAATCCTTATTAAGCAAATTCGGCTCGATGAAGTCTATTCAGATACTGGAAAATCCCCAATGGAAATGTTTAAAATGTTCAAAAGTTCAACTAAACAATAAACAGAACCAAACCCCCCAAAAAAATAAAAAATAAAAAAAGACTCAAAACGCAGCGTCTCGTGGCAACTTCACAAAACGCAAACCTTATGACCGTTTTCCCGCAAATATTATGGGAAAGAAATTTTAATATTTATTTGATAAAAATAAATAAGAATTAGAATGTACTGAAATGTTATTAATGTAATAATGTGTTTACTTGATAAAATAAATAAGAATGAAAAATAAAAATCAGTTTACCAAAATACCTATAGTATTAAATAATATAATTTTTATTAACTAAATACATGTATAAATATTATTATAAAAATGATATTAATTAAAAAAAATTAATAACAATAATAATAATGATATTTAAAATAATAAAATTAATTATAATTTAAACGAGAATAATTCAAAAAATATAAAAAAATTAAAGGACTACAAAAGTCAGTTTAGGAAATGAGAAACCCCACTCCCAATCCCCTATGGAAATGAAATTCATATTCCTTATTCTCAAATTACATTTTGTTAAATAAACATAAATTTTATTCTCATTCCTTCATTTTTATTCCCTAAACCTTTACGTAGACACAGTATTAATCTTTCACAAGATTAAAACAATATATTACTTTAAATTTAAATCTTAATAAATTTGATATTCCACCAATACACTGCTATATTACAATCAAAATTTTATTAATATATTCTCTAATAATAAATCATAATTCCGCCGTAAACGCTTGCAGAAGACAAATCCAGAAAATATCTCTATCATTAAGAATATGGCAAACATAAATTTCAATGTTATGGTTTCCTGGTTTAACATTGTTTGGAATCAGCAAAAGATGTAATAACTAGTGATTTTTCAAAAAGGCATGTTTGCAAATTCAAGATTAGAGATCTGCTCTTCCGGGATATCTTGGGAAGGGGATAACATCTCTAATGTTGTCGATGCCTGTGGCAAAAAGAATCATCCGTTCAAAGCCTAAGCCAAACCCACTATGTTTCACTGTCCCAAAGCGCCGCAGGTCAAGGTACCACTCGTATGGTTCAAGAGGGAGTCCCATGTCCTCTATTCTGTAATTCAATGCATCCCACACAAAATATATTACAGTTAGTTGAAGCTTGCAAGTCACAGTATCTTTAACTTTCCTAACATGTATCATTTATAATACCTGCTCTTGATTACATCATAACGCTCTTCCCTTTGGCTCCCACCAATTAACTCTCCTACCTATAACATAAGATAATCAATATAAATGTATCATCATTCCTGTAATAAAATCTGGGACATCAATTCTAGAAGAATATAAATAGAGCAACCAATCCAGTGCTTGAAATTTTTTGAAGAAACAAGTCACCTTAGGTACAAGGACATCCATAGCTGCCACAGTCTTCAAGTCATCATTGAGCCTCATGTAAAATGCTTTGATTCCTTTTGGATAGTTGTACACAATGACAGGCTTCTGAAATTTGACCTCAGTTAAGTATCTGCAACAGTAGGCAAGCAAACCAAGGAATCAATACCCACCGTCCCACACTTTAATGATGAAACAATTACATGCACATGAGCAGTCTGCATACCTTTCATGCTCAGATGCCAAATCAATCCCCCACTCCACTTTATTCTCAAAATGTTTCCCCTCCTTCACAGCAACCTCTAGTAGCTCTACTGCTTCAGTGTATGTTATGCGTTCAAAGGGAGTTGAAGCAACCATTCTTAGACGGTTAATGCAACTTTTATCATAATTTTTAGCCATAAACTCCATGTCGTCAAAGCAATGGTCAAGTAACCAGTCACACATAAATTTCACATATGCCTCCGCACAGTTCATATCATCCTACAAATGTAAGAACCTTTAAGAATCGGCAGGTATATTGAGAACTTGGTAACACTAATGGTGAGCAGATCAACTTAGCACAGTTGCCACAAACATATGTCAAAGCATTATAAAAATAGCACCATGGCTAGATTGCCAACTAGATCAGGACTACGACTGGTCCAAAGAGGAAATCAGTCAAGCTTTACAACTGCTCAAACACCAAACAAACAGCATTTAACAGAACTTTAATCATGAAGTATTTTTAGGAATACTTTTAGACAAGTTTAATCATTTAGGAGAATCAACAGGATCATATTTCCTTAAGAAACCGTAGATATAGAAAATAAAATATTAGGATTTAAGAATCGGTTAATAGACAAAGTTGTAAAGACGTTTTATGTTTTAGCTAAAAGATATTAAAAACTAAGCTATAGAAGAAAGATAATTTCTAATAGCAGTTCGAATAATAGTTGCAATAGCAAAAGAACTAGACTAACTAACTGAATTAGAATAACAACTTGGAAATTTGGAAGGATAAAGCTATAAAACTATTAAATGTACTTGCTCTACAATTTTCTTAAAAGATAAATACCGAAGGTTTAAGAAAGAAATAAAGTAATTTGACGAGCTACAACTACAATGAAGATAGAGAATTTAAACGTGTAGTTCATATAGCCTCTTTTTGCTCTCAGCAAGAATAGTGTATTTACGAGAACTTTGTAATATAATGTAAAACATGTCCCTTTTCTGATTTACAAAGTTTGTTATTTGAATTAGATAATAGTAGAAATGTCATATGTTTTTTCATATACTGTAAAATAGAAATATTGCTAGTTTGCTACCAGATTAGGACTAGGACTAGTCACAAAGAAATAAGTCAAACATCAGAGCTTCTCAAATACCAAACAGTGAGCAGTGTATGTCCAACGCACCTTAAGGTCTGAAAAAGCCATTTCAGGTTCCACCATCCAAAATTCTGCCAAATGCCGGGAAGTGTGGGAGTGCTCAGCTCGAAAAGTTGGCCCAAATGTATAGACATTACTAACAGCACATGCATAAGTTTCAACTTGAAGTTGACCAGAAACAGTCAAAAAGGCTTGACGGGCAAAGAAATCTTGTGTATAATCAATCTTTCCATCCTTTTGTGGGATTCCTGGCTTAAGCTTTGATCTTTCCTCGAGCCTTGCAAGATTCTCTTTCGCTTTTGTAAGTTCAGTAACACTAGCACTTATCGCCTCCTTGCCTGCTTTATCAGATTTTAGTTTTGCAACAGCCTCTCCTTTCTCCTTGACAACAAGCTTGGCGGCTTCTATGTCAGCTTCTGATGGAGGAGGATTCTTGATCAGTTCCTTCTCCAACTTGTCAGCATCACTTATTAGAGTTGTAACTTGAAACATCTCACCAGCACCCTCACAATCACTGGTGGTGATAATTGGAGTGTGAATGTAGAGAAACCCTTGCTTCTGAAGGAATGTATGAGTGGCATAAGCAAGTGCATTTCGAATTCGTGCAACCGCAGCTATCGTGTTTGTCCTGGGCCGAAAAGGAATACGATCCCTCAAAAACTCAAGAGTGAGCTTTGTCTTGGGGATAGGGTACTTAGCAGGGTCAACCATACCCACATCGACCACTTTCTGAACCCGAAGCTCAATCTTCTGTTTAGTCCCCTCAGGAGGGTTTTTAAGCATGCCCTCAACATAAACACAAGTGCCAGTTGGCACCAGCTGGCCTAAATCTGCTACATCCTTGTCCACAATAACCTGCAAATTAGCAGGGCATGACCCATCATTCACCTCCAGAAAAGCAAAAGAGCCTTTCCCTTGCTCACGACCTGTTTTCACCCATCCTCCAACTCGCACTTGCTGCCCAGCTAGCCCAGCGCCACCATCAGGTCGAGTCAAAATAGACTTGATCAGAACACGGTCTGAGAATTGGTGTCTTTGCACCGCATCATCATTTAAATCCATGGTTGCAACTTGGTCGACTGGCAGCTCGTTATCTGCCATTGGTGGGGAGACAGTGCACCTATAATTATTCAAATTAGGATGCATGAAACTTCAGAAAAACACAATGAAAAGCTGAACCTAACAAATTATTAATCAAGATTTACAGGTATAAGACAATAAAGTCTGTCCAAATGAAGAAAACATCAGAGAATTAAAGCACATAAAAAGGAATCCACACAGCTAACAGACTATGACATGATTGATACCAGTAATGGCCAAAACTTGATTGGTAGTATAACTGGCACAAAACGATCAAAAAAAGGAATCCACCCTGCTATTTCTTCATATTAAACTAAAATAAATTTCAATGGAACTCTGACATTAAAGAATAACACATGTGAGAGCACAGAAAACCATAATCATTCCATTGATCGACTTAATAAAAACTAAAGACAATAAGCGATTTGAAGACCAAAGTCTCAGCTTCACTAAAGCCCCCCAACACCCCCCACCCCGCCAAAAACAAAAAAGGACACAACCCACCACCTCTAAATCAAATAACCAAATAAGAACACAATTTTATTATTTATACTAAAGAATAAAGAGTAAATCAGTAAATAAACCTGAGAGATATATCGTGAGCAATGGCAAGTTTGTGAGCAGCAGCAAGATTCTGAGTGGCTGCTGGTTCGCAGGGATTGAGGCCGTTGCTTTGGTGATGGTTTGGGTTGAGGCCGTTGCTTGGTATATAGGCTTTAGGTTTTTCAGAGTGGGTTAATTTCCCCCAACACCCAAATGTTTTGATGTATTTTACCACGCCCCCACAAGCCGTTTCGTATTGCCAACGCTAATGGAATTTTCTTCTTTTGGATGAGCTAAGCTACAGCTGTTAACGGATTTAAAATCTAAAAAAGTACACCAAATATAAAATAGAGTGGGACTATTAGCACCTTCGAAAATCCTTTGCCTTTGTTTTAATAATATTTTATTTAATGTCAAAAATATTATTTTTTTAAATAAACACTATTTTATTTATAAATCTTAGGACTCAACTTTATTGTAATTGTGATATTATATCACACTTTTTGTCTTTATCTCATATAATCATTAGATTGAAAAACAAGCGATCCAACGCGCAAGAGATGGCCACGTTTGTCTTAAAGCAAACCAGAGAAATCGGTTAAGACAGAGTCTGGTAATCAATGAACAACGATCCAAATTCAGAACCCCAATTATCCTCGTCGTCCCAATGGCTTCCAAAGCTTGATCGCTAATCAAACTACACCTCCCTACATCCAAATTCGTCAAACTTTGAGCTGATTTATTAACAATCGAAATAACCCCAACATTGCCAAATACTCTTTCTTAATGAACTTTACATAACTTTGGAAGCTATAGCACAAATACCATCATCACCGACATCATCAAAATCTTGACGTGTTTGTTTAAGATTAACATTAAAAATCTAGATTTTAGGAGATCGTCTGGCCACAATTTGAAGATGAGCATTGCTGAGAAACCTTGTTGATTTAAATGAGCGTAAATTTGGGAATTTGGGTAGAAATTTTTGGAGAGAATCGGGTTCGATAACCCGAATAGACAAACGGCTTAACCCTCAACTCTTAGCTATGGCGTGCAAACAAGAGAAAATGAGTTTCTGTCATTTCAATCGTTTATCCAAGTTAAGGATTAAAGTTAACTCACCATCACCTAGCGTTGAGATAACGATTTTTCCTTTTTTTTTTGTATTGAAGTTGTTTGTTAGAATGATTATGGGAAAAAGCTGTATGGAGAAACCAGGGGACTGTGTGACTGCAAGTGTCAGGTGGGAAACACTTCTGTTTGAAGAAATGCTTGCTTGTGAGCTTGTTTGGACTTTGTGCTTAACGTTCTTCTACTTCTTGCTCCAAAGTCAGTTGTGGGAATAAATTAATCGCTTGAAATAAATCTGATTCGGATGATGGTGAGAAGAAATCTGATAGCAATAAGGATGAGACCAAGTCGGAGGAGGGGTCTTGAGAAAACGCTGATGGTCAGGAAGAGGAGAAGGAAGATCAAAATGGAAACAACGAGGTGGAGAAAACTCTGATGATAACCGGCTCCAACAGTTGACGGTCTACACCTCAATTATCTATTATGTAATTTCAACCATTAGATTCAATAGTTTTACATCCAACGGCATTTCACAATAAGGACAAAAAGAGTGGTATGGTATAACAGTTGTAACATAGTTGGACCCTTCCAATTTCTAATAACTTTCTCACTATTTTAATCTTAATAATTGTATTCCCCTCTTCAAACTTTCTTTATCATTTAATTTCTTAAAAAACATTAAAAGAAAAAATAAGACAAATCTTATAAAATATTAAATATTTTATGGGTCCAATATAATTTTATCGTACATATAAACTTTGGGTACAATAATTAATTTGAGAACCCTTAAAAAATTATTTGTAGTGAGATAAAATTTTATTTAATTTATTTTCTCACAATGTTGTATCCTAGTTTTGTTGCTACATATGTTACAAGAGTATTATTTTGGATTAAAAATTTACTTCTTAAATTTAGAATAATTTAATTATTAAAAAAATTATAGATTGCTTCCTAATTCAGATTATTCTAATGATTAAAAAAAATTATATTGTGCAAGCAAAATGAAATAGAAGAGAGAAAGAAAATATAAATGAGATTAATTTTATTTATATTTGTTCTTAAATGTAATTATAATATCACAGGGGTTTTATAAGATCAATGAAGGGATGTCAATAGTCCAACTCTATAAAATAATATGAATGAAGTTGCCTGTTTTTGTATTTTTATTTTTCACTTTCTATTTTACGTATTTATATATTTATTTATTTCCAAAATCGGCATGTTTTTCTGTATCTTAAAAAAACTTTAATTTCATACTAATCTGTCAAGTAATTCTAATTTCTTTAGGTTAAGATTTTTTCCATCAACCTATTGTAATGACTACACATACTTATATCTAAATAAATAAGAACATGAAACCTTATGTTAAACAAGAAGGAAAATAAAACTCAGCTGCATTGTAATATAAAGCTTGATATAATTAAACCTCCTGGAAAATTTTTTCAAGAATCTATGATCTATCTTCAATAATTTCTTATTTAAAGTAAAAATAAAAAGAAATACAAGATCTATATAGTACAAGAAATTAAAATGACCAACTATAACAAGTACCTTTGTGATAATTCTTGAGGTTAGCTCCTTATGTGCTAAAAATATGATAGACTCGTGATAAAAAATTTTTCAACCATAATAGTATGACATATTTGTAAAAGATTTTTTTTTTCTATAAAGAGTTAATGACTATTTTTGTGATAGAGATTTTGGTCGTTAAGCATTTTGTGAAAGAATTTTTATTTTGACTCTACTTTTGCGTTTGATTGAAAATTTTAAATGAATTTAAAAATAAAGAGATAAAGAAATGGCGCCGTCTAGATTAAAAGTAAATAGAAAAAAATAAAGTTATGGTAAAATAAAATAATATAAAATTATATGAATTGTTTTGGTGGTTTCATTACAACTGAGCTTTAATATGATGAAATTCATTTGCATAAGTAAAAATAATATCATGAATTATTTTTATTATGGATGCATTAAAAATTTTCAATTATTGTCACTCTATCACAAACCTATAATTTTATTTTGAAGATATTTTAATATAATAAAATTTTAATAATTGAAATAAAGAAGAAAAAGACTCTTAAATAGGATGTCTAACAAAATAAAAATATGTAAAATAACTAGAAAATAGGAAAATAATTTCAACTCAAAATTCCTTAAATACCCCTATGGCCTCAACAATGTTTTAATCATGTTAAGGTTTTAGTGATAAAATGATAACAATTGAAACATTAAGTGGCAAAGTATAGCTATTAGAAAATCTTGGTTGTGAATTGATATGTTAGGAAAATTTTGGTGGGTATTTGATATGAATAAAGAAAAATGCTTGCCCTTTGTGATAAAAGAACTTATCATATTATAGTAATATAATAGAAACCCTATAAATTAATAATATTGGGACCATACAAAACTTATTAATTCAAAAATGTATTAATTATTCGGTATATTAATAATTTATTAATTTATAGAGTGTATATACAATTCAATGAACATACATTTTAATCAACTAGAAATTTATTGTATTTACCAATCCAATCAATCAAAAATGAATTATCTATTAAATATAAATTAAATTAACAAAACATATTTAAATTCTTGCAATTTCAATTCAACTCCGGAACTTCTAGAAGCGATAAGAAAAATAGAGATGAGATCCAACTATATTTAAATTTCAAGAAAAAAAAATAAGTAACAATAGAATCATATTTTATTTAACAAAATATTAAAATAATTGTATTTGTAATTTCAGCAAATTAAAAATTTCTAATATGAATAGGACCACAAAGTTGTATAAAGATTTTTGAGAAAATGTATTATCTTATCAATTTTTGAAAATATTAATTTAACCCTTTGCCTAAATTGGAACCATGGAAATTATTGTAGAACAAAAGGTTATTAATTTATCTACTATTAAATATAGGTCTTCCTATACACGAAGTTTCTTTGCTTGCCCACCAATAGTCCAAGATAATATGTTTCTATATTACTGAGGTTTTATTTGCCTTTTTTTTTCTTTTTTTTTTTAATTTAACTCGTATTGATTGTAAAACATACGCCTCGTCAATGAACCACAAATCAATTCCTCTAAGAGAAATAAAAGTTAGAATACTTTAATAATTACTTTAAAAGTTTGAATTAATATGAAGGCTACTCTAATATTTACCTAAATGTAGTTGACCGCTGCTTGAGGGCATGGCTGGAGTGAGTATCATTTACAAATAATTCAATAGCTTTTTATTGTTCAAGATAACTTTGTTAATGAATAAATTAAAGATACACCTAATAAGGGAAGACATCATGATCTTTATCCCTCAAAATATATGTTCTAAACATCATTTACGATTATTTATATAATAATTTTACACTTCAAATGATGAACTCAAATAAGAATTTGATGATAGTTGAAGAGATGACATAACAAATTAATATAAAATTTTTATACAAATTTCAATAATGTTAATTTTGTAATCAAATAAGAAAAGTTTCTAACTTGGCCTGGTCCTCTCTAAGCTTCACCACAATACTGCTTCTAGGTTTGAAAAATTTCACAGCCTTGGATCCTAGAGGCGCAGAAGCACCTTTGACAAGTACCCTTGTCAAGACACACGATTATGTAGATATTGTCCCTAATTTTATTTTTATGAACTGCGAATATTATTCTTCATTGTTAGTTTATGAATGATAATCTAATGAGCACAGTACCTCAATCATATGGTAAGTATATGGAGATATAGTAAAATTTTGTGATTTCTTATGTATAGTATTGAAGTTATAGATTAATTAGACAGTTTCACTCGATGTGTTGCCCATTGTAAAGCAATCATCTTCCTCACTAAATCATCATTCCATAGTTTATCTAGTTTTTTACTTTTCTTTTCCTTCAAATCCACTTTGAAACAAAATATTTCCCAACCATGAAATAATCATGCTAGCAACATTGCTAATAGAATTGATTGATTTGGTGCTATGAAGTGTGTTGACTAATACAATTACCCTTATGATGATATTTAGAATCCGTTTAGGACAATTGTGTTGTCCACTCCTTTTATTTTAGTGGGCGGGCCTTATTCGAGGATGTAATTATTGTTATGAGCTAGTTAGTTGAGACATCAAAAGTGACTCTTCCCCCAGGCAACCTATGTGATTGCCTAGAGCCCCACAACATATGGATGCCCCAAAATTTTTCCAAAATTATAGCTATTAAATTATTAATTCATATATATTATAATTGTTTTCTAGTAATCTTTTGATGTAGGAAGCATATAGGATAGAATAAATTAGGAATTATAATATTTGAGTCAATTTAGTATTTAGTATTTTATTAGGATTTATCTTGTTTTATTAAGCATAAATGAGTCATATTTGTAATTCTAATATAATTAGAATGTTAGATAATTTAACTTGCTTGAAAAGGATTAAGACTAAGTTAGCTAGTAATACAAATAGGGATGTTATTCATATTTATTATAACACCTTTAAGCTTCTTATCAATAATATTCAGTATTTTTTCAATTGAGATATTTTCTTCTTTGTGAAAGCCCCCTTCTTAAGTTTTTAAGAACGTACGCTAGAATAACATCTAGTATCACCTTTGCCCCACATCAAGTGGTATTAAAGTCTCTTTCTATACTAAGCATAGCTTTCCTAACCACCAACCACCTTCCATACACAAATCATTCCTCCATCATCCATTAATTCCATAAAAAAAAAATCCTACAAAGCTTGAAACCACCATTACAGCTGTCGCACATGGCCGTAATCCATTGTTTTCTGTTGTCTTTCCCATCAATCCTCTCTACTATAAGAACCAGAATAAGCCCACCATCAAAACCCAACTTATCTCACCACCGAAGCCACCGATCGAACACACACCAAAACAACCGCACCAACCGCTGCTTAATTCGTGGCCCTTCACTGCCAATTTGCCAGCCACCACTACCTCCAATTTGTTCAGCATCATCAACCCCTTCTTTCAAACCGACACTCGCTGCCAACCGTTGCTCCGTTCACTAGAAACGAACAAAACTTCCAATCACTACTTCAATTCAATTTTTCTATCAATCCATCACGATTTGAGACAAACTGCCACCACCATCACACTCATCAACCTCAAATCTTCTAGATCTACCTATCCTTGACCAATTTCCAATCATCGTCGCCAGCGACACAAACTTTTGATTATTTATAATTTTTACCCATTACTTTCCCTTAATTATAATAATGCCCTTTAATTTTTATGTTCTTACACAAAAACCAAAAAAGGAAAATTAAAATAATTTGAATCCAATTCAAATTATTGAATCGGATGAAGATTTCGAATAAACTCGGATTTGGATCAATTTGGATTTTGAATTATATTTCGAATTCATATTACATTTTGGATTTGGCTTACATTTAAAATACAAACCCAAGAGATATATTTCACCAAATCTCCAACGGCCAAATAGCAGCTGACACATCAAAACCTTTAAAACTTGAAACTTTAAAACCTAAATTCCAGTATTGTGTCACGAGCCGCTCAATTTTGCCGAAAACAAAAGCTAAATTGGCGCGCACAGGTACGCTCAGTAAAAGTCCGCCTAACAGTAGGATGCACGCAGTATTAGGGTGCGCTCAGCAATGGGCTTCTTCGCACAACTAACCAATCATGGTGCGGTCAGCAAGTGAACAAGCCCCGCTTAAAATCTAGAATTCTTTACAATTGTAAATAGTCTAGAAGTTTCTACACTTTTGCACTTTAATCTGTAGGAGATATTTAGGCAAGTTGCACCCACTTGCTAGGAAGTTTTATGAGCTAGGCATTCAACTCTATAAATAAGGCCTAGCACCTGCCATTTTGCACAACACAGACAACCACACAAGCACACACACAGAGCACGCAAGCAACTCAAGCTCTTATAAAAAGCTCTATTATATTTTCTCTTTATAAGTAATAAAATTATATTTAGTCATATTACTATCTTCTCTCTATCCTTTCTGCAATTATCTTATTTGGCTAGCTTAAAAAGTTTTCTAAGTTTACTTAACGACTTTTGTGGGTTGCTGCGCAAAATACCCATCCAGTGACAACTGACTACCTAATTTCAAGTAATAAGGCAAAAGGGTGAGAAATGGAAACCCCAAAGAAAAAAAAAAAATTGAGCTCCACAAGTAGAGTAGTGTGGGTTTAACAATTCCCTAATTTGCATAACTAATGAACTTAACAAAAAAAAAAATTACTTCTTTTCTGCAAGGAGCTGAGCATAAATGTAAACAATAATATGATAATTAATTTCTCACGAAAGGGGTAGCAGTCAAGGTTTGTTCGCTTCGCTCTGCCTCCTCTTTCGCACTTTGATAAGTCCACGTGGTGACTGGACGTCGTGGAAGATTCAGCTACGTTAGTTTGGTTTGTGTAGTCAGCGGCATTTGCAATGTCAGTGAGGTCGTGGGTCTGGTGGCCTCATTTTGGTTATGCTTATGGTTTCTCTAATTTTCGTAGTCTTGTGGTCGTGTGCTCGTGGTTGGTGCTGCTTTGTGGCTTCTCCAGTTTGTTGTGGAGTCATCGTTATGGCGACTACTGGTTTAGGATTAGGAAGATTTGAACGATTGTTGCTGCAGGCTACTTCTATATTTTCTTCTTTTTTTATTTTTTAATAACCGTACCGCAGATGTGAATCCAATCAAATTATTCGCATTCACCCAAATCCAATCCGATCCAAATCAAACCCAATCGGACAATACAAATTATATATCCAATCAAATTTGAAGGTAAATCCAAATACGATCCGAATTTGTACGGATCGGATTGAATCTATCCAAATCCAATTCGATGCCCAGCCTTGTAATATCACATAAATTTCTACGGCATATATCATCAACCCGCAAAATGAAACCTCACATAGCTAATGAGAGGGAATACCTTTGGATGAGACATCGGATGAGGAATTTCCAGTGAAAGACGCTTCGAAACAGTCTCTTTTACCAATTGAGAGACATTCCAACCCAAATATTCTTCAGTAATGAGCAATTAAGATTACATCATTTGGATGAGTTAGCACCTCTTTGTTGACGAAACAGATCATTGGTAACTTGCTTTGTTGACATGAACTTTAGCCTTCAGCGATTATTATTACAAAGTATACAATTAAACACCCCATTTATAGATTAAAAAAATTTGCAATTGCCTACTCTGCTCAACATATTTCTTAGCACAGGCAGAAGTTTATTCAATATATGGCAATGAACCAAATAAAGATCTTATCAGTTGGTTCTTTACCTCAAAAAAGCAAAAGTTATTCAACAAAAAGAATAAGATAATTGGAAATGAAAATATTAGAAAATTTCCCAAACAATAAAGTTGTTCAAATAGAATTTCAGTTCTTGTTCTCCATTTTTCACGTGAAAAGATCAGGCGGTTGGCAGACTGTTAAACCATACCATATGAAACCGGAGAATCCTTCCTCTTCAGAGACAAAGGACCAATTGAACAACTATCATACATAACTAAGAAAGAAAGGCAACCACACAACAAACAGCAAATTAAAGACATTTGAAAAGAAAATCACATAATCTCTACTAACAAAATGATGATCACAAGTTTAAGAGAGACAAAATCTCAAAACATAACATTAGTAACAGAATACCATAATAAGGTCTTTAAACACAACATAAGAGAAATTATCAAAAACACCAAGTGCTTTTTCACCTATCTAACCCTTCTTCATTCATCCTCTCAAGCATTTTTTTACTTCTCAGATGAGTTGGGTCCTCTTTTCTTTCCAAAACCAACCACTGCATCAAGCAAGAAAACAAGAACAAATTCGACAATCATAAAAAACGGGCACTAACAATTAATAGCCATTACTTAATAAACGCAGAACTAGCACATTTTTTTCTAATCTACACATATATTTATAGACTTATACATATATACAAGCTAAATTACAATTTAAAAAAACTCAGCTCTGTGTCATCAGCTTGTCTAATCCATACTTTAGCTAAGCATAGTATTTATACTGATAAATTCATCTTCAAATGAAACTATCAACAGCACATATTAATAATAATTATAATAAAAAGACAGAAATTAAATCAGAACGACAGCTTAGATCTACAAAAACAAGCTAACAAGAGTAATCACCTGCGGTGACGAAGCGGCGGTTGTATTGCATGCGCTTGTGGGCGCGGCCCCGTGGCTTCTTCTTCTTATCCTGTTTAGCAACTTTAGGAGTTTGGCCTCTCACCTTACCGGCACGAGCCAAAGATCCGTGAACCTTACCTGAGAAATAATAACAAAGAGTTTAAGATTACTAAAAGAAACAATTAAAGCGAAAGCGAAAGCTAATACCAAAGCTTCTTTTTCAGAGAGTTTACCCATAGCTGATCGTTTGAGTAGTCTTGTTGGCCGCTGCTGCTGCTGCTGCTGCTGTGAGACTCTTTCTCGCCCAAATTGAGGCAGACAACACGAATCTAGGGTTAGGGTTTCTAGCGAATATATAAATACTCTATCGAGTGTGATTAGCTTGGGCCTGTTTTTAGCCCCATTCGAGAATTGGCCTGTTTGAATTTAGGGCTTTGTTTTTTTTTTTTTTTTGTCATTTTCTTGTTGCTTTTCAAATTAGAAAATAAATTAATAAATAAATCTTAAGCAATTGATTGATGCTTGTAGGAAGAAAAAAAAATTGTCAAATTTTTTAACAAAATTAAAAAAAAAAGACTTTGATTTTAAGTGAAACAATTAGCATCAAACTTACTTGTTAATTTTATATAATTTTAATAAAGTCAAAATTTTGACCGAATAATTTTCAAACAGTTTTATTTGACTTGTCATTTAAATTTTAATTATGAAGAAGGTGGGGGTTAAAAAGATTGTGTTAGGCTTTGCCCACCAGACACTTATATACTTCTGAGAGGAAAAAAAAAAGAGAAAGTCAAACTTTTAAGCAGAATTGTAATTTCATATATTTTTAATATTGCGTTTATTTCTTTTTATTTTTGAGACATATGATACAAAGTCTCTTTTGTTTGCTTTTGTTTTTTCATGCATACGTACAGCATTCGTGTAGCGGTGTAGAATTAAGGGTGTGAACGGATCAAGTGGTATGGCGATTGAAAATTTATTAGTTCTAAGTCCAAGGGAATTGCGATGCACCATTCAATCAAAGGGAATTTGCAAAAGTTGTAAATTCACATGGCTGGACATATTTTAGGGTGTGTTTGGAATTAAAGTTGGACAACTGTAGTTTAAAAGGTACAACACTAAAGTATTTGATAAATACTAGCTGTTGTAACTTATAAGTTATGTTGATATGATTTTTCACTTGTATAATGAAAAATCTATTATATATTTAATAACTTATCAAAATTATTATTTAAAATTTATATTTACTATATATTATTAACTTTTGTTTGATAGTTATAGTTTTTTTTTCCACAACAGCTGTAACTTAAAAGTTATAGTACCTCAATCCCAAACAAGACCTTAATACATTGAAACCATGTAGTTCAAATATATTACCACCACACAAGAGATTATTGAACATAAATGATACTCTTTTTTTCTTTTTTTCAGAGAAATTTGAATTTAAAGACTATAATCCTATTTAATATTGTGATTAGATGACTATAGTTTAAAAGTTATAGTAGTGAAACATTTAATTAAATATCTACTGTTATGATTTATAAGATAAGTTACTTTTATAGCACACTAATATATTGAAAAAAAAACTATAATATGTTTACTATTTTGTTAGAAATCATATCACATACTATCATATGTTTATTTCACAACTAAAGTTTTCTCTCTAAAACAATTGTAATTTAAAAATTACAATATCTTCTTTTTACGTGATATATTTAGATAAGATCAGTCTCTTAACCATGATGCTTGGTATATGATAATATGAAAAACAAGGAAGACACACAAATGCATGCACATAATATTAGTCTCTCAATCAATGGTATGAGAGTCGTTTTAACCCCAAAACTTAATGTCAGCATCATTTTCCAACAGTAAATGTAACAGTAAATGCAAATTTCAATGAGCTTCTTTTCCAAGAAAGGACGAAGAAAGGACGATAACTCTCTGTGTCGATTAATATGTCCCACAAAGGCAGCTCAACCAATTTTGGGGCTTCAGGCGATTTATTTCAATTAGGCCTTTCAAAATAATTTATTATTAAAAATTTATTTATTTAAAATCAATTTTTCTAGCTTTATGAGATGCAAAATTATTAATCAAATTTTTATATTTCGCTAATATATTTTTCTCTATCGATAATATATTTTTCTCTATCAATAATATAGCTAATTAATTTAATCTTTCTTCCGACATGGTTGATCTTAAATAAGTTTTTATCAATTTTAATTTTGAAAAACTTCTTTCTGCTATTGATATTGTTAATAATATTCTATAAGCAATATATACATTTGGAAAAAAATTATTTTTTTTTCAAATAATTAAGTACATCAAGTGGGATATTTTTTTCACTTTGAAATAATACAACTAATTAAGAAGAGAATTGAAAAAAAAATGGATATTTGAGAACTTTAACTTTAATGGATTGAAGCTTTATCAGTAGTGATTAATGGAAATAGTTATTTTTTTACCTTAAGCGACAATTAAAGAAAGCAGTTTACATGCCTTAAAAAAATCCAAACAAGGGGATATCATGAGCCAATCATATCCAAATGAAAAAAATAAAAATAAATAAAAAATAATTAAATAGAGATTTTATAGGAATAAATAGGATAAAAACTATTAATTTTAAATGTTGTTCTGGCGTACGTTCTTGAAAACTCAAGAAGACGGCTCTCACAAAAGAGAAAATATCTCAATTGAAAAAATATTGAATATTGTTGATGAGAGGCTTAAAGCTGTTACAATAAACTATGAATAACAACCCTATTTATACTAGTAGTTAACTTAGTCCTAATCATTTTCAAATAAGATAAATTATCTAAAATTTTAATTAGATTATCAAATAACCTTAATAAAACAAGATAAATACTCATAAAATACTAAATGCTAAATTGACTCAAATATTATAATTTCTAATTTATTCTATCTTATATGCTTCCTACATCAGTCTCTTCCTCTTCGAAAAAAACTCGTCCTCGAGTTTTGCTGAAAATAAAAGACTATATAGAGGATAAAACTTAAAGTAGAGTAGCAATATATCTTAGAGCTCGAGCTCATAGTCTTTCTCATCAATCTTCCTTAAAACTCGAAAAGCTTCATACTTGATTTTCTTCTTGATCTTGTTAGTCACTCTACGAAAAGTCAAAATCTTGTACGAATAAATAACTTCTAGGCCTCTCAAGTCTTTTGCAAAATCTCACTCAATGTTCTCCCTAGTTAATTTATCTTGGTCGTTATATCTTCTTCAACAATAACTTTCTTCTCTTCAATGTGTATAGCCACAACCATATTGATTATCTCAAGGTCTTCAAGATCAATTTGCTTAGTTTCACAAATAATTGGAAAAACCATATCAACTTTATCATCGTCAAGAACAATTCGTGTCTCTTCAGGTTGAGTTTTTTTTTTCACAATTTTAATCAAATCGCTAGATATAAAACTCAAATCAAGAATATATTGTACATCTTTAATGGAAACATCATGCTTTCTTGAAATCTCTTCAAAACAAACTTTTGTAATGTTATTTTCTTCAAATGATGAAACTAGTAAAGCTTGTTCTTCCATGCTAACATCTTCAACTTCAGAATCTTGGATAAACTCTTTCTTTTCATTTACTGCAATGGTTGAATCTTGAACAATCAATATATCTTGAGTAACATCAAAATCTTCAAGCACAATATCTTCTTCCATTGGTAAGTTATTATCTTTATTGGCATAAGAAGGTTGTTTTTCCAAGTTAGAATACTTTGGTGAGGAGAAGTCCATGATAGGATCATGTTTCGATAACAAATGCTCATGTTGTAATTTTAACAGAGTGAATCTATTGGACTCTTGATCTTTTTTTTTACCTTGGCTCTTATATGCTCTTGCATTCGTTCAACTCTCTTCAATACTTGCTTCCTCTCTCTCTTGATTTGCAATTCAATTTCTAAAATAATTTTCACAACATCCCAATATTCATGAGTAGCATCAATTTGTAACAAAATTCGTTCCTTAATATCAACATATAATCTTTTTATAAATCTTGAAATTGTATCTGCATCATCTTTAGAAGTGAATATTCGTATGACAACAGTAATTTTGTAGTTGAGATTCATAGAATCGAACAAATTTTGTGCCTTATTAACACTTATCAAATTTACGACGGATAGCTTGAAAATATGCAAGAGAAATAAATTAAACTTTTATCTTTCTTTTCATGCTATGCCGAGTTCAAATCTTGTCTCTTCCATGTTAATTCATCTTGCTTGTAAGTTTGTCCACCATTGTGATGCATGTCCCATTAATTTTGAGGGCACATACTCAACATGTTTGCCCTCTGGAATATCTTCAAGAGTATCTTCAATTTTGAAGATCCAATCGAAAATATCTTCAGGATTAGTAAATCTATCATAATATAAAAGATCATCATCATCTTCTCTATATCTCATTGCACCTTTTTTTAAATTTTCATCTGATTCAAATTATTTTGAATTGGATTGAATCATATTTAAGATTCAGATTGAAATCATATGAGTTTTTCCCATTTTGAATTATTCAAAATCTGATTGGATTCATCCGAATCCGAAATTGCCAGCCCTATGTGACAATACGACGTCTATGGAGTAATATTGTATGCTTTAAAATTGCAACAATTGATTGTTGACATAATTATAGTGATGGACCAATTTAATCATAAATCAAAAGAGACGGCAGTAATTAATTGCTTTACCAATCTAATAAGATGGTATTACAATTCCTATCAGAAAAGAAGAATGATACTGCTTCTGACAGTGAACGATTGGGATCATTGAAACGGTAAAACATGTAAAGGAAACTAAATTATTCTCATCATTGGCGTCATATTCTGAGTGAAATGATTCATCATCTTCTACGATGTTATAGTAATTCATTTTTGATTCCCCTGCAGGTTACAAATATGGATTATAAATTAAGCAGTGATTTATAAATAACAAAATGAAGGACAAGGCATTGTTAATTAATTACCAGTCCCTGCGAGTTCCTACAATAGGAAATGACTGCTTTTAGATTCTCATCGCGATAATAAGAGTTCATAGCACTATAGCAGCTGTCATGAATCGGTGAAGATGTCACAGAGGTTGATGATTTGTCTCTGTCCTTGTCTTTGCCTTTGCCTTTGCCTTTAGGCTTTGATTTTTTCACACTGAAACATGTCATCCAACGCAGCCTCCAAGACCTTGCTTTGATTTTCTCCTCATCCTTTTTATTTTTGCAATTATCAACTGCTATATCATCAGATTCACGACAGGGTGATGAGAACGGTGCAATTGTTGATGATCTTTTATTTGGATTAGAAGATGAATTCAAGAGTTGAGGTTTGAAGAGTGACAACATATTTACTCTCTCTGTATTCTCTCTAGTTATTTGCTTTATGGATAATGATTTTATATATAAAGTATTGCAAGTGTAGAAATACGCTGGTTTTTAGGTTATGATCCTGTCCCCATTTACCAAAATAAGCGTTGTGTGGAAAGTCAAGAGAGCTAGAGAAAATTTCGTAAAAAATCAAAATACAATCACCGCTTTCTTTCCTTTGTAGCGTTGGCAACTGTATTTCCAATATGAGACTTAACATCCCTTCTGGGATGCTAATGCCATGTCAGCCCCGAGATACTGTCGGGGCCAATTTCCCCAAGTGAATTTTTTTTTTTCATTTTTTTTTCTATTTCAATCTAGTGGTGAAAACATAATCTATGATAACCACAATAATTATAGTGCACAACATAATAATAGTTCCTGAGGCATTTGAGCATCTCAATTGTTCTACTAATAAGGTTTGAGCCTAACTTAAGCTCACAGTTCATCATGAAGGCTTCTGCTCGCCAAAGTAGTTTTGGGTTGATTTTCGAGAAGGTACCTTGTAGCCAATGATGCATGAAGAACAGCCCCATATGGTAGTGCATCTTCATTTACCCTGAAGTAAGGTGAATGTCCTGTTTCAAACTTTCCTTTAGTCTCGTCATTCATACCAAGGTAGTAGAAGTATCCAGGAATTGCCTCTGCAAAAAATGAGAAGTCTTCTGTACCCATCAGTGGTCGATTCTCTTTGATATTTTGGATACCCAACATGTCTCCTGCAACCTTTTGGAAGTGCTCATGCAAATTTTTGTTGTTTACAGTCACTGGGTAGAATGACTTATCATCGAAGGTGACTGTAGCATTGCACCTCTGTACGCTAGCTTGTTTCATGACAACCTGCCACTTGCATTTAGAGAGTTCTAAAATCTATAACTGAATAACATGTCATAATAATTTGGAGACACTGATAATTTAGAATAGGGCATAGAATACTTCCAACGTTTTAATTTTCAGGAACCTTACAACCAAGAATAAAAGGCGTTTGAATTAGCAACAATTAACAAGTGTACCTCTTCTATTCTTTGCTTAAGTTGGATAATACTTTCTTTTGAAAATGCCCTGAATGTGCCACCAATTGTAACAGAATCTGGAATAATATTGAAGGCCCCACCCCCTTCAAATTTTGCGACAGTAAGTACCTGCAAAATTGTGTTTTACATTGGTAATACTAACAGAATCTGGAATAATATTTCAGAAACGTATTATTCAATTAGTATTTTCGGAAAAAATATAAATGGATACTAAAGGAGAAATAAGCAATCCTTTACCTAATCAAGTTGGTTCTTCTAACACCAACAGCAGACAACCATGAAAAAAACAAAGATGATGACATCAAACTTTTCAATTAAATATTACAAAGACTTTGTATAAGACAGATGCAGGATGTTAGACAATAGAAAATGGGGATAAATGACTTGATGAGTCTAAAACAAGTATGAGACATGCTCTGTGCAGTTTGACACTTTTAGATTTACTTCAATTATAACTGCACTCTCATTTTTTTTTCCTGTCTGTTTTGTGGGGTTCATAAAGTAAGTCTGACATGAGAGAGACTACTACCTGTGAATCCAAGGGATCAGCTTCACGTGAAACCAGATGTTGTAAACTAACAATCACATTAGAAGCTGCTACGATTGGGTCTATTGTATGCTGAGGGATGGCAGCATGACCGCCTTTTCCATTTATTACTGCCTCAAAGAAACCACCTGCAGCCAGAGTAGGGCCAGGCCTGGAGGCCACTGTACCAACTGGAAAAAGTGAACTAACATGTAGTCCAAAGATTGCTTCTACATTTTCCAGAGCTCCAGCATCTAACATTTTCTTTGCTCCTCCACCTCCTTCCTCAGCTGGTTGGAAAACAAGGACAATAGTTCCCTATCCAAATAAAAGAGTTGAAACAAAGTTTTCATCCACACAGTAAAAGATACCAAGTTTTCATCCACACAGTAAAAGATACCACGACAGCATTAGTATCAGCCTTAGTCAATCATGAAGGACATTTCCTTGTGCAATTTACATAGCGGCATAAAGGCAATAAGGGGCATAAAGGCAATACGGGAACATTAACATCCTCTTGTGCATGTGATGCTAGTCATTAATATCATACATGACCAACACAAAAAAAGACACACTTGAGGTATGTACTGAGAGTAGCAAATACAACATTGTTGCATCACCCACAACCATGATTGCTCCCTCTCACATTCTGATATTCTCCTTCATATGTGGGAAAAAGGAAAAAGAGAGGAGAACTAAGGAACAGATAGAGACCACTCGATTTATAGCAAGTATAAGACTTTGTACG
Source organism: Citrus x clementina (assembly GCF_000493195.1). NCBI lineage: Eukaryota > Viridiplantae > Streptophyta > Magnoliopsida > Sapindales > Rutaceae > Citrus > Citrus x clementina. Next base: position 8,370,534 of record NW_006263303.1, on the reverse strand, counting down.
TACAAGCAGGTTGTGCGGCCACGCCTATCAGTAGATTGTAGGCCCTGTTTAGTATTGAGGTGTTATATCTTTTAAGCCACCGTTGTTGCCAAGAAAAAGTTGTAACTAAGAAATAAAAGTTGATAGTGTGTAGTAAATATGACTTTTAAAAAACAATTTTGACAAAAGTAGTGAAGATATTATAGGTTTCTCATCATATACGTGTGGGATCAAATCAACTTAACTTCTAAGCTTTTAGGTTAAAAGCTACCATTGCCTGTACTCAATACCAAACACATCTTTACCCTCAGAAGTTTTGAGATAGCAGTTTCATTCATAAATATGCAGAATAAGCGACATTTTAAGACCTAAGAACACAATACATTCTAGTGGCATTTAACAATCTCCTACTTATTCTAATTATGGTATCGGAACATACTCATTGTTCCCTTATCACCATAGAAACTTTTCATTCTCTGTAGCTCATCATCAATATGTCCCCACCCTCCAGTTTTGCTTGCCTTATATCTCACATGGTGTTAATACCCAAAAATTGAAACTAGTATTCACACGGTCAAACAAATTCAATAATGCCAAAAAAAGAAAAAGAAAAGTAACCTTTATTTCATGGCGAAACACTTGGAGCATCTTTGCAGCACCAAGAAGCATGGCAACATGTGCATCGTGCCCACAAGCATGCATTTTACCAGGAACCTTGCTCTTATGCTCCCACTCTACACTTTCCTGTTTCAATTAAAAGTCAATGACACCAATAATCTTATGCATGCCTTCAACAATTCCATTTGTCACAACAAATTGAATTCACATAATAACACAGGATTTGTAAATGTTTCAACGCCAAAATAATAATATGTCCATTTCAATAATCACAAAAATATTACACAACAAGTTAGCAATAGCTATTTAAGTCAAAAAGATATTATAAATAATAATCAAACCTCCATGGCCAGAGCATCCATATCTGCTCTTAAAGCAACAAAAGGAGGCTGGCCAGTTCCAATATAACCAACAACACCAGTAACAGCAACTGGGAATTTATAAGGGATGCCCATTTGATCAAGTTCAGCTCTGATAAGTTTACTGGTCTCGAATTCCTGAAAACCAAGTTCTGGATTCTCATGTATTTTCCTTCTAATATTCACCATCCAATAAAAAATCTCAGGTTTCTTCGCAAAATCAAGAAACTTGACTGGAATTTGAGTCAGCTCCTCTGGGCTCAAAGAAACATCAGAGG